>NC_071421.1:3038484-3342333 GCF_017976375.1 Cuculus canorus | reverse complement strand
TGGGAAAGCGATGGGTGTGCTGCTGGTTGTATAATGTCCCCGAATTAAGTAACAAGAGAAAGTACTTTGCTCAGCCCTCAGCAGCAAAAGTTGGAGCGAGGATGGCTCTGTCCCAGTGGGGCTGGAAGTGCATTTTCCAGCGGCAGGATATTTAAGCCTGGGTTCCATTAGTTCTGGCTCATTCGACATTTTCTGTGCCAGGGACTCCTTAAAACACAAAAGAAAACAGAAACACTGAAGATACGCTATCTTCGATGTGGTTCTTTCCAGTCTGCAGCATCCAGATATCCGCAGGCATCCGAGGCTGTCAAAATATTTGCATCTCCTTGAGAACCCACTTGGGCTGAGGAAAGGAGCTGAAGGGTCTGGTCCAGCTCACCAAGGCTGGTGGAGATAAGGCTCTTCAGGTGCTGCTGGGGGCAGAAAGGAGGTCAGAATTAGTCCTGCATTGCTTGGAATGCCTTTTCCTCCTCATTCAGAGCCTGTACAGGGCGGGTGGAGGAAGATGCTTGCTGCCATGTGGTCCTTCTCATTTTTGGGTGAAAAGGATGGTGTTTCTAGAATGGCACAGGCAGTGAACTCACCACCCCACACCCTTTGTGTCCTCTCCTGAAAGCGCCCTGCCCTTGGCATTAAAGCCCTGCCTGGGCTGGGTGATGGCTCTTGACACCAAGAGCATCCAGATGGGTCTGTGCCGGTCCTGAACGCCTGTAAATTGCTTTTTCAGCTGCTTCTGGAACACGAGCGTTTCCTTCATAATTTGTTAACAGCTCATACAAAAAAGGATTGGTATCCGCTTTTATTTTTCTCAGCTGTGCTCCCGTATGCCGTCTGGCACGGAGGAGCAACTGAAGGTTTCCTGCTCGGGAATCAATGGTTCACCGTTATTTAGGTTATTTTGTAGACACATTCAGACAAAATCAAACAACTCACCCCAGTTAGGGTAAATATTTTCAGTGGACATGTACAACACATCTGCTGTGCCAAATATTTGTTGTTGTTTGTCTGATTTGCTTTGGTTGAGTAGTTTCATGTTCTGCCAAAGGAGCTTTGTAAAAATCAGCTTCAAAAGTTTTAGCCCTGTTTCAGTTTTCACACACACACAACAACAGGTTTCCGGGCAAAAAAGAAGTGTCACTTTTATTTATGTTGCAGATCAATCCCTACTTTGGAGGGAACCAGGCAGGGTTGTTAAAGGGACCCTCGGCTTCTCCCTGCGCTTCCCGGTGCTGGGCTGGGATGGAGAGGGCTTCGAGCTCTTCTTGGAGGATGGGAGAGGTGTGCTCATGTCTCCGGTGGTGCTGGCTGTGGCGCTGAGCTCACCGCTGTGAGCTTTATCGCAGGGGAAGGAGAATGAAGGAGGAGAAAGCCCTTTCCATGAGGGAATCGCTTCTGCCGGCCCTGAGCCGTAGGAGCTTTGCTGTTTAACACAGCCTGGAGAGCTTTTAGAGGAACTCAGTATTCCTACCAGGATCCTGATGATGTTTTACCTCAACAGCCTCTTGCAGACCCCTGCTCATGCTCACTAAAGCTGGGCTGAAATACCTCTTGTTCTTAAAAATGTGAATTTTCTTTCTTAATGAGTAGTTGAAGAGGGGCTCGGGGCTTAAAAAAGGAGAAAAGAGTCAGGGGTGTCCAGGGGTGTATGAGAACCTGGACAATCCAGTCTCTTATTCCCAATTAAAGTGAATTCAGCAGTATTTTTATTAGCATCAACCATCACTGCTAGACTAGGTGGAAAAAAAGCGTCAGCACATTTGAAACCCATATTCCTCATTTCATTTATAGTGTCAGGTAGAGTTACAGCTTCTGTTCTTCCCAGTTTTCTCATTCTGCTGGGATTACATGGTATCTGGGTTTGTTGTGTTTCAGAACGGCGTATTACACGGGCTACAGGCAGGCGTACAAGATGGGATTCCAGACCGCGTACCGGTGCTGCCCGGGATGGGCCCAGCTCGGAGGCGACGCCGGCTGTCTCTACCGTAAGTGTCACGCTGTTTGGATGCGGTTCCTCCGTTGCCCCTGGCATTGTTGGGTTCCGGCTGAGGGCCGTGTGCCTGCAGCTAGTGCTGGAGAAATGTCTTTTAGAAGATTAGATTTGGGGTTTTTTTTTTCTTAAATTTTTTTTTACTTTTTATTTATTTTAGCTGTGCGTCAAAAGGATTTTTCTCCAGTTTCCTGGGGAACGTTGTGTGATGCTTCGCCTTTTTGTAGAATTTCTTTATCGCAGCATTAAAGGGTTTTCAGAGTCACATTCATTCATCCACTTGCCAGTGCTCCTAAATGCTTAAAACCCAGTCCAAACTGGTGTTTCAAATGGTGCCGTTGGCAGAAGCGCTGGAAACTGTGACCCAAGTCCTGGTGTGATGGGATATGCCAGTGGTGGCTAATTTCCTGGCTAGGTTCTTACTCGGTATCAGAGAGCCGCTTCTGTGAAAGAGGTGGCCGTTGCCTCGTTACACACGAGCTGAGACGTTGGACCTCAGTGCTGTGCTGGAGATCGGCTGCGAGCGCGGTCGCTGGATGGAGTGTGCTCCTCATCCTGAGCCATGGCCCGAGCAGAAGTCAGTCAGACTTACTGGTAAAGAGATGCAACTCCTCAGCTGCTCAGGAAAGGTGTTTGTGTCAGGTACAAGTTCTATTATTAGAGGTTTGCCAGAGGTTTGAGATCTCTGCTGACCTCCCGTCGTCTCTTCCCTCCTTTAGCCAAAGGGTGGGCGTTCGGGTTCAGGATTGGTGGGATCCAGCAAGAGATGTTGCCTTGGAGGAGAAACCAAGCTGCCAGGGCGGATGAAGTGATGGCACTCATAAGGTTTGAAGCAGAGACGCAGAACCTCAGCTTTCTGCTTTCTATGGCCGAGTTTCCTCCTCTCTTGTGTCTGCTCCAGCGTAACTCTGCAAACAGGCGTGGAAGTGTCTACTTCCCAGCTGTGCAGTATGTATTTAGATTTGCGCATGAGACAGGCCAGGGATGTGCAAATATTAGTATTTCAGATGATTTTATGCTATTATTACAGAAGACAGAGGCAGCATTATCCTCTTGGGCCCCACCTTCCCGCCTCCCCCTCCAGGCTGTGCTGCTTGGCACGGGAGGCAGATGCTGCGTTGCTCCCAGCCCCTTCCCCTGTACACCACATCCAGCTGGGGAAATATTTAACTCAAAACTTGGCTTTTGAGATGTTGAGAGCAAAGGAAAATCTTCTCCTGAATCAAACAAAGGTTTCTCTGAACGTATGTGTAGAAATGAATGTCACCGTCAAGGCAGAATCACACGTGCTCTGTGTGCTTTGTTATTAATTCTCCGCCTGGTTGTGTGATGGAGCTCTGATCTCTGAATTACCCTTTGGAGGTGCTCCTCTACCCTCACCATAGAAAAGCAGCTTTTGTTTTAAGTAATGGGTGGATGAACTAACAAAGCATTTGGGATCTGCCCAATGAACGCTAGCTGTGTCCGATGCCATCGTAAAGGTGATTTGGGTGGTAATTGGCCTACAACATAGGGAAATGTCTCCACAGCTACTCATCTTCTTTCTGTAGGATCTGCAGGTGCCTTCCCTCCACTTTGATGCTTGAAGCAGAGGTTTACAAAGAAAAGAATAAAAGGTGTGTCTGGCAACCGATCTTTGTTCTTCCTATTCCAAAGGAGAGCATCCCCACTGTGCCAGAGGAAACTCCATGGACGCCGAACACCCCCTTGGCTGCGAGCAGATAAAAGCCTCAGATGAACTCAGAAAAGTGTGTTCTGTAATGATTTTTCCTGCTGGGGAAGTGAGTAATTCCATCCAGGAAGGAACAGAGAAAAGGAAATAAAGCTGCTCTTAACTCATCCTCTTCAGCGTCAGGAGCAGCGCTCGGAGGCCAGGCAGGGCTCTCACTGGCTGCTCACCGCACAGCTAGGCTGGAATGAGAAAGAGAGGGAGATCCAGCTCATTTGGAGACAAAATGAAATGTTTGGACTCTCCCTATTAATTTCAGATGCTGCCAGTGTGGCGGGCAAGCTGCTGGTGTTTATTTTCTTGCCACGCATTCGGCAGTGGTTCCTCTTGCTCTCATTTAAATGTGCATTGTTTACCTGTTTTCTGTGTGTAGTTCCAGGAGTAGGAACATCCTATTCTGGACCAGAAGAGGATGTGGGAAAGACTGGGGTGGGGAAACAAGCCAGTACGTATTAATGAACTGCTGAGGCAGGGAAACAGCCAGGGCATTATGGATGTTAGAGGATTTTCTCTTTGCATGTAGCAGTCGCGAGTCAGCCCGCGCTCGCTGGTGGAACTCTGCTGAAGGCAATGAAGCTATGCCAAAATACGTCAACAGGATTTGTGGCCATTCCTGTCTGTCTTCAGAGATCATTGATCATGTTCCAGGAGTACAAAGGCGGGGAAGGCCATCGCTGTTGACAATTTAATTAGAGCTGTTGGACGCTGTGTAGTGGAATCACTCCAGTAAGGACATCTTATCTTGCTTTCCCGTGGAGGCTGGCATCTCTTCACTACAGCGCGCTCTCTCCTCCAAACACTGGACTGCTCATCACTTAAAAATGAAAAAAACCCAAACTGTGTGATGTTTTATTAGGGGGAAACTATCACCGTTGCAGATTCCTGGTTAGCTGGCCAGGGCTTGCTGCTCGCTTCTTGTTTGAGCGTGACCCTTCTGTCTGGCTTTTCTGGTGATGCTAAATAGCAGTATGAACTGGGAGGTCCCAGTGTGTGGGTACCGGTTCAGTCGAGTTGTTTGGGCTCTCGGAGCCAGCACTGATTCCAGGGAGAAGAGAGTTCACTGTGCCGAGCGTGCTCCTTGTTTGCCAAGATGGGTGGCTGTAGGAAAAGAAGGGATGTGCTCTTCTTCCTCACGTGCAGGTTTGTGTCTGTAAGCACTTACAGGTGAACAAATGGCCAGCGCAAAGCTGCAAGGGCAGGACTCGGTGACTCAGAGCATGTGGGCTCTGCTGGGAGCAAGAAGCTTCGAAAGGGGTGGAAAATTTCATAGAAACACCCTGTAAAACGGCGCTGAAGCATAGTGTTCTGAAGAGTAATGGCTCCACAGAGATTGCACGAGACTCCAAGAATATTTGATGTCTGTGTTCCTCTCCTCCTGTGCCATCTGGAATCGTGACAGCTGTGCTTGCTCCTAACGCCCTGAGGCTGTCGGCTCTCACCTTCTATGGGCAGGGTGCCCGGTTCCCTCGCAGCGTGCCTGGTTTTTGTCCCGCCTCTTCTGCTGGTAGAAGAAGTGTGAGGTCTTACTGCGTTTCCATTGCCCTCTGTCTCGGAGCATTCATCCACTTAGTCTCGTTTGGAAAGGATAAAGGTCAGAAGTCAAAACACCCTTTGCATTTTTAGCATGGCATCAGGTTCTTTCCCTGTCTGATTACAGATAGGTTGATTTTCAGACTAAGCTTCTCAGTTTCAAGTGGCCTCCGAGGTGCTACTTGCATTCCATATGGGTTCAATAACAGAGTTAAAGCCCTTGCTGATTAGGACAAGGGGCTACATGTCTGGTAATCCCCACGATCTCTACTTTCAGCTCAAGATGTTGAAAAGCTGAGTCCCACTAAGCCTTTAGCTCTTGGTCTGCTTGGAAGAGCTGGGGCTCAGCTGCAGACACCGTGTCTGTGCTCCTGGGGCGGCCCCTGCCATGTCCAGAAAGGACACGATGAGGCAGAAAGGCACCGAGGACAGCAATGAGTATGGAAAAGGCTAAAGAGGAGACCCTTACTGGAAGGTTTAGCACTGGTGACCTCGTCACGGTTGCAGTGCCGTTCACTCTTCAGATACCTCTGTGGAGCTGCTGGAGGAACTTGGCTTGATCTGCTAGTCTAAAGCTTTGGTTGTTGTCCTTAGCTGTCTTGATATGGAGTTTTTACCCAGCCCTTGTTAGGATCATGCTTGGCTCTGATTTTTAGCTCAGGTAGAGGCAGAGCCTGGCCCTACGGTGAAGAGGGAGAATTAACTTTTGTTGAGGAGGTGGAAGGACGCGTCAGAGTCTGAGACGCAGCAAAAACCCCTCTGAGCATCCCCAAAGGCTGAGTAGAGAGCAGTTGGATTTTAATCGCCTCATTAAAAGAGCAACATTTATAAGTCACAAGTGGCCTATTAGAAGGCTCCAGTGCGAGTTACCCGGCACTGAACCGCGTTTCTTCCTGCCAGCTCAGCCTAGCTTAGCATAGCATCTGTCGAGCACGGGCAGGGCGCTCTGTGGGGCTGGTTGCAGTAGCTGAACTCGCTCCGCAGGCACGGCTGAGCCCGGCTCGCTGCATCGCCCCGGGAGCCTGGCCGCGCTGGCAGGTGTGCGCAGGAGCTGCTGAGCCTATGTCCGGGAACACAGCTCCCTTATTTGTGATACAGGTTGGAAGACTCGGCAGGAAATGTGTTCGGTTAACAATTTAATTTCCCTATTAGGCTGACTTTCCTTTGTTCATCCCCTCTTGGCTCCTGGAGGCTCATTGTTTTGTCAGCTGAAAGGCTTTTACTGAACTTCTGAACCTTTCTCCTGGGATCAAGCCTGGTATTGGTTAACCTTCTAACACAGGCTCCCCTGGGAACCATCTCTGTCCTCGCAGAGGAGGACTGCGTTGTACTTCCGTGGGTCCCTACCTTGTAGGAGACATGCTCTTCTCCATCATCTCCTGCCTTGCTAAATCCTTGCCAAGGACATTGCCTGGCATTTCAAACAGAAGAAGGTGATGCTTTCTGTAAGTCTTCCTTTCTTTCTCGTTGCCCAGGACAGCGTCGTTACCCTTTTACCATATTTCCATCACATTAAACGATGTCGCTCTGAATTAGGAGCTGGGTTGCAGAAGGCTTGGAAGGCGCAGGGGAGGGAGACCCGCCGGCCCCTCAGCCCACTGGGCTGGGAAGTAGGTTATTATGATTTCCACTCTGTGTGCCAGCCTGAAGCACAGAGCGGGGAATTGTCCTGGTCATTCAGGAAATCTGGGCCACAGCCAAGAATAACACCCGTTATCTCCTAATCCCTCATTTGTGTCTCTGCAATTGCTTCTAATATTTTCCATTGTTGTGCTTTGGATTTTACTGAACCGAGGGCTGAGTGCTGAGGGCAAACGGGGCATCGCGCGGCTGGGCTGCGACCCTGCCTACCACCCCGTTTTTAGGTGATTGAGGTGAAAGATACAGGGAAAACCACTGTATTATGTAATGTGGCGACTCGGTCAATTCTGTCTCATAGCGTTTAGGGCTGGAAGAAAGGGAGAAAGAAGCGGACAGCCCTTCTCGCTGAGACTAGAGCTAGTAAAAACTTAAGGCTGCAGCCCTAGAAGATCAAGGTGCACACCTGGAGGTGGGAAGGTGCAATGAAATGCTTGCTGCCAGGAGCTCCTTCTACCTTGCCATGACCCTCACGTATGGGACAGTGTTTGCACTCCTGGGCATTGTTGTGGCTCAGCTGAGTGGGATGCTTGGGAGAGAGTTTCCCAGGTTCCAGTATTCAGGCCAGCATGGGATTTATATGGGATCGCCATGGTCCCCAAGGATATGTGGTGACTAAACCTTGAGATGAGAAGATAACTGGCTTTCTGCATCAACATTTCATCACTGTTTCATTACTTTGGGTAGAGGGGTGTTAGGACTTCAATGCCACCTTTGTATTACAAAATAATCTTTTTTTTTTGGAGGGGGGATTTAGATAATCATCAGGTCCTTAAAAGAGCCAACCCAGACACTCAAGTATTTCAGCTCCAGTGCATCTAAGGTGTAAAGTTTGGGGAGTTTGGATGTTGGTGAGAATAAGACTTGAACCAAGCTGAAGTTATCGCTCCGGCTGTTGAGCTGGAGCTGAATCGGCTGCCAGGGAGCTCCTGCATCCAACAGCCAAGCGTACACCAGCAAGCGCTGGGTTTCTCTTGTGCCAGTGGTACCTGCTCTTCCCCATCTCTGGTTTTGTGTCTGTGTCTTAAAGTTCCAAAATATCTTTGAAATGTCTTGGTAACATTGCAGATGGGCACAAAATGTCCTGCCAGCATACCCCAGAAATGCAAACACTTCCTTGCACTGTTCCCATCTGCAATTCCTTTTCCTTCTGAATGCACAATTGGTGTTTTGGAGTAAGCACGGATTGGTTTGTGCCAAGCATTTAGAGCCATTTTTTTTGAAGCCTGCACAGGGTGCCTTTCCTCCCGAGTTATAATGACACAAAGTGAAATGTGTAATCACAGACCTGCTTTTTCTGCTGCTAATTAGTTACAGCTTTAGCTGGAATGGGAAGAGAACCCGGGGGCTCCCAGCTTGCAAAGAGGAGGGGAAATTTATAGACAGTTGCGTGTGGAAACCTCAGCCCAGGGAGCGCTGTTATAATTGCTTTCAGGTGGTCCCATATTCTGCATAGGTTTGTAATTTAATCACAGGCTCTGTATGTTCAGGCGATAACGGCAAAGGTGCTGTTTCATCCCTGGCCTTGAGCAGTGTCTGGAGCCTTCTTGCTGGGGACTTCTCTGTCAGCCCAGGTGTCTACTGGGGTCTCACCGAACGTCTGACTGTCGCCTCTCAGGCTGTGCCTGTTGGAGAGGTATCGAATTCTGTAACTTCTTCCTTAAGGGGACGCACAAAACTGGCAGCTTTAGAGACGAGAGAATGGCTTTTCAAGGAGTTTTTACTTATCTGTTAATTAATTTGGTCTGTCTGCACTTGTGAGCCCAGGTAATGTTAACACAGGAGATGCTGCTCTGTGGTTTTTCCCGTGATGTGAGTTTGGCACGAGGAGTTGCAGACCCATCATGAGAGTGGCCAGGAGCACGTGGGACTCTGCCATCTGTTTGAAACACCTTGGGCTTTTTCTTTACAAAGCAGAATCCTTGGAAGCATTCTTTTCCTTGGCTTTCAAACAATTTGGTCGTTTAAAAGAAAGCATGACCGCTGAAGTTTCGAGGCGAGGCTGGTTTTGGCATTATTCTGGAAGATGCTTTTCCTGAGCACAAGGAAATGCTGTATGTACATGTGCTGCTGCGGCAAAACCGGCTACACTGGGCTGGGGCCGATTCTGACCAGGGCTCTGGAGTGGGGTCACTAACCCGGCTCACACTAACCAGCCACTCCGCGTCCCCGTGCGTGCCTTGGGGCTGGAATAACCCCCAACGCCACTAGCAGGATAAAAACACAGTGCTCGTTTTCCTCCGAGTTGTTTCCACTAAAGCCAAAGGCCAATTTGGCAAATCCATCTCTGCTTCAGCAGAGGAGGTGTGGCATCTTGCTGAGGACGCAGGATGTGTTTGCAGGTTGATGGTTCACTTATTCTGCTGGCAAGTGGCTTCGGTTGGTGACCGTGCGGGGCAGCGGCACACCATCCGCAGTGTGAGCTGCGCTTGGCTCCGTCGGCATTTGTCTCCACGCCTGCCTTCTGTGTTCTTTCTAATAAATCTAAGCCAGCAGGTTTGGGATTGCCAGGTCTGCCTTTGTGATTGCAGCTACTTGAAATAATTATGTTCCCTAGATCCACCCACCGGCTCAATGGGACACGAGGGCCACCGACACAGGTGGCAGTGACACACTTGGCTCTTGGAGAGCATCCCTTCCCGGGATGCAGAAGCTGTAAGGTGTCAGGTCCCGTTGCTGCTCTTGGCCCAGGGCTGTCTGCAATCCAGCCTGAGCTGAGCAAGGGGTTTGGAAACTGGAACTGCAGACCCGGTGCTTCCGCAGCATCTCTCGCACCGTGCAGGCAGGTAAAGCTCTTCTTGCTCTGATTTGCCATGGAGATCGTGAAATATACTCCTAGCTGATCCCTTCATTCTTGGGATGCATTACAGCTTGTTGAATGGGGGTGGAAAGGGAAGGAGAGGGTGAAGGAAAAAGAAAGGAAAGAGCTGGCTGGCAGCACGGCTATGTCCAGATCAGTGAATAGAGAGAAAATGTCATCGTCTGCATCTTTTGATGGACTTAAAAAGGAAGATGGGAGCTTTTTCTGTGTCCTTACACTTTGACAAAGCCTGGCACACATGCCAACATCACTTGTTAATGTTTCTCCTTTTGAGGCCACTGTTTTCCAGCGGGAAATATAAAGCATTGGGTGCGTTTCATGAGTTATGAGAAATATACGTTTCACTGGAAAAACCTATCCGTGTTTGAGGCTTTATTGAGATGATTTGAAAAGGTGAATTTCAGAAGCCTAATTGAGCATTCTCTGTCTCTGTGTCCATTTTACACTTCACTTGGTGAGAACAGAGAAACGTGGCTGCTCAGGCACGTACAGTTTAGCTCCATTTCATCCTCTCGGCCGTTCAGAAGGTGACGCCGTGTTTGGGCAGCCAGCTCTTCAGGAAAGCTCGGTGGAGAGGTGGAAAGCAGCTTCTCGGGGTTTGTTCCTGAAAGATGCCTCCAATTTCAAAATAAATAAGTTGTCTGTTTTGCCACAAGATCTTCATGAGTCATTTTCTGACCGTTTCACCCACTTTTGTCCTGGAAAAGTGTTATTCCCTCCACAACTCTACAGCTCTGTTGATGTTTTCTGGTGAATTCTCGCTTAGACACGCTTCAAGAAAAGCCCTGAGACATTGCCCAAGGTATTTTGCTTCCTATCCTAAATTTTAAGAGACTGTATGTGCTGTTTGAGTATCGCATTGTTAGCGGAACGACTTGACTTTCAAAAGTGGTTCAACAGTATTGAACTGTTGAACTGAATCGGAGTATAGAACTACTCCGATCTGCTCCAGGGCTGCGGCAGCTCGATCAGTGAATGGATTTTTATTGGTGCATGTACACGTCCGATCCTGATCTCGGCATTTATGCTCTCCCTTCTCCTCGCAGCGGTCTGCAGTGATGGGGTTTGTTTCAACGGTGGGAAATGCACGGAGGGATCCTCGCAGCTCTGCCACTGCGCCACTGGTTTCCAAGGACCTCGCTGTCAGTACGGTAAGTGATCTTTTCTAATTCTTTCTTTAATTTTCAGTCAGAAGTGGAGGACATAAAGACCGAGGGATGCCCCAATGTTGGTTTTTTTTTATCCTAGCCATTGCTTTATCTGCAAAACTCCAGTAGTCTCCTCTCTACCTTTTTTGGCCGCCGTTTCTTGTGTTTGGGGAACTTGGGTGGTTTGGAAAGGAAATGCTTATCATGGCTTGCTGTGCAACATAGCTCCGTATTGTACAATAGCCTTTATTCCTGACTGCCATCAGCAGAGGAATTTGCTGGAATCAGAGAAGGAAGCTGATTAAAGTTGGGTCAAACAAAGAAACCCTGGGGTCATGGCCTGTGGAGTGAAGCTCTGCCCAGGGGAGCGTGGCCGTGGGCTGCCGCAGCAGAAGGGAAAGTAGTTAAGCTCTGCCTGGCTCCATCAGTTATATCTTTGGCTGGGCTTTATTCTGGGGCTGCTAAGCTTTATTTAATTAACCTGTGTGCAATGTACAAATTCTTTCTTGAAGGTTATTGGGTTTCCTGGGTTGGTAATTCAGAGATGTTCTGATGTGGTAAGGTGATAGTCTATAGCAAAGAACCGCTAAAGGCTGGAGTGGTTCTCTATGCTATATGTACGGTAGGAGCAAATGTGCCTTGTGCTGGTGTAGAGAGAAAGGGCATCAATATGATCATGTATCCTCAGTGAATTTTTTGGATGGGGCATGTGGTGGGCATGAACGGCACCGGAAGATTGACAAGAAGAGTGGTTTATGTTCTTGGGCTGCTTTCCCCAAGCCTCAGCTGCTCCAGCTGAGAGACCCCAACTCCATAGCTGCAGACTCTGCAGGTGGTGGAGCATTTTCATTGTCTGCAGATGATGGAAAGATAAATCTATGGAGATGGAGATAATTCCCTGGGGAAAGTGTTTATTTTGCAAAATTAGTTACTTTGCAAGCATCTTCAGAAAGCTTTCCTAGCTTTCAAGTTTTAACCTTTGTTTCCATGCTGCTTTTAAACAGATGTTGCCCCTGAAAAACTCAAAGACGAATGAAAATGCTGGTTTAGCCCTGGCTGGTAGAGAATTGACTTTTTTTTTTTATGTCTCCTGATGCTTTTCATTATTCATATGATTTTTCGAAAGCCACGGTCTTTGCCACAGAGAATGTGCTGACTGAGAGTACGGGAAGATCCCAGCCACAAACTCATCTTTCCCTTCATCTTCATTTCATATTGACTGCTCTAAATTATTTTTTTGGTAAATACTTCTTTGGAGAAATTCCTGGAGGAAACCCAGTTGTCTGGATTCTCATCTTCTCTTTCACTCTGGGGGTTAAGTTCTGTGCTGGTCAGTCAACATTGGTGCTGGATGTTAAAGATAAGGTGGGAGGGCTTTGGGGAAAGGCACACAATGGTTACTCAGTGAATCAATTTTCCTCTCTGTCAGCTATAAGAGAAGCTCTGCTGGTATTTGAGATGCTGATACCTTGTTGAAAAACAAAATGGAGCTGTTTAGCATCTGACTGGGACGAATTTGGCTGCCATCCAGAGGGTTTCTGATGGGCATGGATCTGCTGGAGTGAGGCCAGTGGAGGCCACATAGGGCTGGAACATCTCCTGTACAAGGACAGACTGAGAGTTGGGGTTGTTCAGCCTGGAGAAGAGAAGGCTCCGAGGAGACCTTAGAGCAGCTTCCAGTGCTGAAAGGGGCTCCAGGAAAGCTGGGGAGGGGCTCTGGATCAGGGAGTGCAGGAATAGGATGAGGGAGAATGGTTTTAATCTGAAAGAGGGGAAATTGAGATGGGATCTTAGGGAGAAATGATTTCTCGTGAGGGTGGGGAGGTCCTGGCCCAGGCTGCCCAGAGCAGTGGTGGCTGCTCTATCCCTGGAGGGGTTCCAGGCTGGGTTGGATGGGGCTTGGAGCCCCTGATCCAGTGGGAGATGTCCCTCCCCATGGCAGGGGGTGGAACTGGATGGGCTTTAAGGACCCAAACCATCCTATGACTTTAAGATTCTGTGAAAATAGCCCAGAGTGAATGAAGTTGCTTCAGCGATGTTCTGTGGTGTCACTTGTCTTCCAGAAATCTCTCTGTCTGATCTTAATGGTATCGCTTTTTCTTTTCTGGAAAGAAACAGAGATGTATTTGTTTTAGAGGCAGGACGTTCCCTGTCCTGGCCAGACTCCTATCAAACCTTTCAGCATGGGATATTTTTACTGGCTGGCTGAGAGCAGCAGCAATCCTGTGTTTACCCTGGCTGGAGAGCAGGCAGTACCCAATCCGTCTGGCTTCCAGGGATGAGATGCTGGCCTTCCTGCACTCCTGAGCTGTTGAAAGTGATAATATTTGGGCATGAACCCTCTCACTTTGAACGCACCTCGTGGTAGCACTGCCCATGGTTTTTTAGGAAGGTCTGCTATGCATCTTGTTTACCCATTTGGACTTTCAACACATTTTCTATTGCCTCTCGGATCTCAGTGGCTTTTTGATCCTGTAGAGTGCTGTCAGCGCAGGGATTTCTCTTCTCTTCCCTGCCCTCCCTCACCCAGCAACGTCGCATCTCCTACCTGTGACGAGTGGGGCTTTGCTGGTGCAACAATCCAGAGATGGAGGTTGAGCTCAACAGTGTTAGAGCGACTGTAGGGGCTGTTTCTGCGTGGAGGAAGCAGCTTGGGTTGTCCTGAACTGCTTCATTATCTTCCATGTCTGGTAGATGAAAGGGTTGTAAATGGAGTGTTTGAGCTTTGGTTTGGGCTGAGACTCTTTAGGAGCTCCCTTCTTTGCGTGTGGGCATAAATGACCTCTCTGTAGAGGGCTCGTTGCTGGGAGGGAGAGGGGGTGAGAGAACCTGGGCTCTGCTCCAAGCCTGCCCTGGGATGCTCAGACCACCCGACACTGCGGGGTCTGGTTTTGGTGAACTCAATGTACCCGAGTGAACGCAGCCGAGCGGCTCTGGCAGTGCCCGAGACCTCTGCGTGCTGAAAGGGTCACACGTTTGAGGCAGGGACCATCCGGCCATGGGATGGGGAGCACGAGGGTTGGGGTTATTTGCATCTCGTACTGTAAATCAGCTGCTTGCCTTCAACGTTTGCTTACTGCAAACTTCACGGTGGAGTGGATCGTTTCAGCAACACTCAGGCTCTGGGGCTCTTGTGTGGGAACTTTGCTGTGCTGTAGGGCCAGGACCCTTCCTAATTAGCCCGGCTGTGTTTTGAAGGATAGGGCAGACCAAACCTTCTTTAACTTTGCACAAAGGAGAGGTCAACTGTAAGCAAGCAGGGCCTTGATTAGTGTCTGCTTTTGCAAGGCCAGCTGAAATGGCTTCGTGGAGGCCATTATTCTCTCTCTCTTTTAGAGCGCTGCCCTCATTTACACAAGCATTTGACGTGCCCTCAGTGTTGTTTGATTGACTAATGACCCTATTTCTCCTGCTAATCTCTTGGAGCTGTTCAGCTGGAAGCCTTTGGGTGTGTTAGGGCACGGGCTGCTTGCGCAGAGGGGTGGCAGAGAAGGGTTTGCTGAGTGGACCAGAGAGTGGTTTTCAAAAGGTAATGCAGGGCTGCAAAGCCCTCATAGGTTTTGAGGTCAAAAAGGGAAAGGTTTTGTCTTTGCAAGCAACGGAAAGCACCTTGTAAACTCATCCTGGATCCAGGAGCCAGCTGCTTCTTTCCGAGATGGAAAGATGCCACCAGCGAGTGTGTGCACGTGCGATAGTGCTTGTATGGACTTGAGTGACTTCCCTGGTCCAAGGGAACCCCAGGGCCAGTTTCAGAATGACAGTAGCAACGTATTGTGTTCGATGTTTCATGGGTTTACAGTTCACAAGGCTGGTTTAAAATCCGTTTGTGGGATTAAATAGCAGCAATTGTTCTTCAGCTGGCAGCTCTTTGGAGAGAATCCACTGTTAATAATACCAGGGCTAAATTAAGCAGAACACTCCTCCAACAGCCAAGAAGTCTCAATACTTTTATTTATAAATGGCCTCCTGATTCAAAGGCTTCACCTTCTGCCACAGAGGGGAACAGAGTCTGAACTTAAAGGAGGTTTCTGCCAGTCTGCAGCTTTGCCGTGCAACTCTGCCTGCCGGGATTTTCTCTCCTTTTGGCTCAGGAACAGTGGAACAAGGACGGCTTGTACAGAGCTCAGCCTCGTCCTGCGCTATCTGCTTGTCCATCGGCCAAGCGTTAGGTATTTAATAGCTGGCAAACAGGTAGCACGGAGCCCTTTGAAAAGGTCGGTGAGAGGAAATGAGCCAAGGCTGTGTCGGGGTTTATCCAATTAAAAAAGTCCAACTAAATCTGTTGTGAAGTGAGCTTTGAAGAAAAGGGAAAATATACTGAAACTGGGGGAGGAGCTGGGGCTGTACCTGCAAACCCAAGTTTCCTTGACTTCCATGTGCAGGGAATTCCAGGGTCCAGCGCCTTTCACCGAGGCACATAACGCAGCTTTTATCACCAGCTGCCTGGCACAACCACGGCTTTACAAATCTGGATGTAAATGCAGGGCAGTTACTCTGTGAATAACTTCATAGTTCATAGGATTTGAGTTTCTAAAGGTGAACTGGAGTACAGCAAACAGCCTTTTGGACGTACGCTGACACATTTAAAGTTGTCCAGCTTCGTCGATGAGTGATGGAACGTATGCATAGGCAAAAATATTACTGACATGTTTGTTTAAAGGAACATGATAGTGGGTGAGGAGAGCTGCTAGTTTAAGAGACTGAAATCTTTAAAGGCTTTAGTGAATTCAAAATATGGCTTTCTTTGTTCTTTTCAAGCTTTCCTTGGGTCGAACCCAAGAATTAAGGATTTCATTATCATTTAAAAGAGGTGATTATATTGGGTGACAGAAAATGCATGGCTCAAGTTCTTTAGAAGAGTTATAGCCCTCTGCTTAGATTTTGGCAAATGAGCGAGAGAGGAATCCTATCACTGACATTGCGCTGGTTTGGAATTCTCATATAGATCTTTACCGCTCCTCGCGTTACGATCTGTCAGGGGTAAAAAGAGGTTGGAAGGAAACTGCTTATTGTGCCATCTGGAGAAGACCAAATCCACACTGCGTGTTGAGGGCTTCGTACCTTGGGCCAAGTCATGTAAAGTACTGGATGGCATCTTCAAAGGGAAGTGTTTTCCTTTCCGTGAGGGCTGAAACTCCTCAGCCCCTCCTGTGATCACCTCCTTCATTATCACAGTGCCAGCACCATGGCGAAATGTCAGGCTCCATCCTAATCTCCTCGCAAGGATTTCCGTGCAGGTTTGCAGCCAGCTGTGACCAATTAAAATGAGGGGGTTTGTATCTGCAAAACCTCAGCGACTTGCAAAGTTGAGCAAGAGCTGGGTCCTGCAAACTGGACATTTTTGACAGCTGTGTAGTCTACCCTAAGTAATTTCTTCTCATAAACCGTCTCTTGAAAATCAGAGCACGGAGGTGAGTCAAGGGATATTTATATAGGAGTACAGATTCCAAGCAATGAAAAATACTCCGGTCTGAAAATGGGCCACTGGGATCCCGTCGTGTAATTTGGAATAAGAGGAATTTGATACATGGGTGCCAAATGGACTGAATTAATGCTGAATCCTTGGACTGTTGCTGGAGAAGACGAGACAATCCCCAGATCAGGTAGCCAAGGGCCATCCCAAGCTTACAATGGCTCAGCCAGCTGGCTGGGATCTTGGAATGAGAGGGGATGAGAGCGAACCATAGCCTGGCCCAACCCGTAAAGGGGAGCCGGCACGTCTGAGATGGGCTTCTTCAGTCTCCGGCTGCCCGCCTTAGCAGCTCTCGCTTTGGCCTTTGGCTGGTTTATGTATGGAAGGGAAAGGACACCAGGCAGGTTAACTCTAGGACATGTGACCCTACCTCGTTTTCTGGGGTTCTCATGCAAATTGGTGGTGCAGGGATCCACGCTGGCCACAGGCACAAGGGAATGGGTTCCAGCCAAAATGGGTGCTTTTAGTGAGTGAAGTGGAAGATGAAGGCCAAGCTGAACCGATAAGCAGAGCTGCGAACTTTCCTGGAATGTAAAGAATTAATTTATGCTTAAATACATGGTGCGATCTGTAATAAATCGTTGGGATGTTCTGCTTTCAATTTCTGGATTTGGAAAGGGTGGAAAACACTTCTTTTTAATGCATTATGTTCCTTCTTTTCCAAGTAATCTTTTTAAGGCTGGGGCTTCTAGCAGCTGATAACATCTCTTAACCAGCTCCTTATCTCCACCTCAGCCACAGGTTTGCCTTTAATTTCTGCTTCATTTGTTGTGTTTCAGTCTCTCCCTTCTTCTCTGTGGTCTCTGCGCTACGGTACGATGTGTTTAATAATTCAAGAAACAAACACATGTCGAGATCTCAGTCCTTACAAATGCCTTTTTTTTTTTTTTCTGGGAGGATGCTTGGAGGGTTCCCGCTCCATGGGTTTAATTAATAAGAGTTATGTGAGAAAGGGAGGACACTTTCCTTGATCCCAGTTCAAGTGCTTGTGCATTCCTGTGGTGCAATGCAGGTTTCTGCCTTGGGCTGATGCTCACTGTTCCGTGTGGCCTTAACCCAGAGCGAGGGGTTTGATAGAGAAGGAGGAGGAAGGGAGTCTCCCACTGAAAACCCATAGAAACAAATCCAGGATAGCAGCGTCCAGCAAAGGGGGTTGTTACAAGCACTTTTACTGCTAGGTGCGTTACGAAATTTAAATGGAAAATTGTATCTCTGAATATGGGAATCCTCATTCCGTGAGAATGTGGCACCAAGTTCAAAGAACAAGCTTAGGGAGATTGTTTGTCCTGTTTTATCCTCAGGTTTCCCAAGTGCTTTGCTTGTGTTCACTGATCGCAGATGTGTTATAGTTTTATATTAACGCTGTAGTTCATAGATCTGTGTGTGCATGGAAAGGAATGCCAAGATATTATAGAATCCTACCGTATGATCCTGGAATGGTTTGGGTTGGAAGGGACCTCAAAGCCCACCCAGTTCCACCCCTGACACGAGCAGGGACACCTCCCGCTGGATCAGGGGCTCCAAGCCCCATCCAACCTGAAACCAGGAGTGACAGCGGCTGGAAGCGGGCGCTCGGCAAGCGTTCAGCAGCAGGAGCAGCTCTGGACCAAAAGGATGGTCCAAGCAGCCCTGGCTGTTCTAGGGTGAGATTTCCCAGTTGCAGTGTGATTGGTTTCTTCTCAGATGTGCTTAATTTTATAGGACCTCAGTTTCTTGTGGCTGATATGGACACGTGTGCTGCGTGTAGCTGTGCAGATGGTTTTTCTTTGCATAATCCAATGTTCGTGGGGCCTCTGTAACCTTTTTTCATTCCCATTGGCTGCAGGGGCACCTGTTGGACCCTCGGTCTCTCTACACCAGCCAAAAAACTGTTTTGAAGCCCTACAGGTGTTTCTAGTTTGCTGCATGTGAATGCACATTAAGGGTCCTTCTTCCCTCCTCCCCAAGCAAATAAACCCATAGTTGAATCTGGAAATCCTCCACTCAACACCAGAACAGCAGGCAGCCCTGTGCAGGGGTGCCAAGAAGTCCAAATGGTCTCCCTTCTCCACGGCGGGCCGTCTCGCACGCTCACGGGCCAGACGGCGGGGCTGCTGGCCTTTAGCTGCTCTCTGAAGTAATGCGTTTGTGTTTGACTTTCCGTTTATTCTGGGGCTTTAGCCGCAAAGCCCAGCAGGCTGTGGCTTTTAGGATACTGTCATCACTGTTGGCTTTTGTGTTGCGTGTAGCTGCGCAGCTCGTCAGGCAGGCTGGTCCAGCTCTGTCGGCGAAGTCGGTGGCCGTCAGTAGTTTTGTAGCGGGAACAGGTTTTGATGGTTTTCACCCTACTAAGTGCATCTGCCTCTCTTGGATGTCTTCAGTCCAGGCTTCTCAGACTGACAGCACTGCTTTGAGGTGGGACACTGTGCTAACACAAGCGAACAGTGACAACAAAGAAGTCATAGAATCATAGAATAGTTTGGGTCGGAAAGGACCTCAAAGCCCATCCAGTCCCACCTCCTGCCATGGGAGGTGTCCCATTGGATCAGGGGCTCCAAGCGCCATCCAACCTGGCCTTGAACCCCTCCAGGGATGGGGCAGCACCACTGCTCTGGGCAACCTGGGCCAGGGCCTCCCCCCACTCGCAGGAAAGCATTTCTTCCTAAGATCTCGTCTCTATCTTCTCTCTTTCAGCCTAAAACCATTCCCCCTCATCCTGTCCCCGCACTAGTCAAATAGCCCCTACTTGCAGATAAATTGGGATTATTTTATATATACGTATAGATATAAGTGGCTTTCTTAAAGCCCAGGTAAATCATTGCTAGAGATCCAAACCAACTCTTGGCTCTTCTAGCCAGGAGCTGGTTCTGCCAATTCCTGGTCCTGATCTGATCATCAGAGATCAAAAGCCTAAAATGATGCAGCCCTGTGTAATAAAAGCAGACAATGGGTAGGACGTGGGATTCCTTCCGCTGGTTTAATGATACAGGGTGCGGTGGATAAAGGGGATGGGCAGAACTGAAGCTCTTAAAGAGAATCCAGGAGGTATTGTGCCTTTCCTCACATACCATTGTGTTTTGTGAGGCGTATTGGGTTTCAGTACAGCAGATGCTGGGATAATGGGTGCCAGATGTCAGTCATTAGAGGATGCCTCTTTTTACCAGCTGCAAATTGTCCATCGCTTCCGTTACTGTACACCTCCGTCGTGAGAGGCTTGAATTCCCACAATTTACTGCTATCTCGGATGTTATCAGGCTTCTCTTTAACTGTTAAGTAATAGGCTTGTGCAGCCCCAACCCATCATATGCGGGGAAGTCAAATAATGTGGTTTGATTTGTATTTGTTATGACTTGCCTCGATCAACTTGCCTGGAAAATTATCTTCTACATTTAACTTGTAAAACGAATCCTTAGAAAACTCCAAGGATTTAAGTGAAAGAATACCAGCAATGGTTTTGTACTTATGTGACAAGAAGGCATGGCTTTTCGCTTTGCGGTCTCTAGCGTAACTAGATACGCTCTTCAAAAATGCCCAGTTTTAAACTGAAGAAATTGTGAAGAATAGAACACGAACCATGTAGGCAGTGTGAAGACAGAGTGCATCGTGGCAAACCGAGGGATAAATTAATAGTGGAAATATTCATACACTACACAGGCTTTTAACCAGAGGTGTTTGATGCACCCCCATATATTCTTCTTTTGCTCTGTGAAAGCACCATTTTTTAACGCTTTTAAAGTTCATTCCTTCCTGCTTGTA
Source organism: Cuculus canorus (assembly GCF_017976375.1). Lineage (NCBI taxonomy): Eukaryota > Metazoa > Chordata > Aves > Cuculiformes > Cuculidae > Cuculus > Cuculus canorus. Next base: position 3,322,272 of record NC_071421.1, on the reverse strand, counting down.
GTTCCCAGACAGAAAATTATCTTCTTGAAATGGTTTGTGGGATCTTTTTTATTTTGAACCTAGCAAAAAAGGTTCATTGTAAGGAGAACAAAGCCACTGGGTGACTTCCCTGGAACATTCCTGCTGCTGCTAACACCTCTCTCCGTGTTAAGCATCCGTTTGGGCCGTGCCTGGGTGGGGAGGAGGGAGGTGGGAGCTCAGCGCTGCGCAGACAGTGAGGAAATTTTCTGGGTATCTACATGTGCTTCAGGCTGCAGGAGATAAGGGAAGAAAGGACTCCTGTCGCAGGGATCGGAGATGTTGTGCCATCATTTTCCATCCTGTAGCATCGAACCTTTCCATGGCTGGAAATGCAGCACCTTTCTCGTAGAGCGTACTGGCTTTGACCTTTTTTAATGTATCAGCAGAGAGCAGCGATGTTTGAGACGCGTAGGAGAAACAGATGGAGAAAATGGGCTTTGGGAAACAGCAGATCAGGTAATTTCTCTGGTTTAAAATGATTTAGGCATTATCCGCCTCCGTTGCAGTCTGGGAAGCTGTCCCGAATTGCACAGTGGAATACTGACTCCTGGCAAATAAATACATTATTTCTGCCTTCGTTTTTCCCAGTTGCTCAGGATTTCACCTCATTAATAGGGAAGATGTTGGAATGTCAAACATTTGGAGGGTCTGGTTATCGGAGTGATACAATAGGTCTCTGTGGCAGACGGTCACTGAACTCTGTCTCTCTGCTTGGAGGTGTTTACTTTGCCTCTAATTCTGACAGCCCGCACGGTGCTGGGATTTGCTCTGTCGAGCAAACATCTTCGAACTTAACCGAGAGAGAAGGTGAATTTCAAGTTTAAAACATTGCTTTTGCCCGTTTCTTTTAAACTTGTGAATTTAACAGGGAGCAAGTAGCAGTGACCCTTTCATTAGAGACAAAAGGAAGTGTGTCTAAATGTCTTTTGTGGCTTGGCAGTAAACTTGCTGAGGACAACATAAAACATGCTCATTAAATGTTCTTTAAACAGCATTGCTTTTTGTTTTCAGAGGCAATGTGATGTTTCAGCCCACCATTAATTGCCTAATACCAATTATGGCATAGACAAGCCATTTGCTATTGTAACTTCTTCCGTTTCTTTTCCGAGGTTCTTGCTCTTGACACCTATTGTGCATCTGGGAACAGGAGTGGCTTTTGTAGGGAAATATAAATAATGACATCGGTGATCGATAGCTTAATACAGACCATTCTGTACTGTAAACGTTACTGCAGCTCTTGAGGTCCTCACAAAATCCTTCCCCCCTAGGATGCTTTGAAGTATTGAACTTAATTATATGGAGACAAAGAGGGTTTTTTTTTTCCCCCTAGGGAAAAAAAATTCCAGTTCTTTAGAATAAGATGGGTACTGCTGCTTGTGCAAGGGTAGCGAGTGTGTAAGCCTCAAAAAGGGGCTCTATCTGCCTTAGTGCGGTGTACAACCACAATTCGGCACAGCCCCTGGAAAGACTGGGCACAAAGACCGTTCTAGCTGACTGTTCTGGTTATAACCCTTTTACCCGAGGTCATAATCTTTTTTATGGTATTTCAGCACTTTTGGCTCTGTTCCAGCCAAGGACTGGTGGAAGGAGCAGTAGAGTCAATGCTTCAGAGCTTGGAAAGGTGCTTGGTTTAGGGTTTCTTTTGAATAGAGGGTGGCTCCTGAAGCTTCTGATTCAGGTGGATAAGTATAAACCCGATCTGTAGAAGAGCTGAATCCTCCCTGTGCCTGAACCTCTTGTTTCTTGCTTTGGCAGCACGGCCTTTTCCTCTGTCATTGTTGCTCCTGGGAATATGTTGTCAAGGCTTATTTCCCCAGCTGAGTGTTCTCTGCCGGGTCATCATCAGTGTCCATTCGATATAGTTTTCATCAAAGCTTTTGACTTTCCAAAAAGGCCATAAGTCATATTTTGTAGCCTCAGTGCAACTCGCATTGTCTTCTATCAGCCTCTTACGCGGTCCTGCTGGCAGTGTCAGCAGCTGGAGGAGCTTAATGTCAGTGCCCTGTGAGATGGGAGCAGTTGTTACGATCAGCTGCTCAGAGGAGCCGCCAAATCACCAATTTTGGACCATGCAGGGCCAGCCCAGGAGCATCAGTTACTTGTCCAAAGAGGGAATATTCAGCAGATCTTAAACCTTTGTTATTAACATATCTTTGTTATTAAGTTATTGAGATATTAGGCTTTGGTTGGACATCTTGGTTTCTATTCCGGTCACGGTTTAATTTGCATTTTTTATATCTATGTACAATAACATCTTCAAAGTAGCCATCAAACACATTTTCAGGACAATACAGGAGAACTGGTGGTTGTGGTTTGCTTTTACACAAAAATCAAGAGGTGTATGTTGTTTGCATTGGTAGAGACAGGTTACGGGGTTGTTACAGGAATCCGTGAGGATGCTTCTCCTTCGAATTCCTTGAGACTTTGGGCATGGTTTGTTTGCAAATATACTTAGAGCTTTGCTAATTACAGGTGTGCATTATTTGTTCACAGAAGGCATTTTTCTTGAAATTCTCTTGATTTGGCTCATTTTGCTACCCTTGAGTAAACCAAAGCAGCTGGGTTTCTCCGGCAGCTGTGGAGGGGAATGGAATTGGCTCTTGTGGACACAAAGTTACGGAACAGGAGTAAGTACATCGAAGGCAATACTTTGTTCCTTTTTTAAATGAGAGGAGAAGGGACCTTTCATTTCTTTATCCTGGTTATATTCTGCTTGACTGCGAGTGGGAGAAGCAAGCATCGGGGCTGATTTCATGTTCCGGGAGAACAAGGTCCACAGACGAGCCATACTCTGCTACATGCACATAGCAGCTCGTAAAGCCGCTCACAGGCTCGGATGCGGTCAGCATCGCAGTGAGAAGGGTTCCCGGAGCAGGTACGTTGTTTGATGTTTTAGCTGGAGGGATTGGAATGGCAGGTTATGTGACTTGGCCGTGAGGAGGCACCGCGGCAAGGCTGGAGCTCAGATCTCCTGCCCCTCCCGGTGCGCAGCGTGCCTGGCACTCGGAGCCATTCACTCATCCTCAGTCCCTATCTGAACTCTACAGCTTGGCAGCATTGCTTTTGAACCCTCCAGCTAGATTTTGATCATTTTTTTCCTTGGTTCCATGTGGATCTCGTTGGCTTTGTATCTGGACGATGTAACAAGTGAGGACAAGGCTCCAGGCGTTCTTACTGCCTTATCTCTTCGGATACATGGCAGTAAGTCCTGCTTAGCCTGGGAGCTTTGCTTCGAGAGCAAGAGGCATAACCGGGATCCGTTCAGCAGCAACAGGCTGAGTGCCGTGGGGACATGCAGCTGAAGATGGCCCTGGCACGGGCTTCTCTGCAAGAAGCAATTAATGATGGGACAAAACTGCCGCTGGCATTCACACCTTCGTACACCCAGCCTTGGCAAACATATCCGTGATCTCATGGAGCTGAGGTCACTTGAAAGATGTGGAAACTTTGAAGGAAGTCTCTTCAGCTTCTCCGTAAGAGGAATACAGGTTCTTTCCCAGGAGAGCCATCGTCCCGTCTTTCCATGAAATGCTGCCTTGGCCATACGGTGGAAAAAAAGTCATCAACCACCAGCCCGTTTGTTGAGCTCCCAAAGGGAAGCCGTGGAAAGCCTGCCAAGCACGGTATATTTTTATATTGCATCCATTATACAGTGTGTCAAAAAAGAATTCGCTCTGCTGTTGAGTGATATTTATAGTCTATAAGGTTTTATGGCAGAGTTTGGGAGGCTGAGGCTGCTCTTGCTGAGCCTCAGGCTGTTGCCTCTGGCTTCAGTGGGAGCCTTTGTGAAGAAACAGCCGAACTGAAAGGCCTGACCCTTCCTGCTGGAAGACAAAGGGGAGGCTGGCCAAAGCTGCCACAAAGCTGCCACTGAATTGGGCAGGGCAGCAGAGAGCAAGGACCTTGGTGGCAACCAGTGGCAGAGTGTAGGAGCAGGCAGAAAGAGGGGAATGTCTCAGTGATGGGGGCTGGAGGCTGGCCAAGCCTCACCATGGGCAAAGGAAATAGGGAATCATACAACATTAACAGGAATGAATCATAGAATCAAAGAATAGTTTGGGTTGGAAGAGACCTTAAAGATCATCCAGTTCCAACCCCTCTGCCATGGGCAGGGACACCTCCCACTGGCTCAGGCTGCCCAAGGCCCATCCAACCTGGCCTGGAACACCTCCAGGGATGGGGCAGCCACAGCTTCCCTGGGCAACCTGTGGCAGTGTCTCACCACTCTCATGGTGAAGAAATTCCTCCTTTTATCTAGTCTAAATCCTCCCTTCTCCAGTTTATACCCATTCCCCCTCATCCTATCATTACAAGCCTTTATGAACAGCCCCTCTCCAGCTTTCCTGTAGCCCCTTCAGGTACTGGAAGGTCGCTATAAGATCTCCTCAGAGCCTTCTCCAGGCTGAACAACCCCAACTCTCTCAGCCTGTCCTCATAGGGAAGGTTCTCCAACCCTCGGATCATCTTTGTAGCCTCCTCTGGACCCGTTCCAACAGCTCCATCTCCTTTTTATCTTGAGGATTCCAGAACTGGACACAATACTCCAGATCAGGTCCCCCAAGAGAGGAACAGAGGGACAGAATCGCCTCCCTCCCTGCTGGCCACACTGCTTTGGATGCAGCCCAGGACACGTTGGCCTTCTGGGCTGTGAGTGCACATTGCCGGCTTATGTTGAAATGTGTGTTCTGAGTGGAGTAAGAACACTTGATGAAAAGCTTTGTCCCACCGCTTACTGGAAGCTGTGTGGAAGATGCCCAGCACAGCGAGTTATGGGTATGGAACGGTGTAGCTGTTATCTCTTGCAGATGTTCCTCCCTCCAGAACATTTCCACGGCTGAGAGAAGTAATTCTCGCTGATCTGGCAGGTATTTGCACGCATTCCAGCAGGGAAGGAGCTTTCCCAACAAGCCTTTTACTTCTCATTTTGATGAAGATGTTGCAGACATTGTTTTGAGTCTCCCTCAGGTCAGGGAGAGTCCTGGGAAGCCCCTGGAGACCATGTCACTGGAATGATAATTCTCTTGTCTTGGAGGAGGCCATGCAGCTGGAAAAGGCGATGGACCTCCAGGGCTGGGGCAGCCACCACTTCTCTGAGCAACCTGGGCCAGGGCCTCCCTACTCACACAGGAAAATGGAATCCTTCCTAGGATCTCATCTCAATCTCCCCTCTCAGCTGAGTACCATTCCCGCTCATCCTCTCCCTGCACTCCCTGATCAAGACCCCTTCCCCAGCTTTCCTGGAGGCCCTTTCAGGTCTGGAAGCTGCTCTAAGATCTCCTTGGAACCTTCTCTCCAGGCTGAACAACCCCAGCTCTCAGCCTGTCCTTGTACAGGAGGTGCTCCAGCCCTCGGAGCATCTTTGTTTGCCCCCTCTTGACTGACTCCACCACCTCCATGTCCTTCTGTGCTGAGGATCAAACCAAATTCACCTGCCTCAGTGGAAGTGTCTGTAGGACCCACGCTGTTCCGCTCTTTCCACACTAAACCGCTCACATTCTGTACTAGCAAAGTCACGTTTTCTTTTTACCCTTGGATTATCGGGAGTGTTTGTTCTTGGTAGAATATTGTGTGAACTTTATTGAATGGGTTGTGTCTTAGAGGTTCTAAAACAAGAGGAGCTCAAAGTCTTAGGGCATCGCAGTTGGTTTAGAGGAGATATGCTACAGCAACTTGATTTTTAGGATGGAGTTATCCAGAGCTTCCTCTTTGAAGTAGATGAATCCAGCACAGGGCTGGATTCCCCTTTCCCAGTGGCTGTTCAATTCCATTACGGCCAGAGGGAGGGGATAGAGTCTCTCTGCTCTCCTGGAGAGCTTGAAATACCTCCCTCACCCTTGGACTGGGGTGAAAATTGTCCTCGTTGAGGAGTTGCAGGGTTATTCCTTTAGAGTTAAATACAAATTATTTTATACCAAATTTAATCTATTGAAACTCTAGTGATTTTCTTTTTAATTTGTCTTGGTCAAACAAAATGCAGCAAAGTACAAATGTAGAGTTTTTTTGAGAGAAAAAACCATTACAGGTAGAAGGTGTATATATGTGGGTGTATGATGTTACTGATGTAAGTGCAGATTCTTTTGGAAAAACAGATTTCACAGGTTTAATTTACTTTGGGAGAATCCTTGCTAGGAATTGAGTCTGGAATTTGGGGGGTAGGTGCATGGTGTGAGCTCTGGGGACCTGATCCATCCACTATCCACGGGGATTTGAGAAACCAAAGTGTCCGGTCTGGGTGTAGGCGCTGCTCGACCGGCAGCACAGGACAAAAAGCTTCTGGTTTTGTAAATCTGAACTGTGAAGGTTCAAACTTGCACTCATCTGACCTGGAGTTTACAACAACGTTCTCGGTGTGTCAACTTGTGCTTGCTTGCGGTCATACACGCTGAAGAGGAAACAGGCAGGTCTTGAGGTCCAAAATGCTCAGGAAATGGAAATTCTCCCTCTGTAATAACAAATAATGAGGCATTTTAAAGTTCTTTTATTAATAAAGGAAAAAGTGATGCTGGGAAAAGGCACCGGTGCTGTTTCTCAGCGAACAGCAGCAGCCGGCAGTCCAAGCAGCACAGCGAGTTTTGCAGCCCTGGTGCTCCTCGTGCCAGGGGTCGTTCTCCCAAGCCTTATCCAGCAGAACAGATGGATTCTGAAACGAAGAGTCAAAATTTCTTCTCCTGACCTCCTTATTGCCACAAGCATTGGTCTGAACAAACCTGATCTGTGTTTCTGAAGCCATTGGGTCTCTCTTGTAACCAGGGACAATGTCCTGGCAGCAGGTCCCAAGCAGTGGCACCATTCCCTGGACTATCACGGAGCAGAAATGTCCAGCCACCAGTTGCACACCATCCCATGAGATGATTTTCTTTATAGGCATTGGGTCCACATCGCTGAGAGCCAGCCCAGGGTAGGAGTTTTACCTCTTACAGATAAAACATTCTGTTTTCCTGGGGATGATGAGGAGCGTGGAAGCCATGCAGCTGCCTTGCTTGGAGCGCACAGCTGAGCTCGGTAATCTACTCCCCTCTATTTATTAGAAAGGATGTGTTTAAGTGATGAGAAAGAGAAGAGAGCTGCTAGTAATTAGCTGCAAGCGGCTGTGAGGTTCCTGAGCTGCCGAGATGCCCACCAGGGATGTCCCAGCTGGGTGGCAGGAGGGGAGTCACTGAAACAACCTTTAGAGGATGTGCAAAAGGAAGAGTCCCAGCAGCAAGGGTTTATTTTCCCTGGCTATTGGGAATGAATCCAACCTGCTTGCTCTATCCGAGGTGAGGAAACAGGCTGCTGGAAAGCAGAAGGAATGAGAATGAAGCCAGCAGCACAGACTGGGCTGCTTGTACTTAAAGATTTGCTTCTCGCTTGCTGCCTCTCGGGCAGAGCTGCAGCAGCATCTGGGTCCCTCTCGCGGCTCGTGGGGAAAATCCCAGCAGCACCAGAGCCTCCTTGGACACTGGAAGGAGGAAAGATGGACACAAAGGACTGGAGAGAGCAAAGAGAGTCAACTTGGCACCGTTTAAGCTTTTGGCTGCATCCTGCTTTACCCCCTCTTTGTGCAGCCGACGTTGCAGTTGTTATTTTCTGATTTGGAGAGGGAATTTGGTGTCAGCAGGATTCCCGTTCACAGCCTGAAGCCCCGGTCATGCTTTTAACAAACACAGGCACTCCTTTTGCCGATCTAGCCTGGCTGGCAAGGGCTGTGGTGAGAGGTGCCCTCTCTGCCCTCTGCTTCTAGAGGAGGAGGTGATGCTCATCAGGTTTTGGCCGTGTCCAGGTTGCACCACAGCGGTGAAGCCCTTGGCTTCTGGGGGCTGTGGTCATGCCTTGGGGGCTTGTTCATGGAGAACCTTAGATAACCACTCATTTATTATCCGCTCTTGCATTGCTCCTGCAGCACTTTCCAAGCCTGCCATCCTCCACCAGGAAAAACTGGCAGTGGAACGGAGGAAAATCTCCTGCCAGCTTCTCTCACCTGCCACATTGTGTGATTTTACTCAATTAAGGGGAGTTAAACCATTTCAAATAATTACCTGCTGGGACGAGGAAGGGGTTGGCACATTGGCAGCAGAGTTTGGACCCTGGTCTTTCTTTCTAGGGAATTGTGACTGTTCAAATTACTGAGACGGTTTATGTGGTCTGGAGCACTCTTCCATTTTATGGGACATCACAATAACGCACAGAGAGGCTCCTTTCTCTACCGAGGGTCACCTTCTCTGCCCCAAGTCCTCAAAGCCTGGCGGATGTGTGTGCTTTTGGGCTGGGAGATGACTCTGTCACTTCACGGTGGGTTTTCTGGGTGCACTGGAAAAGGGCAGGCATTGTTCCAGGCAAAGCCAGACGCTACCAAACCAGGGCCTCTTGGCATTTCAGCTTCCTTCAGGGCTTTCACAAGATGTTGTAAAGTCACTGGACAATAGGCTGTGAATATTAATGGTCTCTTAGCCCAAAGGCAGATGGAAAAGAGGGTATTTTTTTTTGTTATCAGTTTAAGTGGATGGTTTCTTTCATGTGTAACCTCCATAAATAAAATACCAGATGTGCTTGAATTCTATTTTCCTTGACTTGAGGATTCTCATAAAGAATAGGAATGCCTACTGTTATACTTATTTTATTTCAAGTGTTTTCTAGCAAAAGCTGTTAAACTGAGTTTGTGGAGGTGTAGCAGGCAGGAATGTAGAATGGGCACCATTGCATTCAGCCTTGGTCCGGAGCTCTGAATGCTTCAGGTTAAGCCCGGCTTACCTGTAATTCCAAATCCCATCGCAGAAATGCAGATACTTCATAACGCGCGGTTGATGTGGAGCACTGTCAGTCCCGCTGCTGGCTGGAGCCCCGGCACTGGGCTGGGCAGGGATGCTCTCAGGGATGCGGGCTCTGGGCAGACACCGTGTTTGGAGGGAGCAAAGAGGGATGCAGGACCTCAAATGGTCCTGTGAGAGAGCATCTGGCCCTGCTGCAAATGCCACAGCAGTCCTGAAGTTGAGCCCTAAACTCAGCTGAGCCTTCAGTCCATCGATCCGTCCAGTCTGCACACACACGTGTGTTGAAAATGCATTGAAAACGACATTTCTGAGCTAAAAGGATGAAGCACGCAGGTAGGCAGAGCTGTATGGTGCAGAGAAGAGAGCTCATTGCTGCCCTGTCTGATATTGGAGGGATTTAGACTCAGCTGGAGACTGAGAAACAAATTTTAATTATTTATTTATTAGAAACAAATCTTGCCCAGGTGCAAGCTAAATCCTCCAAAGCGGTTGACTTTAGTTTTATGAGGAACGTGGTCATTAGTTGGGTGGGACTGAACTCCTGTAAAATGTCTAGCTATTCCTCTGCAATCCTGCTTAACACCGTGGTTGGGTTTTGTTTTAATTTAAGTAAAATAATTTATTTCTTTTCATATCGCAGCCTTGCCGCTTGGAATGCGAGGGGTTGCTTTGACCATTTGGAGGTCCGACTGGATCCGGGGAGGTTTATACATTTCAGTGGTGATTTTATCGTAGGAGCCACGCAGTTGGGTTTGGCTCACTTGGGCAGGCAGTTGCTAAAGAGAATGAGCGTGAATATAAGCTACTGCACGGCTTTAAAACCTTTGGTAGTCAATGCCCAGAAAGGCAAGGCAGTAGCTGATTGGGGATGTTTCTGGTCAGGGTTAAGAGGATCATGGTGCTGCATCCCAGCGCTCAAGTGATGCTCATTTCTCTGTGAGTTGAGAAACAAGCAGGAAACAAAACGGATAATTACCATTATTAGTTGTGTTGCATCTATATCTTCCTTTAATCAGCCCTGAGTCCTGCTTACCTCTAATTTAGTGGAGATGTGAGTTACCTGAAGATTGGTGGTTTGAAGTGGGCACTGATTATCTGCTAACATGTGTTACGCGGTGGAAGTTCAGTGTAGTATTCTGTTTTCTGTTCCTAACTCTTCAAAAATCGAAAGTATGTATTTTAAAAACAGATTAATTGAAACCAAGTTTGAAATGGTAAGAAGCTTCATATTGAATTGATTTGCATTTACACAGTACTTCAGTAACCTACAAATAAAACCAGGGCTAGGAAGAAGCCTTTCTCGAGGAACACGTTTCCAGGAGCATCTTGATGTCCACTGTGCATGACCTTGGAAATCAAGTGTAGGTGGAGCCTGTGGGTGCGATTCGAGGCGACCCATACTTGGTTTCAAGGGTTTGCAGGGAATCGACGGGGAGATGCGCCCAGAGCTCCCACCACCCTGAAGGTCCTGTGTTACCGTACGAGTGCGCGCAGTTACCTTCTTGGCTGAGGTCTGGGGTGACGCGGTGGTTCTTGGGCGCTGACTTTGTTTTCATTTTGAAAAATCATCCATCGCCCAGGTGACATGAGCTGTCGGAGTAATCCGGACACAGAAACGACGTCCAAATAACCTGAACTCACCTTGCTTTTAGTGAGCAATCTGCACCAGACTTCTATCCCTAACTCCACACATTTATGGGTGATTGTTCACCTGCAATCACATTCCCAAGCAGCGATAAGGTCATTTCGTACCTTGCTGTTGAGCCATGTGTGACCACACTCTTTTCTTCCCCGGGACTGTCTTGTAAAAACATGAGTTATGTTCAAGCCCAAGTGAGGATCAGAGTCTCTAAGGTTGGATTTGAATTATGGAATTAAGAATTTAGCCAGAATAACTGACTTTGACTGGATTCCCTATGAGAAGCCTGAAGGATCTGTCAGTTTTGAGTGGCTTCAGTGGGAATCAGTAACTTGGCTCTTTTCATCCTCAAACACAGTCCTGGTTTCCTTAAAAGAATTGCAGACTGAACTCAAACTGAGTTTTGAGTTTGTCAGGAAATATGGGTCCACGAAAGCTCCGGGCAGGATGGATGCCGTGGCTAAAAAGCTGAGGCAAGGCTGTGATTTCAGGAATACGTGGTCCGTGGGCTACGTGTCACCGAGAGTGGTGGTGGAGGTGGTGGTGGTGGTGGTGGAGCGGCTCTGGGTTTACACTGATGGTTGGGAGGGGAGAAGCAGCTGGTGCTCAGGGTGGGAGCTGTAAAGGGTGCAATGCAGCCTCCTCCCACAACTTGCACCCATTCCTGCAGCTACGCTTTCAGCACCCAATGCCCCAGGTCCTTGGAGGAAAGGAGAAGGGTAGAGTCTTTGCAATTTTGGGTGGTGTATCACATGCATGCCACATCCCTGGAGGTGTTCCAGGCCAGGTTGGATGTGCCTTGGGCAGCCTGAGCCAGTGGGAGGTGTCCCTGCCCATGGCAGAGGGGTTGGAACTGGATGATATTTAAGGTCTCTTCCAACCCAAACTATTCCATGATCTTTCATGTAAGCTAAGGACATCGAGGGAGGGAATGCCTGCTGCCGTCACGCTGCTCTGAAACACCAAAGACTTGTTTCAAAGGGAGAAACACTGCACAACCTCTCCTCCCTGGGGCTGTGGGGACCAGCACAGCTGCTCCTGGTTATCTCACAGCTTCAGGAGGCTCTGGTTTGATTTAGGGACCAACCTTTACCACTCTCTGCTTGTGACACCCAGCTGGTGGTGACAGCTGATTCATAGGCAAAATAAATCTCATACTTCTGTGCTGGGGGGGGAGTGACTAGAATTTCAGAGTATGCTTTGTCCAAAGATCTTACAACTCAGCCAAACAGCCCCAAACTGGTGACGGTGAATCAGTTAACCTCAGCCTCTTCCCCCATTTGGAAACGAAGGATGGGCTGTTGGGATCTCAGAGCCATTTTTCGGCCATTAATTAGCAATTAATAGCCTTGGAGTGTGATGGCAATTAAGGCTGATAGTGGGAGGGGACAGGGCTCTGTATTAGAGTGGTTCAGGAGGCAGTAGAGCCCAATGGGGCTCATGGGAGATGGTGAACGGGGCTGAATCCTGAGAGACCACGAGCTCTGTCGGCACTGGGTGAGCAAAGAAAACCAAGATTTATCCGCAGTAGCAAATGTGCAGAGTGGATGGAGCACGCGTTTTTGGCAGCGCTACAGCTCATTATTCTTCCATCCAGACCAAATGCCTTAAAACAGTATTTGTCTCAGTTTTCCCACTTTCTTTTAAGAAGGAAAGGCTTCTCTTAGCTCCTTGAGCATGAATACATTTTTAGAGTGCCTCGCTTAGTGCCAAATGTCAAAAATTTGCCAGCAACTGATAAGTGTTTTTAAAAGCTCCTCATCTATTTCCCATGTCCAACTGAAACTTGGCATTTCCTAATCTGGCCTTGATTTTGATCCGTAGCTGAATATAATCAAAACTCCTAACGATGATGCAGCACAAGGTTTCCTCCCTGCCGTCTCATTCTTGGTGTCTGTTCCCTCTGCTGTTTCGGAGGCAGGAGATGTTTCGGAGGCTGTGGCGGGGCACGATGTTCCCATTTCTCCAAGGGACTGAGCATGCAGGGTCTGTGTGGAAGCAGGGATTTGCAGCCCAGCAGTGGGAGAGGCTCTCTGTCTGCCTGACCGGATCCTGCTGCCCACACTTTCCCAAGGAGCCAGGGCAGCTGGAGCTCACAGGCTCTTGGCTGCAGGGTTTGGAGATTTCAGTCTGGGGTCACGTCACCAGCTGATATTTTGTACGTTGGGAGCCTTGGCAACTTAGGCAGTCTGGGATTTTTTGGACTAATTAAAGTAGCTATCATGTACTTTTGGTGAGGTTTGAAAATGCTTGGATGCAAATCATCTCCAGTGGTCGTTAATAGCTTCCAGGTGGGTTTTGGGGAGGATGCTGCTTCAGAGTCGGAGGGGATGCACAGGTATCAGCCTGTTTGGGTCCCCATTGTTAAATCCTTTGCAGCTGAGCTAAGGAGTGGTGGGAGCCTGTGTTTAGGTAACAATGAAAACAAGAAAGGTGGCAATTCCTGCAATTTTACCTCCTTAATTCACTCTGCTTTAAAGGTAATTGGAGAAAGATGCTCTTTTCCCTGAAAGGTCTGGTCTACACCCAACTGAGAGGAAGGGAAATCTCTGGTTTCACTGGGTGACGTGACTTGTTCTGGATTCGAGTTACAAAAATCAGTAGAAAAGGTGTTCTATGTTTTTTTTTCTAATTCATTAAAATTTATTTATTCAGCTTTTTAATTTATTATTCTATTTATAAATTTATTCATTTATTTTTACTGCATTTAATTTAATCTTCTTCAGGTGAATGCCATTCAGGCAACTTATCAGGGCTAATTTGAAAGACTTTTACTGGAAAGGTGTAATAGTTCTACACCTCTAATTTAATACAAGAAAGTGAAACTTCTAAACCAACAGATTTTTAATGCAAAAAATAATCGGTTTTCTCATTTTCACAACAAAGTGGCCACTACCAAGTGAGGCATGGTGTTGTGATAGTGAGTAGGTTCTTATTCGTGCAAGCGCTGGTGTTCATCCAGGGTAGGAATCCTTTGGGGAATGACATCTTAAGTGGTTGAGCATGGAACAAGAGGGATCGTTTTATACTGGTTAATGCTCTTATTCTTATTCTTGACACTGAAAATGTAATAACAGGAAAATAAGCTGTAACAAAAGTGGTTGTGTTTGCTCTCCTGCAGCACCCTAACTCAGTCTGGCGGCAGAATCTCACCTGTGATCCCCTTGTTTTGCCTCTTCCAGATGTGAACGAGTGCGAGGTGGGCAACGGTGGCTGCGAGTCCCAGTGCCGCAACACCATCGGGAGCTTCTACTGCAAGTGTACAGCGGGGCTGAGGCTGGAGCAGGACGGGAGGACGTGTGCAGGTAGGGCTGGGGCCACCTCCTGCAGCCCGAGTCCTGCAGCCACAGGTGGCCAGGGATCGGACTTTCCCTCTACGATTGTTCCTTGTCTTCCATTTTCAACCTCCTGCTTTCAAACAGAAGTGGAAGAGAAGACACTGTGTTTGTGTGTTTGTAAAATGAAAATACTAGGTGGGATTTGTGTTCATAGAATCACCAGGTTGGAAAGGACCCACTGGATCATCGAGTCCAACCATTCCTAACACTCCCTTAAACCATGTCCCTAAGCAAGTGTTAGCCTAGAATTGTGAGCAAACCTCACATCGTGTGTGTTGGTTTCAGTTCCTGCAGCTTGAATCTGTGTTGTTGTGCACCAAGTAGGTTCCCCATCCCCATCTCCCTGGGCGTTATCATCTGTGCAAGCGCTGAGAGTCAGAAAAATGCAAAAAAGCTATTTGCTTATCAGAGCCAAGCCCAAGATACAGTTTTTTTTGGAGTATATTGCAGTTCCTGGATTGACTGACAGTATCAGAGCAAGGCACCTTTACGAGGCTCCTGCTGACCACAGATCTGAAGCTCAACGTTTGACAGGGCACTCTATTGATGGCTTAGGCTGGTCGGGGGTTGTGGTGGAGCTCTCGCATAGTTTTGGCACTAGTTGGCTTAGCAGAAGTCCAAAAGTATTCCATATAATTAACAGAGATTGCTGACAAACTGGGAAAGAGTAATTTCGGTGGATATCGGTTTGGACATTGAAGAATTCTGCAGAAAAATGTCACTTTCTTGCCAATTTGGTACATTTGTCTTGTTTTGTTGAAACTAACTGAGAAGTATTTCCTGGCTCGGTACCGCTGCAGGGATGTGTGAAATAAACAGCTCTGCCCTTATCTCAGCCAAGCTGAAATATTTTCAGTTTCCCCAGAATTCCCCTGATGAGGATTAGCTCTGCAGATGATTAAGAGTTTCAGGATTTTTGTGGAAACAAACAATCCTTTTCTTTTAGGACAGACAATGTCAATCCCTTTGCATATATTCTTGGAGTTCTTTGTAATGAGTTGTGCCCAGCGCCTGCCCGTGCTCGCTCTCATCCCCTCGTTGGGATGGAGGTGGCAGCCCAGTCATTCCCTTCCCGTTGCCTGACTCTGTTGGTGGCAATGACTGCCCTCGTCCTCCTGGAGCTCCTCCTTCATTCTGAGTGCATTTGTTCTGTCTGCAGGTTCCATCATGCAAAAAAAAGGGCACGGGAAAGATTAAGACCTAAATTAACCGACACTAGAATTTGCATTGGGCTGCATCGCTTGCACTCCCATAATCGTAGAATCACAGAATGGTTTGGGTTGGAAAAGACCTCAAAGCCCATCCAGTCACCCCCCTGCCATGGGCAGGGACACCTCCCACTGGCTCAGGGGCTCCAAGCCCCATCCAACCTGGTCTGGAACCCCTCCAGGGATGGGGCAGCCACCACTGCTCTGGGCACCCTGGGCCAGGGCCTCCCCATCCTCATATTTAGCTCAAGTGTGAGCCTCTGTATAGGAAGGCGTTATGATCTTCTCTGTGGTTTGCACTCCTCCGTCAGTCTCACTGCTCTGACAGTTGTTGGACCCTGCTGTACTCACCGCTTTTTGAATTAATTTTTATTTTTAGATCATATCTTTCCAAATACCTTGAGCGCTAATGCACGTATTTAGCAGAGTGGATGGGATTAGATCCGTGTTTGTACAGATGAGGGAGTTCAGTAAAGACAAAAGACACTGATTAATGTTTACAGTTTGCAAAATATTCGGCTTTTCTTGATCGAAGTCCTGATGGAGCCTGAATAAAGCAGTCTGGGCTTCAAACCACGAGGTTAGACATTTGGAGCCCTTTCTTGGCTTCATGTTGGACAGGAGGGTTTGGACCTTGCTTCTTTCTGGAGGGTGGCCTGAGAAGATGAGTCGTGGGTTCAGAGGCCAGCAGTTCACTTGCTTCACCCTTGTGACTTGATTACTGGCTCTTGCCTGGCTCGGAGCGATGTCAAGTTGGTCTCTCTGGAGTTTTCCTCTTTGAAGTATCTGCTAAACAAATAGCTACACAATAACATCACAGGATGCTTTGTGTGGAGAGGCAGAAAACTGCCAGGATGCAGTGTCTGCTTCTAAGGTAGGAAAAACCTCAATCTCTGCTCCATGAGGACCTCCCAACCTTACCTCTAGTCGGGAAGAGATGGATGGTGTAGTTTAGGGACAGCTTGCTGCTTTTCCTGCCTGGAATTGGTTAAAGTAGAACTATGGGTGGTGGGATGTCATTGCCAGAGCAAGGGGCAAACCCAGGGCGTGCTGATAGGTTGGCTGATGACTGGGATCTTAAAACCAGTGTAAATGTTCTCCTGTAATGCTGCAAAGAAAGATAAGACATTCTTGAAATGCTTGGCTGTCCAGGCCTTGGCACGCTTTTCAGGAGCAATGACAAGTTGAGGTGGTCACGTGTGACGTCTTCTGAGCTCCAAGACCCTCCAGTTACTTCCCGCTGTCTGCCAGCAGCATCCACCACAGGATGGGGTTAGGATACGTGTCCGTGTGTGTGCGTGCACGCTTCTGGCTCAGACCAAGCCCGGCACCTGGCAGAACGACTCCTGGCTTGGTCTTATCCATGGAACAGGCAGACGGGCAGTAGCAGGAGCAGCGTTTGGCTCCTCGGTCTGTTTTCACTTCTGAGCTAAAAGGATTATAGTTAGAAAGAAAACCCTGCCTTGGATTTATTCAGCCCTGGGCTGCTTTTCTAAGGCTACCAGGAAAGGAGCTAATTAGCTCCTGTGCCCATGTGGGGTCTGCCTGACGTGCTCGTTTAACACTGGCACCGAGGCCTGGGTGGTACCAGCTCCCATCTTCATTGACATTGTTTGAACTTGGATATCAGTAATACAGAGCTCATTGAGGTTCTCGTAGCACATTTCTGTTTTGTTGAACATAGGATGGTTGTACTCATACCTGTGAACCTCTGCAGCATGTCTGCATTTCTGATTTTATTTATAGTGGAAGAGCCGTTGTAGAGTGGTTTGGGGACATTGTATATGTCAGCGTTTCTTACTGGAAACGAGCAGATTTTCTTTTTTTACGTTAGTTTTTGAGGTATGGCAAATTGTAGGGGAGCTCAAGTTCTGTTTGAACAACATCTTCTTCAGGGTCCGCTATGCAATGTTACACGATAATGTCAGGGACTTCGAAGGTAGAATCGTATCATAGAATGGTTTGGGTTGGAAGGGACCTTAAAGCCCGTCCAATCCCAACCTAATGTCTGGGAGTGTGGGACACATCCCACTGGAGTCAGTTGCTCAAAGATTTTAGCTTTTTCAGTTTGTACTCATTGCCTTTTCCTCCTCTAAGCTAATTCTGTGGTATCTTGGTCGATGAGAAGCTCGATATGAGCCAGCAATGTGCACTCACAGCCCACAAACCAACCGTGCCCTGGGCTGCATCCAAAGCAGCGTGGCCAGCAGGGAGGGAGGGGATTCTGCCCCTCTGTTCCTCTCTTGGGAGACCTCATCTGGAATACTGTGTCCAGTTCTGGAATCTTCAATGTAAGAAGGAGGTGGAGCTGTTGGAACGGGTCCAGAGGAAGGTACAAAGATGATCTGAGGGTTGGAGCACATTCCATACAAGGACAGGCTGAGAGAGTTGGGGTTGTTCAGTCTGGAGAAGGCTCTGAGGAGATCTTAGAGTGACCTTCCAGTACCTGAAGGGGCTACAGGAAAGCTGGAGAGGGGCTGTTCATAAGGGCTTGTGGGGATAGGACTGAGGGCAATGGGTATAAACTGGAGAGGGGCAGATTTAGACCGGACATTAGGAAGAATTTCTTCACCATGGCAGCGGTGAGGCCCTGGCCCAGGTTGCCCAGGGAAGCTGTGGCTGCCCCATCCCTGGAGGTGTTCCAGGCCAGGTTGGATGGGCCTTGGGCAGCCTGAGCCAGTGGGAGGTGTCCCTGCCCATGGCAGGAGGATTGGAACTAAATGATCTTTAAGGTCCCTTCCAACCCAAACTATTCTATGATCTTCTTCGGTTAAAATTGAAGAACGTGATGGAAATCCTGCCCACAGTGCCCCCCGCAGCTGAGGGTGGAAAGTTGACCCTAAACAGGTAGAATGTCCCCCGTGGAAGGGTGAAGCAGGAACTGTTAAGTACACATCCACTGCTCACCCCTCCGTGGTGCAGATTCACGAGGCAGCAGCTATGGATCTTCCTGCACTGCTCCTGTTCCCCCCAGCCCTGCTCACACATGTTAACGTACCACACGAGGTGCCTCTTAGATCCCCTTCCATGTTTCACCTCTTGCATTTTTTTGGCCTGCTTTCGTCTTCTCCATTTGGTGATTTCCTTTTCAGGAATTTTTCACAGATTTCCTTCTGTGCAGTGTCAGAAGAAGCTTGGTTCCAGGTCTGGGTGATTTTTGGATGGAGATTCAAGCAGTCGTGTTTACCTAAGCTGGTTGACCTGTGTCTGTGCAGGGATGGATGAATTAACTCCAGGACTTCACAAGCTGTTGAGCTGTGAAGCACCGCGTCGTCGGCTGTAATTTGTTTGGGTTCTTGGGAGAATTTATGAATGCGAAGGCTGAATCTGAATGAAATTCCATGAGAGTTATGGGTTCAGACTAGCTCGGTCCTTGTTTAAAGAACCTCTCTGGATGTTAATGCTCTCCTAGCTAATTGCGTAGGAAGCAGTAACGATCTGCTGCTGATTGCAATGTGTTGCCATACTCAACCCACCTCTTAGTACTTAATCAGCTGAAGTGAATTAGGTGACAGGGAAGCTCCAGCCGGCTCAAACCTGGCCAAGCATAACTTATTACATAAGCAGGATTCGGTTTATGTTTGAGCCTGACGTACTTTTGATGCATGTGCTGCACCGCAGAGCCGTTCGGAACAGTCGGAACCTCTCACTGTTGCTTTAATTTCAGCAGTCTAAGAAAATACAAGACTGAACAAGTTTGTCACATAACGTGTTGAGTGGCAGCGGCTGTGCTGCGTTTGATTCTGCAAGGCAAGGAGCAAGGGCTGTTTGGTGGGAGCTGCGTGTGCCCCGGGTAGGAGAAATTTCCAGGTCATGGAGCCAGTGGAAAGGTCCCTTTGGTGCTTGTGGAGTCAGGGAGTCACTTGGAAAGCTGCGCTCGCTGTGATTCATCTGCATTCCAGGCAAGGGTAATTTAATGTAGACAATGTCTTAATAACGTTACTGAACTGTGGAAGTTGGTCTCACCCATTTTTCATGGCTCTGTGGCAACTTTCTTTTCTGCGTGTCAACGCTCCTGGAAACATTTACAGGAACGGTGTCAATGCTGGCCATTGTGATGGCTTCAATGTCACTGCTCAGAGGGAGAATTCCCAAGGAACCGGACCCAGGCCAGCTATGAAAATTCATCATGTCTGGCAGTGTGTTATTTTTAAATCGGCAAAGAATTTGGTGGATTAAAAGTGGCTCCTGGGAGGATGGCAGTGCACGGCCGCTCACGCAGCGGCGTGTTGGAGAGGAGTGGAACGGGGCAGTGGGCTCATCGCGGGACCTGGGGAGTCCAGGAGTGATTTCTGGTGCCATTCCATAACACCCCTCCAGCATTCCCCCTCCAGTCCCACTCCTGCCCCAGTGCTGAGCATCTCCTTGGGAAGCTCTGGCAGACCCACCAGGCAGGGAGAGGAAGGTGCATGGTGAAGGACTCATCTGCAATTCCCACTGGTTTTCCTTCCCCAGACCATGTCTAAAAACTTGCAGCATCTCTTAGGAAGGTTCCGTTTCTTCCACAAAGAAACTGCCCTATTTTGGGGTCGGATATTTTTGCTAAACTCTAACGAGAAGCACGTGGGCTGTTGAGGTGGGTGAATATTAAGAGAAGCTGAAGCTGCTCTTGCTTGGAATGATCTACAAAGGGGACTCGTGACCAGAGTCCACCAGTGGAACTTGCCCCAGCCATAGCCTTAAATTGTGATTTTCATTTTGGATTCGGTTTCCCTGCGTTTCAAAATTTTTTCGTGGAATGCTATTCGTTGCAGCCTAAACCACAAGTTTTAATTTGGAATTTGACTACAGCCAAATAACGCTGCTAAAATGTCTAAAAGTAGCAGCCCTGCTCTCCGCCAGCTCAACCCTGCAAGCACATTGTTTCAAAACATTCCAGAAAGTTAAATGAGGCTTTTGCGCTTGCCTCTGGAAAATCCAATAAGCTATTCTTACTTCTTCTTTAATGAAAATATAAAATAAAATTCTAGGCTCCGTTCTACAGGAAGCGGCCGCGCTATGGTTTTCCTTGGACTCGACACAGTGGCTGTTCCTCATTTGAGCTCGGATTCATTGATGGAGATTTCTCTTTTAGGTTATTTTAAGAAAAGCCCAGAGAGTGTTTAAGGGGAGCTCTCTCTCCGGTGTCGGTTCAGGACTTGCAAAGCCCTTGGGTTGTTGTGGAGTAGCTGGATTTTGCCCACAGTGTCATGTTTGGACCCGGACTGGCCACGCGGGCAAACCACTGGCCGTGGAGAGCCTTCGTGCGGGAGATGAGGCTCGGGGTCTAGTGGCTCCTGGCTCCTCTCACCCTTTGCCTCCCTGCTCTGCGGCTGAACATCCCGCGGGCAGAGCGATGCAGGGATGCTCTCGGATGCTCTGCGACGGCCACTTTTAATCGCTCGCCAGGCATATTTTGGGCAATTGTGCGGCTTTATTTTATGGTGAAAGCCCTGCTTGGGTTTTGGCTGTGTGGATGGATGCCGCAGCGGGTCCTTCACCGCTGGGCAGGTACGATTGATCCATGCGAATGTTCTGGAAACAGCAACGGGCTACTGCTGCGCCGGGCAAAATCTGTCCGTCCATCCACTCTGACAGCATCCTGGGCACTTTGCTCCCTGCTGCCCAGCAGTGTGTGAGCCCGGGGTGGGGAAAACACGGGATCCGAAAAGCCTGGGCTGGGGAAAACGTGGGATCCAAAAAGCCTGGGGTGGGGAAAACGTGAGATCCAAAAAGCCTGGGGTGGGGAAAAAGTGGGATCCAAAAAGCCGGGGGTGGGGAAAAAGTGGGATCCAAAAAGCCGGGGGTGGGGAAAAAGTGGGATCAGAAAAGCCTGGGATAGGGGAAAAGTGGGATCAGAAAAGCCTGGGATGGGGGATAAGTGGGATCAGAAAAGCCTGAGATGGGGGAAAAGTGGGATCAGAAAAGCCTGGGATGGGGAATATGTGGGATCAGAAAAGCCTGGGATGGGGAAAACGTGGGATTAGAAAAGCCTGGGTTGTGGGGAAAGTGGGATCAAAAAAGCCTGGGATGGGGGAAAAGTGGGATCAGAAAAGCCTGGGATGGGGAAAACGTGGGATCCAAAAAGCCTGGGATGGGGAAAAGGTGGGATCAGAAAAGCCTGGGATGGGGGAAAAGTGGGATCAGAAAAACCTGGGATGGGGGAAATGTGGCATCTGAAAAGCCTGGGATGGGGAAAACCTGGGATCCAAAAAGCCTGGGGTGGGGAAAATGTGGGATAAGAAAAGCCTGGGATGAGGAAAACGTGGGATCCAAAAAGCCTGGGCTGGGGAAAATGCAGGATCAGAGAAGCCTGGGATGGGAAAAACACGGGATCAGAAAAGCCTGGGATGGGGGAAAATGCGGGATCAGAAAGGACGGGGAAAGCCCCCTCTGTCCCGCGGCTCCCGAGGGCTGCTCCGTGCCCGCGGCTGCGGGGGGGTCGGGGGGGGGGGGTCCGGGGCGCTGCGGGGGCGGCACCGAACGGGGCAGAGCGGGACCGCCCGCCGCGGGCACAGCCGCAACCGCGCATCTCCGCTCCTGCCGGCGTCCCCTCTGCGCTCCCCCCGTCTCCCCTCCTCATCCCCTCTGCGCTCCCCCCGTCTCCCCTCCTCATCCCTCCTGCGCTCCCTCGTGCTCCTTTTCGTATGCTCCTGCGCTCCTCTCAGCATCCTCCAAGCGCTTCCCTCCTCTCCTCTCCGCATTCCCCCTGTGCTCCTCTGCGCTCCTTTTCGCATCCTCCAAGCGCTTCCCTCCTCTCCGCATCCCCCCTGCGCGCTCCCCCCGCGCATCGCCCTCGCGGTCCCCTCCACTTTTGGGCTCGTTCGTCCTTTTCCCTGGCTTTGCTGCTCCAGCGTGCTGCGGGACTTCATTTGGCTTTTTTTTGTTTGTTTAGGGTTTTTTTTGTGTTTGTTTGTTTTTTCTTTCTTTATTTTTTTTGCTTTTGTTTGTTTGTTTTTCTCTCTTTTTTTTCTTTTTTTCTTTTTTCTTTCCCTGTGGGATTGTGTTCTTTTTGTTTGCCTTCTGTCTGGATGCCTGTGAGTTTTCCATCATGGGGCAGGAGCGGAGGCAGTTCTGGATGCTCCTGTGGTGCTTTGGCTTTTTGGGAGGCATCCCAGGTACCGCTGGCAATCACTACCACTACCTCTGGAGGAACTGCTATCCGTGCTACCTGGGGCGTGCGGGGTACGGAGCTGGGCTCGCCGAGCTGAGGCCAGGTACGTGGCTGGGCTGAGGGTCTTTTCTGGCGCTCGGTTCCCTGGATGCCGATGAGCCCAAGAGGCTCTGCTGCTGCCCAGGAGATGGAAAACTGAGTTGCCAGGTGGGATTCAGTCCCAAAAGTCATCTACTGGGGACCTGGCTGCACATCTGCTGTGGTTGTGTGGTCACTTTGTGTTATCATGGGCACAGATTTGTCATTCTGAAAAGTGTCTGGCAGAGAGGGAAGGACCTCATTTCTTCCCATCAGTCGCTGTGCAGCTCTGTGTCTAAATTAAAGAGTGCTACTGTGCGATATTCCTTCAAAAATCAAATGTATGCCTTTCGTTGGAATGTGTTGATTAGTTTTTTCCGCAGTTCCAAAGGCTCTCGCCCTGCTGCGAGGCAATCGATGAAACTTGATACTGTTTCATCAGGAAACAAAGCTGACTTTCCACAAGTCGGTCTGAGTTTGTCCCGTCTGTGTGAGCAGTGTACAGTGGAGTCCTGCGAAGGACGCAGCTCAGCGTTATTTGGTGTCGGTTTTATGCGGAAGGGGAGTCCTTGGGCAGCGGTGCCCAGAGCTGGGCGGTGTATGGGCTGTAGCTCGTTGATGCGGTTGGAAGAGTCACGTCCCCCAGGTCACCTTTCTGCTCTGAAGTGTCCATGCTCACCAGTGTCTGCATAAAATCCCCCATGAAGGTGTCTCAACCGGTCGCTGTGTGGGTAGGGCTTGGCCAGGCTGAGGTTCCCATCAAGCAGGTGGAGGGGACGATGTCACTCTGCACTCCCGTTGCACACATGTGGCGCTGTCTGCTGCCGGTACCTCAGCTTTTATCCTCTCTTTTGAGCTTTGGGAAGTCATGAGCGTTAACAGATGTGGCTGCTTATAGGAGATGGGGATCCAGGCACACCAGAAGCTGAACAATCACCTTCCGTGTTTCCATTTCCCACTCAGTAAGGAGCAAGATAATGCAATTCTTCACTGGTATTTCGCTTTTCTTTTCTTAATGAGGCTTGTGCTTTCTGCTGCCCTGTGTCAGGCACGGCGAGGAGGAGATAAATACCTTTTTGCCACTTTCCAATAGCTCTTGTTGAACATCGATGTGCACTGGCTCGTGTGTGATGGTAGATGGGGACATTGAGCGAGGTGAAAGTTCCACAGTTCCCCCCTGTTTCTTCCTCTTTGTGTGTTCAGCTGATGTAGCAGCGAATAAAGTTGGAGGTCGCCTGAAGACTTGGGAAATAATAGAGAATATGTGAGGTTCACTAAAGACTTGGGATGCTTTTGAGTAATGTAGACATAAGGGAATGCATTATCTCATCGTGAGATAATCCTAATAATTAAACGCCCCAAGCAGTTGATTATAAAAGTGATAGCAGTGTTTTTGTGAGATGTGTCAGACCTTTGGAAATGGGGTGAGTGGTTGTTTTGTTGTTTACAGATCAGATCTTTGTCTCAAACTCGGATCACGTTTGCTGTCTCCATCCAACTACGTTAGCTCATGCAGCTTCTCAAAGACAAGCTCATGACACCGAGCTTTGCGTGGATTATAAACCTTCAGCCTTCCCATCCCTACTATGTAGTTTAGGAAGAAACGTTTTCCTGTGAGGATGGGGAGGCCCTGGCCCAGGGTGCCCAGAGCAGTGGTGGCTGCCCCATCCCTGGAGGGGTTCCAGGCCAGGTTGGATGGGGCTTGGAGCCCCTGAGCCAGCGGGAGGTGTCCCTGCGCATGGCAGGGGTGGGACTGGATGGGCTTTGAGGTCCCTTCCGACCCAACCATTCGATGATTCTATGGTTTTTATGTGCACTGGTTTATTTGGAGTCCGTTCCCATCTACTCCAGGCAGTGCATCCTTCTGCTTGGACATGTTTCTGTCACCAACCAGCTGCAAAAGCAAAGCAAGCACAACAAACTGCTGTACACGTGTTTCATTGGCAGTTTTATTGTATGGCTGGAGAACGAAAAGGTGTTTTGAGTAATACCGGTGTACATTTCATTGAGGTCTTGAGTGCCTTAAAACACATTCTGTGTACAAACAGCGCTCTGTTAGACCCTGGTGTTAGCGTAGAGTGGTTAATTGCAGTGCTGTTCGTTATGTTCTGATATTGCTAAGCTTTAAAGGAGAGACCGTTGTGCTCTGCTGGGGATTTGCGTTGTCGTCGCACTGAAGTAGACCTGGTACCTCAATACTCTACGTTCTCTAAACAGAAAACAGTGTAGAGTGTAGCCGGTCGCTTTTGTATAATTAAATGGTTTCCATTAGCTCCTTCAATAGCGACCTGCGTTCCCACCAGTCGGTGCCGTTGCCAGGTACACGTCAGCGTTCACCTCTGTGCCGTTAGCTTCTGCAAGGACCGAGCTGGTGAGCCTCTGCACAGGTATATCTTCTAGCCCAGATGATATCCTGCCCAGAGAAGTGGGGTAAAACCAAGCCCCGCAGAAGGAGGTTGGAGTCCACGAGTGTAGCAGCAGGTCCAGTGCGAGCTTCTTGCTTGTTGTTACGTGCACCTCTGCTCCGCTCTGAGTAATACCTAATTATCAGCACCATCCGGAGACAGAAATGAGAGCTGGGCGACTCTCCCAGCTGCTGCCCTTGAAGGCAAAGAAAGGTGAGCTGAGGACAAAGCGAGGGACCGAGGCAAACCAGCTCCCTGATACACTTTCACTTCAGCAGATTATTGTGAAACCAATGCTTCTGTTCTGAAGCGCTCTTGGAAGCGGCTGCTGGTGAGGATGGTGCAGGTAGTGTGGGAAGGCTATGGGCATCTCCTGTCTGTCTAGGAGAGGGTGCAGCGGGAGGAATGCCAGCGCAAACGACTCCGTGAAGCTGTTTAAGAGCCTTCATGACTTACCCAAATGCCTGGTTCACAACACGATGAAAACTTGAGGGTGTGGAGGCATTTTGACCACTCCAAAACGACCTTTCTTCTTTCCTCACATGAGTTACTCAGATTCCAAGCTGAGACCAGCCTGAGGCAGGTACCACTCTTCCTCATCCTAGAGGAGAGAAAGGCTTCAGGTTAGCAGAGCGGGGATAAGATATCATCCTCTCCCACGTCTTCCTAGCACTGTTGGACCTTCGCACGGTCTACAAGGGAAAGGTGGAGTAACAGGGCCTCTGATGTCTCCAGACTATTCATGCTAAGGGCTGTGAAATTCATGCAGGAGGTGAAATAATACGTAGGAGTTTTTCCTTCTACCACAGCCTGGCACCGTCCTGCGCCCTGAGTTTCTAATCTGTGTCTGTAGTGCGGGGCAGGAGCAGGAACCTGTGCTCCTCTGCCCAGGAGACGTTGGCTGCAGCGATCCAGTGTGCCGCTGGGTTGGTTTGCCTCCTTCGAATCTCTTTGCTTATTAAAATTGCTGAACTACCTTCAACAAACTGGTACCAGAAAGATAAAGTCACTAAATCCCACACATGCTCATCTTGATAGGTTTTAATTAACCTTGCTGTGTAATCCAGCCTAATTGCTGCAGGGATTAAACCCTGGCACTGCTGTTTGGCCAAAGAGAACCGTAGCAACATATCTACTGCCTGTCTTCCAGCTGGGATTCATCTCCTCCTCAGCCTTTCAGAGGAGATAAACTGCCTCTGTACCAAATATTCAGTAATTGGCAGAGCTGCTGTTGCCACTTTCTTTCCTCTGACGCAGAGCTCTTGTTGGAGACAAATGACAGTATTTCTTCTGGAAGGACCTGTGCGCTGAACCGAAGTCACCTCCTTGCCCTCTCGTCTTTGTTCTGTGCTGGTGTTCCCTACGTTCAGTTACATCAGGACCCCTGTTGGTCCACGTAGCCGGTATCTGAGGTCTGATGGATCATTTTGGTTCAGAGAAGAGGCTGAGAGGAGCATCAGCTGTTTCTTGGGTTAGCCCCATGTCCTCGTGGATGAGGACATGAACTCCGGTTTCCTTACGCAGCGGGGAAGTTTCCCAAGCCAAGTCCCACTCTCAGACTCTTGCTGTGTTCGGTTGTCGTCTGCCTCAGTGGGCTTCAGCCGGTATCCACTGCCCTATCCATGCGGCACAGCAGAGCATGCAGGCACGAGGGCTTGGCATGCTCCGTCTTTGGCTCTAGGATGCTTGGTGTCAGCTACCCTTCTCGGGAGAGAAGCCTGTATGCTTCTAATTTGCTTTTTTTTTTGGTATATTAATTTCAACCAGATTTTGTCAGCTCTCCAATAGGAAAATAACCTCAGCGTGCCCCAAACCGCATCTCGCAAAGCATCACGTGGCATTTTGTGTTTCTGTTCTGCCAAGATGCGCGCTGAGGACAACGTGACCCTTCACAGCTCTGTGAAGCCCCGGGAAGCGGCTTCTGCTGCCTCATGGTTTGTATTCCCGGGGGAATCGCACGCTGACAAGCCTTGTGCTTGCCTGAGCAGGTTGGAGATGCTGCTGGGGTGGCCAGTGGACCTGTTCCCTCCCCAGAGGCCAATGCGTTGGCCATCCTCCATCTCAAGCTGTGCTTCTACCACGCAGCTGAGAGGACAGCAGTGCCTTTCCCTTACGATGCTGTGCCGAGGGCAGGAGAACCATGGACCTTGGCCAACTCCCTCTTGGAGGTGCTTGGTTCAAGCTTCGTGGGGACATCGGGAGATGAAGGTTTTCAGGCTGCCAACAGCTGATAGTGGAAGGGTTCGGGAGGACGTGTGCTCTGGTGTTGCCCCCAACGACCTCGCTGCGTGAGCAGGGAGTGAGGGCATCAGCGGCTCTGTAGCATCCAAATTGTTTAAAGCCTTTGCAGATGAAAATGATTTAATTTGAGCGAGGTGGCTTTGAGAGGCATCTCGGATTCGTGCCGCGGCATTTTTTTCCCCCGCTGAAAAGCTGGTTTGGATTTGGGTTACTCTTTGCAGAGCATCACTTGAAGCTTATGTTTCACCTCAAAAATATATTCATTTTCCTTTCTTGAAAAATTAAACGTTTTGGAAAAAAACAGGAAGAAAATACCAAAAAATTCTGGAATGCCCAGTGGAGGAATTTACACCCCCTGACTGAATAAAGGTCATTTTCTGCAGGGTTAATGAGCTACGATGGGGAGCTCTGAAGAAGGGGCCTTGGACGGCCCTTGGAGCAGGATATCCAAATTCAAGGCTGTGTGTTCCCTGCGCTTTGCTAGGACAGAAAGGACGGATGGTCATTGTCATCCTTAGGCTTTAACTTTTTAAGCAGTGTGAAGTCTTCTGAGGAAAAGCGCTCCGAGAAAACAAGCATTTTTTATTGTTACGGTGTATCTTGGAAACACCGAGTCAGAAAGCATCGCCTTTCCCACTTCTCTTCCCATTTCTTCCCTGACCCAGTCCGTTTGCTTGCTGCTGACTGATTTTTTTTTTGGCAATTGACCAATTAATTAGTGAAAAATTAATCTAATTAATGTAAAATTTCAGTATTTGCTTCTGTAAGGCTGCATTTATCCTTTTCCTTGGCTTCCGATGCCCTTTGCTACCCCAGCAAGAGCTGCGGTCAGGTCCGAGCAAGCACGCAGAGCAAACGATGCTTGGGGCAGGGGAGCGGAGAGCAGGCATGGGGCAAGGGTGAGGCTGGAGCAGGTTTTTGCACCGCTGGCTTGCAAAGACACAGTCAGGAGCAACGCCCTGCCGTGATTCAGTGAGGAAACGTTTCGTTATCTTCTTAGTAACAGTCATGGATGAAGCGGTGCTGGTTCATTGCACAGCGTTGGGTCTGTGTCATCCTGCTGGAGGGAGCAGGGAGGTGGACCTGGATGGGCTTGAGGGTCTCTTCCAACCCAAACTGTTCTGTGATTCTATGGTTCTATACAGAGTAAGGAAGCATAAAAATTTAATAAACCAGTATTCTTAGACCAAGTGGGAGAAGTGACCATTGCGAGGTGAACAAGATGAAGGATGGTTTATGCTGATTGAAAAATAAGATGCCTTTTTTTTCTTTTGCTCTCCGATTTCATGCCTGGCCTTAAAATTTCTTAAATGGCTTTACTGACTTAAACATCAGGAAATGGCAGTGTTGTTCTTTCTGCGTACGTTCCTCAAATCTGGAGTCAGTCAAAGGAGGATAAATAATCCTGGCTTCAGACACCGTCATGCCCACTTCTCTGAACCCTTTTTTCCTCTCTTCCATTTGCTTTTGCAGATGTTGATGAGTGCCAGGTCCACAACGGCGGCTGCCAGCACAGATGTGTGAACACCCTTGGATCTTATTATTGTGAGTGCAAGCCGGGCTTTCGCCTGCACGCAGATGGCAGGACCTGCCTTGGTAAGTCCTCGTTTTATATTCCTTGAGAGCCTCTCATTCTTCATAGCCTTTTTCCTACCTGTAAATGCGTAGCGTTGTACACAGAACGCGACCGTTTCTCACCCGCTCCCATCTGCCCTCTACGCCGGCACTTTGAGATGATGTTGTTGGATTGTCTGCTCCTTTGTTTCTCAGGTTCCTGGTACTCTTCCCTAACATGTTGCTGTAACTGGATTTGTAGTTTGCCGTCCTTCAGTTTGATTGTGTACAATTCAGTCATCTTTGCCGTTCGTCAGTTTATTCTGGTTCAGGAGCGGTAACTCGCAGTGCTTTTGGTGCAGAGTGTATCAGATATGGTGTTTTCGGGGCTAATACACAAATCTTTTCATTAATTTGGGTTAAGTCAATCAGTTTTGCCTCACCTGAGCTCCCTAGTCTACGTGGCAGGTACTGGGTGTGACAACCAGAGAAGGATAAGCCCAGCTGGCTCGGGAACCGTAGTCATAATGATCTCGAGACCCTTTTCCCTGAGGTGCTGGTCATGCGTCCACTTGGATAGTGCGTGTCCAGACATTACAGTTCTGATGCCAGGTCTGGCTTGCGATTGAATTCTGGGCCAATTTCTTGAAATATTGTTCTTTGTCTGCCCCCAACGAGCGGCTCGGAGGCACTGGGGTGGAGCTTGAAGTCTGCCCTCCAGCATCTGCTGCTGGTTTTGTTGAACCGCTTCTCCCTCACAGCTTCATTTGACACATTCTTCCATTTTTTTTTGAGGGATATTTTTATACAAGCGGCAAGAATTCCTGGGTGATTGTATTACAGAGGCCATTGGCTATTTTTCCTCAGAATACAGTCAGGTTCCAGTGTTCGCTAAAAATGACCGTGTGAGCCAGTGTGTTCCAGTTGGGATGCTGAAAGCCATCTCAGGAAGTGGTACCCACCGTGCCACGTGCAACACAAACTGCACATCCTTCCACAACTGCCCTGCTGTGTGACGATACTCTGACAAGAGCAGTGAAGCATAAGCTTAAGGTGCCAGGTCACTCTGTGCTCTCTGGTTCCCCGGAAAAAAACTCAGATGCTAAAGAGAAAATTAAGAAAATTCAGAAAAACGAAGAAAACTGCCCATCACTCCCAGCCCTCTGCTCTAGCGCTGAACACACCAACTCGTGTTCATGGCTATGCGTTGCCACTGTTTGCATGTAAGCGTGCATGTGGTCTGTCATCTAATAATTGTCTTTTTTAATGTGTAGTTGTCCTTTTTGTGGTATTGAGTGGTTCTGCTGCCTCTGCCTCGTGGAATAAACCAGGAGCCAACCGCTGGGATGCTCTGGTGCTTTCAGCAGGGTCAGCCCAAGAAGGTTGAAAGGAATCACTTGCTTGAAGGCAGTTTCCATCCTTTAATTCTTCAGGCTTCACAGCTCACGTGGCCACGATGTGCAGAGAGTGCGCTTCTGCTGGGATCCAGGCAGAGCTTCCCTGCTCCGTGCCGCTTGCTCTCGGCACTGCCAACCTGCTTTGCATTAAACTTCCGAGCGAGTATTTGCCTTAATGTGCACAGTGTTGGAATTCAGCTGCCAGAATTAAGGGGTCTCTGTTCATGAAACCTAATCTACTACGGGAGTGACTGGGGTAGTTTCTGGAAGCTCTGGGAAGCAGAGTTGATGCTGTAAGCGTGGCGGTGCCTGTACCCCCGTGGCCCACAGAGAACAGGAGAGGAGGCAGAGACCAGGCAGGGCGAGTGAAAACTTGCTATGCGATTGCACAGTGCTGTTTCTAAAATAGCAACAAAAGAGTTCTAAAAATCTGGTTTTCTTGCTTCAGGATTGGTGGCTTTTGTTCTTTATGCTTTGGTGACAGAAATATGGGTACATGTATATATCCATCATGCCTTTACAACAGTTCTGTGCTGACCTATTAAGGCAGTGATGTAGAGGGCTGGAAGTAAACTGAGTTTTCTTGTAAAAGCTCGGATTTGGAGGTTAGTTCTCTGCTGGATTTTGTGGCTGCCCTCTGTGCAGCCGCAGGTGTAAGGTTGCCTTGAGCCACGGGTGTCTGCGTGCCCTGACTGTCCCATTTGATACCCGGTGCACAGCTTTCTCCCCCTATGGATTCTGGATGGTGGCTCTTGGTGCTGGAGCCCAAGCTTGCTGGTCTTGCTGGCTGCACAGCAGCCGTCATGCACAGCAGCCCAGTGTGATGGATTGGACTTTACACCACTCTGATTTAGGTAAATACACAGTATTTGTGCTCTTAGAACAAGCCCATCCCATGACAGAGCCCAGGCAAGGGAAGCACCTTGGCTGGTGGACTGAGGGGTCCCCACCGAGGGATTTTCACCTTTCTCACCCCACGTTTGGTCATTGCAATGGGCTCTCCCCTTCATTGCCTTCACCGATGCTCGGACAGCGAGCGCGTGACCTGGCAGCAGCGTGTGGTCCCCCCCGGGCAGCTTTCTGTGGGTCACGTCCTGGTAATCCCGGGCCCTTGAGCATGTGCACGCTTTCTGTGGTGTTTCCACAAGTACATGCAAGTGGTTCTTTCCTTTAGTACTCGGTCTACATAAATATTTACACTGCAAAGTCAGAGGCTTTGCTCCGACTTGATCTTGGAAATCACACGGTTTTTATTAAGCCGCATTCTTGACAAGTTACCAGGCGGCGGTGGCGGTGCGGGCAGCAGCAGCAAAGGCAGGACCTCACTCAACACACCCTCCCTTGGCTTTCGTGTGTCAGGAGCGCTTGCTGGGGAAGAAGAAAGAATTTTCTCTAGCTAAATGCCTGGCTTAAGGAAGGTAGAGCCACAGGATTGAGTGGTGCAAAGCACCAGTCCAAGCTGCGGGTGCTGGGGATCCGCAACGAGTTGTCCCCCAGGATGAGCAGCTTTTCGGTGCTTTGGAGATGAGGGAAGACAGCGCAGAAAGGAGACGTGATAGATCCCTGTGTGTGGAAAAATAGATGGCTAACTTCCACCGGGTCATGAGCTGCTTTAGAGCTGTTGCGTTGGTTGGTTCCTACGAAGGGTTGTGATGTTGTCACAGTTGAGCCCTGGCCTGATTGGCAGCTAAATGTGGGCAGTTGTGTCCCAGTTGCACCACCGCAGGGAAAGGGGGAAGAGAAAAGGGAGCAATTTGTGGATTGGAAACTAAAATGGCTTTAATGAAACAAGAACAACAATAGTGATGGAATAAGATATACGTAAATATATGATATTGACTCCTCCAAAGACTGGAGACACCACTGATGCTGCAGAGCAGACGTGGAGAAAACGTCCTGGGCTGGACTTGGTGGCAGGCAGGGGCTGGACTCAGCTGGATCCAGGAATGCACAGATCCGGGGTCGGGGCAAAAGCACGGATGAGGTCCTGATTAGATGCCAGCCTCCGAAAGCCTCACAACGATTCTGGTGGTGCAGGAGTGGAATAGAAGCTTACAGCCAAGCTTTGTGCTTGAGGCTGTGAGGAAGCCGGGATGCCAGGCGCCTGCCGGGGGCTGCATCCAGAGATGCTCCTACGTGACAAAGGGGCCGAGGCAGCTCTCCAGGGTTAACTTGTACCTGGAACTGTTCTGGTGGCTGTGGCTCAGAAGAGCGCAAAAAACAGCCAAAAGCCGCCTCGCTGCGTCCCTCTCTGTCCTCCCAGCAGCTCTCATCAGCTGCTGATGCTTTGGGTAATCCGCAGCTCAGTCGTGCAAGATTCTTTTACTCCATCTTTGTTGTTCAAATATAGCAAATCAGTGATGATTTGAATACAGAAGGGAGAGAAAAACAGTGGGCATTTCTGTTGAAAGTGAAACGGAACAAAGAGTCATGGGACGTCCTGAAATTACCTCTTCTTTTATCAGAACCACATGGGCAGGAGGCAGGAAGCTGACATCTTCAGGTCCTTCTCCACTGCTTCGGCAGAGGGATGAACTCCCGTCCAAGGCAAAGAATTTAATCAGAGCCAATTGCTTTTGTTGGCCTGCAAAGTGGAGAAATGGTCTGTATTAGCACACAACTTGTTTCTGGAAATTGTCTGAGGTTAGAATAAATCAGTTTGGGATTGCATGATGTATCCCTGTTTATGTTAAGGGTACTTCAAATGAAGAAATCTCAAACAGCGCAGCGATTTATGTCATGAACAGGAGGACCATGGCATGGAGCTTTGTGTGGGCTTGAACTGTGCGTACAGAGGGCAATCATCCATATGTACTTTGTAGAGGTTTTCCATCTGCATGTGTTACACAGACAAAATTTGCCCTTTGGGGCGTTTCGCAGCCCTGTCTTGGGATCAGTGGTTTTGTGTGACGCTGCAAAAGGGAACATCAGGCTCAATCCTACTTACAGCTGCTTACGGTTGCTTTCAGAGTATGAGCACGCTGCTTCTGATGGCAAATGGGGTCTGAGGGAAAGGCGATAGGGATGGGAAAGAGAAGGTAGAGTGGAGGAGCCCAAGTCATAGAGTCATGGAATCATAGATTCATTAAGGTTGGGAAAGCCCTCTAAGATCATCCAGTCCAACCATCAGCCTAACCCCACCGTGCCTGCTAAACCGTGTCCCAGAGTGCCACATCTACGAGCTCTTTGAATCCCTCCAGGGATGGAGACTCCCCCACTGCCCTGGGCAGCCTCTGCCAGGGCTTCACCGCTTTGTCAATGAAGAAGTTTTTCCTAATATCCAATCTAAACCTCCCCTGGTGCAGCTTGAGGCCAATCCTCCTCATCAAACCAAGTGAAGCATTATCACCACCTTGCTGTGATGTGAGGATTGTGCCCCGCGTTCTCTAAACATTTATGTGCTTTCGGTGCTGCTGAGCTGGCCTCTGCCGCAGAGCTTTGGGGATGACCAGGGAGAGCCGCACAGGGAGCGAATGCTGACGACTGACGTTGCTCAGAATCCCTGGATTCAGCTCTTCCCAGTTCACGAAGGGCAGCTGGAGGGCATGGAGGTAGCCCAGTTGTTAAATCAACTCCTGTGTGAGGCTGCTACTTTGCAGACCTGCTTCTCACGTGCTACCAGGAGTAACAATGTCCTTTTCATCCCTTTTCATCCGTTCCCTGGGCCCCAGAGGGTCAGAATCGCGGGGCTAGCATCTTTCAGCAGCACTGCAGTCCCTTCAGGCAGAGGGGATGGAAGGAACCTTGGACGATGAAATATCATCTGTGGAAAATCTGTCTGAG
This sequence comes from Cuculus canorus, assembly GCF_017976375.1. Classification (NCBI taxonomy): domain Eukaryota; kingdom Metazoa; phylum Chordata; class Aves; order Cuculiformes; family Cuculidae; genus Cuculus; species Cuculus canorus. The sequence goes on along the minus strand of NC_071421.1, from coordinate 3,288,765 downwards.
CTTTAATTACAAAAATCTGCGTGATGTACAAGATGACACTGGTTTTGGCAATGTTGTCACAGAAATGTTAAGCTTGGAAAAGCATCTGGGAATGGAAATATTTTTAGAGTGGTTTTGTAAACATTAAAAAAAGAGCAGTAATTAAAACAAGGCCAGCGGTGAGGTCTACTGGCTGTTACCCTGCGAGGAGCCAGCTAAGGAGGCTCAGAATTAGAAGGCCCTTGCTTTGATGGAAGGACATCCCAAACAATTTTAACAGGTTTCATTTGTTTTGTCTTGTTATTCCCGAGTCTTAAATTGAATTAGTCCCTATCTTAACAAAACCCCTGTGCTGCATGAGTCTTCCCCCATCAGTCAGAGTGCCGTGGGTGGCTCCGTGTGACGCTGCGGGACGTGATTGCGTTGCTCTTCTCATCGTGTGTGTGCCTTGAGAGCTGTGTGGCTTATGAGCACCAGAGAGCCAGCGATGCCAACCACCTCTACCCTCTACAAGAGCCTTTTGGCAGAGAAGGACTTCTGCTTCCCGTTACCCGTAGTGGTCTGGAACGTACCCGCGATGGCTGAGACAACAGCGTGCACTGGCCCCTTCGTCATCGCGTGCAGTCGTGGAGTGGGGGAGGCTCAGATGGGGTCATTAGTCTTGAAGAGTGCATTTGCTAGCGAATAAGCCATACCAAAAGAAACACAAGGGGGAAGAAAATACTCTGCGAGACCCCTGCATTCTCGTTGCTTCTCCTTTTACGTTCTCTTAGTGGTCCACAAACGACTTCAGTTAAAATCTGTGTGCTGGCGCTCGCTTGTACCTTGGTCAAGGAGGACTTACTGGAACGGGAGCGTGTGTCCTTTAGTCCACGTCCCTACCCTACTCCAGCTGTTTGCCGTGGCCAAGTGTTGCCACATGTATTGAGTGTCCAAAGTTCCCTTCAAGATGTTTTTTCGCTGTTGCAATGCTCCACCGTACGCGCCTTTTGCCAGGTATTGGGTGGATGTCGTACCCCAGCCCAACCCAGAGAGACACAGTGGTCTTCTTGTGTGTGGTAATAACCTTCTTGGAAAGTCAGCTGTATCCAACCTTAGAATCATAGAACAGTTTTGGTTGGAAGGGACCTTAAAGATCACCCAGTTCCAACCCCCTGCCATGGGCAGGGACACCTCCCACTGGCCCATCCAACCTGGCCTGGAACACCTCCAGGGATGGGGCATTACGGGATTTCTGTCTGCTTGAAGTTTGTATGATAAGAAAAAAAACTGGACTTTTTTTTTCCCCTCTCTGAAAAGTTGTATTTTACAGGCATGCGAGGAGGGCAGTTATTTACAGTGCAAATTCATACGAATAACTGCTTACTGGGAGGGTTTTTTTTAGACATAGATGCATTGGCTTGTTATAGGTTGGCCCAGGACTTTCCCATCTGAAGGAATGTTTTGGCAGGCATTAACATTGTTTTACTTCTTTTTTTTTTTTTAATAAAAAAAACCTCACTCCAAGAGGAACAAGCACGTTATTGATGGGTATTTTTGGATCTATGTCATTAAACACTTTAATATCTCAGAATATTTTAAAATGACCACCCATCTCTGCTAAAGCTTGAGCGCTGTGACTCTGACCCAGAGCTTCTCAGGAACGTCGAGTATTCCCGTTCTTTCCTTCCAAATGCGTTAAAGGAAACAATGTCAGCACAGCTAACATAAACCCAGAGTTCTTTGCTCCAGACGCATGTTGTGTATGGCAATACTCTGACCCTATTAAGTCGCTTTTATGCCCCTAAATGTTGTTTAGTTAGTTAGAGACATACAGGGGGACGTTAGCTTTTAAAAGCTGGAAATGAGAGCACTCCTCAGCTCCGATCAAGGCGTAGTTTTTCTGCAGGGGAACGGTTTGCAGGGGGAAAAAAAAAATAAGAATATACGGTTTTCCTTTGATTTTTTTTTTTTTCTCCTGTGCCAAATATTTGTTTTTCACTAATATACAAGAGAGGCTTAAATCAAATTATTGTCAGTACTTTGTCTGTAGATAATACTCTTTGGAATACTTGGACGAGGCGCTGGCAGAGCGGTGCTACACACCCACCGATTGCAAACGCGTTCGTAGCCAGCACGAGCGAGCCGCCTGCAGCTCATCCGGGCACGGGTGTTCGCCAGACCCTCCTTCCCTTGGGATTCAGGGACCTCGTTAAAAGCAGAGACTTTTACAGGCATGTGCTTTCCAGACTCGTTGGCTTAGCAAAACTCTCAGGGTTGTCGAGGGTGATGTGATTACCTGACGTGGTAGTTTGTGGAGAGTTGGTTTGCATTAGAACTATTTTTAGCTTTCTTATGCGATTCCTCGGGGTCAGCACATTAGTTTATTGTGGAGTTGGAAAAATAGGTCAGAAACGTGCGAGACCACAACTTGCCGTCCCGTGGTGCTTATGGAAAACCAGGGTTTCCATCCCAGATCATGGCCAGGTTTTAAGCCCTGTTGCACCCACACAGCTTTGACGTGCAGCGTGTTGTGCGTTTCACGCGCATTTGTGTCTCCTGGGTGGAAGAACAGACTTTCAAGGCCAATCTCCCACTTCCTGTAAGGTGCACCTCTCTTTGGAGCGGTCTCTGTTTGAGATGCTCACTGAATAACGAGTAGGCAGGCGCTCTCAGGAGACACGCGATGGTCTAAGAGGAGACTTCCATCGCTTTGGAAGCATGCACTTACCCAAACATGGCTCGTCTACCAAAGTCTGTGAATCCCTGTCCAGAAAGTTCTTCCCTGCTTTGTTTTCTAGCTCAGATTTCTCCTGGATACAAGGTCAGCAGCAGCCTAGTAAAAAGAAAGCAGGCGAACTGCCTGCTCGCTGGCTGCAAGGTGCACGCGTCTCCAGCTAAACATCATCCCGTTGTTGCTTATTGTGCAGAGAAGTTCTAAATTATAAGGACAGAGGAGGGGAGAGAAGGCTGTTTTAAGGCTGAGTAATGATAGTAAGCTTGCAAAAGGAAGATAGTCCACGGGTTCGGTCATAAGATCTGTTTTGCTGCCGTAGCCTAGGCAAAACCTCCTGTTTTTCTGACTGTTTGGAATCCTTTGGGCAGGAAGGCGCCTTGCGCAAGGCCACACAGAAGGAACACCAGTCAGGAATCGCAATTCCCAGTCCCGCCTGCACTTAGGATGAAAACACAGTTCCCGTCAGCGTATCCCTGTGTGCTCTGGCTCGGCTGGTTATAGCATCAGCTACTCACAGGGTGGACGATCGCAGGAATCCTGACTTCCACGCAGCCACCTCCCGGCCAAAGAACCGAGCTGGGAGCTGGGATACCTGATAGAAATGCAGGGTACCCCATGAAGCAGTTTTTCTTAGATATTCCCCAAAGAACTGATGGTACCTGCTGGGCCTTTGCCCTGTGTAATCAGTGTCTTTTGCACAGTGTGGAGCCAGAAACTTAGTTTTCCGTATCATTTTGTTACAGGGAAACCTGAATAAGCCTGAGTGCATCTCTCTCTGAGCACTAATTAAGCTAAACTAGCAGTAATTAAGCTGAACTAGCTGTGGCGTTGCACCTGCAGTGACTGTCTTTGAACAAAATTACAAGAATTGCAGCAATTTTGCAATGTGAGATGCTTGCCTGCTGACACGGACGCCACTTGAGAGGGTGGATTCTTGCTGGGAAGCACACCAGTTGCAAGTCTCCCTCCCCTGTAATACCACAGAGGACCTAGCCTAGACCCCTGCATCCTGGCTTCATCTCCTGGGAGAGTTGCTGAGAGCTCTTATTGTGGAAAAAGAAGTGATTTAAAGCTGGTACCTGGCACTGTTGAGCCAATCTTACCTATAAAGAAAAGGGGCTCCATCTCACAGGCGTCTGCCACAGGTCCCTTTCTGGCACAGCGAAGGGCGGCTGCTCTCATTCCTTCTTATGTCCAGTCTAACTCTGCCCCTCTCCAGTTTATACCCATTCCCCCTCGTCCTATCCCCACAAGCCTTTATGAACAGCCCCTCTCCAGCTTTCCTGTAGCCCCTTCAGGTACTGGAAGGTCACTCTTAGGTCTCCTCTGAGCCTTCTCTTCTCCAGGATGAACAACCTCAACTCTCTCAGCCTGTCCTAGTATGAAAGGTGCTCCAACCCTCTGATCATCTTTGTAGCCTTCTCTGGACCCATTCCAACAGCTCCATCTCCTTCTTACATTGAAGATTCCAGAACTGGACACAGTATTCCAGATGAGGTCTCCCAAGAGAGGAACAGAGGGGCAGAATCCCCTCCCTCCCTGCTGGCCACGCTGCTTTGGATGCAGCCCAGGACACGGTTGGTTTGTGGGCTGCAAGCGCACATTGCCAGCTCATGTCGAGCTTCTCATCGTTCAGCACACCAAGTCCTTCTCTGCAGTAACAGCTTATATTTAGCACGCTTCAACAGTCTGCAATGAGCATCTCATGGAATCATTGAGGTTGGAAAAGCCCTCTAAGCTCATCCAGTCCAACTGTCAGCCCATCCCCACCGTCCCTGCTAAATTATGTCCTGAAGAGCTGCGTCTGCATGCTTTAGCACAGGTTGAATGTGCCCCAATTTTAGATTCTCATTAGCAATGCTCTGTATAAAAGCGTGTATTTTGCCCTGGTCCTGTGCAAGAGACTCATCCAGCTGCTGTTGTTTCAGTGATGAACGTTCTGTCCCTTTGCCTCGCAGCTGTGAACACGTGCGCCCTCAACAACGGCGGCTGTGAGCATGACTGCGTGCAGGTGACGCCGACCCAGCACCAGTGCCAGTGCCGGCACAATTACCAGCTGCGGGAAGACGGCAAACGCTGCGTCTGTGAGTCCCCTCGAGCATGCACGGGACGCTGGGGAGGCAGAACTTTGCTTTAGGCTCTTATTCAGGGGCAGCTGGGGAGGATCGAGGGCATGGACTCAATGCTCGGATGTCACGCAGATCAGAGCGAGGTGTTTCTCTGCGTGTTCTGTTGTTGTGGACATAATCTGCAGCTCATTCTGACGTGCAAGGAAGAGCTGAAGGGGTGTAGCCAACAAAAATGAAACTGTATGAACGCACACGCTTCTGAGAAGGTGAGGGAAAAGCAGTGTGTCGCAGCAGGACAGGATCTTCTCTCTCTGCTCGCAGACAGCTTTCTGGTTGACCTGCTCCCAGCTGCGGGAGGGAAAGAAGCTGAAGGGGATCTAGAGCAGAAGTTTAATCTCCTCATTCATAGCAGCTGGCATTCACTAAGGAACGGGAAAGCATTTAGCTGTGAAGTTGCTAAGGGAAAAGGAACAGCCCAGGTATTGTCAGTGCTGCAGTCGGAGGGGTTTATAGCATCTGCCCAGGTCCTGGAGCAGTCGGAGGCTGGCAGACCTCTTGGTGGGAGAACTTGAAGCAAATTGGCGTGGTTCTTGCTTTGTAACCTCTGTAGAGGGACATGCCCATGCCAAGTTTCTGCTGGAAAGGTTTTACTCAGATTAGTGCCTTACTTGTGTGGGATATCACACTGTGTAAATCCTCCTGCCTGGAAGGAGCAGTAAACAGAAGCAGAGATTTTTCTGTCTGGTGCGGAATGGGCTTTCACAGGTTGCCGACTGTTCCGCCAGGCGTGACTGCTTGCTGCTCTGTTTTGCCATAAGCTTAATGCCAGTAACAGCTGAGATTAGCACAAAATAAGCCACCTCTTTGTCTTTGCCCTGCAGTGAGGAACCCCTGCGCCGACAGGAACGGGGGCTGCATGCACCGGTGCCACAACCACCGCGGAACAGCGCGCTGCGAGTGCCACCCTGGCTACCGGCTGGCGCCTGACAGTAAGGGCTGCGAAGGTAAGCAAAAGCTTCTACGGAAAAGAACAGGTTGGAGTAAGGCTCAATCTTAGGAACTATCAGAGTCTGTGAATTTAACAGTGATGCACAAGCCTTCCAGAGGGGTGGCACGAAAGCGCCCAGTTGACATCTGTCCAAGAACTTTGCTTGAGTTGTCTGGAATAGTTTCATGTGATCGTTTCTCTGGAGGCTTTACAGCAATTCTGAGCTCTTCTTTCTATTTATCTGTTGGTCTGGACCCCAGGGAAGGATTGAGGGTGCAAGAGACTGGTGAAAAACTTGAAGATAGTAACATATTTGAAAGAACGTTTTATGGCTCAGCTTGCTTTGCTCATGGATTGCCCGTCTCTTGCAGACGTGAATGAATGTCTGACTGGAGCAGCCATGTGTGCACACCAGTGCCTCAACACTCACGGCTCCTTCAAGTGTACCTGTAATCCGGGCTACGAGCTAGGGGCCGACGGCAGGCAATGCTATCGTGAGTACTGCACGCAGCCCTCGCTGTCAGGTGGGGACGGGTTTGCTTCTGCAGGCAAGCGGTTGTGACTGTCCTCTGGGAGCTGTTGGAGCCAAGTTCTAGCAATCTGGTTTGAAGAATTTCACAAGCAGGTTTGGGGCTGTTTACTCTCCCACTAAGATAAAAACTTTGTCTGATCTTTAAAATTACCATGAAGCTACTTTTGCTGGTTTAGGCAATTTATTTGGAGCTGTTTGGCTTCAAATAGGCCAAGTTCTGCTCTTGGGGACTTGTTGGATGAGTTCAGTCAGCTGCAGATGTGTAACTGCAGAAGGAATTGAGCTAGTGAAGTGATCACATCTGCTCCCAGCAAGAGAAGAAATAAACACTATTATGCAAGAATGATCCAGATTGCCCATATGTCTTTGTTCAGCTAATACACATCAGTGGGGAGAGTCCAAAGAGAAGCTATCAGCATTTAGCAACCTCCTTAGGGATGAAGGCCACTGTGGCAGCCCCAGTGCTGGCAGCCAGTGTTACTGGGAGCTGTGATGCTCCACCTGTGCAGCTGCTGCAGCTCCCACCAGGAGCCTGCCAAGGTTATGAGGGTAAGGCTTTGCAGACCATAAACGAGTCTTGAAAGGCGTCAGACAGAGCAGTGTGAGGAACTAGACTGATGATGTGCTATTTAAGAGCCTAAGCACGTGTGCACCTTCGTTCCTAGGAACACGCAACGCTGCATAGTCTGTGAGAAAATATCCCCCAGCTCAGTTTCGTGTGCGACTGCGCAGTTCCCGTCGGCTGCCGGGGTGATGGTGCACGACAGCCAGCAAGGCTTAGTGAGGATTGCCTTAGGAAGCCAGGTCTATGCCTAATAAATCCGAGCTACCTCCTCCCTTAGCGCTGTGACTACGCAGCAGGGAAGGTTTCCCTTTGTGGCTTCAGCTAACCGGCCCACAGGTGACAAAAGGCTCAGATTTATTGCTGCTCAGGTCATAAATTCCAGGTAAAGAGATGCCAGCCTCGGAGGGTCACTCTTGACGGCAGTGGAAGCACAAGCCCCACTTGTGTTCTGACGTGGCTCCTCCTGTTCATCTGACTCATTGCCATAATCATGGACAAAACCTCTACTTTGATGTCAGCTATAGAGTTCAGTAGCCTTCTTGTACGAACAATGTTTCCTCCTGCCTCTTCCAGCCAGTTTTTTTATGCAAAACCCTGGCTGATCTTGCATTAATAAGAAAAGGAAAGTCAGAGGAACTTTATTCATGTTGTGAAATCTGGATGAGTCTTCCACCATGGCACAGCTTTAGTTTTTGACACGCACAGATCCATTGGGGAGCATCAAGCTCCCCTGATTTCATCCTCTTCAGGTCTGAATGCACTCAAAAAATGTTCTTGTAGGCAGAAATTCTTTTGCTGAGGTTCAGAACTGAGTCAAAGCTGCATGGTACAAGTTCCTTTTAGTTTAAGAAAGCTTAATTAATTAGCCTGAAGTTTACATAAACTTTGCCAAGCTAAGAAGATATATGGCTGCTATTGATGTTTGCGCCTACCAATTTTGACATGTCAGTAACTAACGTTTCTAGCTGTAGGCAGCTGGATGTTTCCGTAGTTAGCTGTGTTCTGCTGCTCCCATTTCTAGCTGGCATCGGAACAGCTCTGTACTTAGGAAGACCGAGCCAACTTTTGGTTGGCAGCACATCCTGCCGCTTGTCAGGAATGGGAGCAGTTTTGTCTGCAGTTTGGTTCATCTCAGAGATTGTCCAGAGGCTGTCCCTAAGCGGCTCCATGGGGCGTTGCCTGGGATCCATCGGGTTATTTTTATACATCACTTCCCAGCCCAGCGGTGGCCTCTGTGCAAAACTATTTTCATCCTTTCACCACCGCAGATCGCTTCTCAGCAAGGTTGTGCGTGCGAACGTGCAGGGAGCTGGGCTGGATGCCGCTGCATGGGTGCCCGCTCCAGCGCAGTGCCGAGGAAGGGCAGGGGCCAGCCAGTCTGTACGGATGAGACTGGATATATTAGGAAAGCTTTCTTTACCGAAAGAGCGGTGAAGCATTGGAAGAGGCTGCCCAGGGCAGTGGTGGAGTCCCCATCCCTGGAGAGGTTTGAAAAACTCATAGGCATGGCACTTTGGGACATGGTTCACCAGGCACGGTGGGCTTGGGCTGGTGGTTGGATGAGCTTAGAGGTCTTTCCCAACCTTAATGATTCTATGTGCGGCACACACTGCGGGATCCTAACCACTGTGCCTTTTCCAGGGATAGAAATGGAGATTGTGAACAGCTGTGAGGCCAACAACGGTGGCTGCTCCCACACCTGCCACCACACCAGCTCCGGCCCAGTCTGTACCTGTAACTTCGGCTATCGGCTTGAGCAGGACCAGAAGACATGCACTGGTAAGGCAAGGGAAAACGTACACGCCTTGGTTTTACAAGGACCTCTCAAGTGATGATGAGGAGCTCTGTGTGTCAGCTCCTTTGGGCATATGCATTACAAACAGGTTCACAAAGCTGGAAATAGAGATGCGAAGTAAAGGGAGGTGAGACATTGCTCCCCGTTAGGAGTAAAGGGAGGTGAGACGTTGCTTCCCGTTAGGAGTAAAGGGAGGTGAGACATTGCTCCCCGTTAGGAGTAAAGGGAGGTGAGACGTTGCTCCCCGTTAGGAGTAAAGGGAGGTGAGACGTTGCTCCCCGTTAGGAGTAAAGGGAAGTGAGACGTTGCTCCGTGTTAGGGCCTCAGATCTACTCGAACAGCAAACGTTGACTTCAGAGCTAGTTCATTTTGTCCTGCTGAAACTCATCTAAGGCAGCATTGGCAGATACAGAGGCTTGCGTCTCAGGTGCCCCTGAGCCTTCATCTGGAAGGGATGATACTCAAAATGTATGGTCTTGCTTGTTATCTCTCAGGAAGCTGCAGTGTAATTAGAGTCAACGAGTGATGGGGATGAGTCAGTAGCTGCAAGCAAAGCATAGCTCAGCCCCATCCGGTTCTGTAAACTACGTGTTGATGGAGAGGTAAGGGTGAAATGCGCCTTGAGCTCTGTACAAGCTCTAATGTTGAGGCACGCACTTTCAGCTGCGCTCCTCTGAGCCCCTTGCAGCGCATAACCCCGTCAGAAACCCGCTGGAGTGCTCCCAGCGTGCCAGGCTGTGGTTTACTGCCACTCTCACAGTGGGGCGGTGGCTCAGGCTCACAGCAAGGCTGGGTGGGTGTTTCCATCCTTCAGGCTGTCCAAAGCTGCAAGAAATCTTGGTGCCCTTCCTGCAGGTTGGGTAGGAAAGTCTGTCCCTCACAGAGCAGTGAGCTGCTTGTTCCTAAAGGCTTCTCTTTCTATAAAACCGGCTAATAGGAGGTTGCTAGCAAAGACTGATGGTGTTTAGTGGTGCAAGACAGTACTTAAGATATTTCCATGCAGTGTAGAGTTCACGTTATCTCTGTTTCTTTGTTCAGTGCCATCTCCTTCCTGCAATTTTCAATGAGCTTATCTGCCTTGCCAGGACATCTGTTCAGACTAGAGATGCTCCTTAACAGGCTGCCACAGGCACCACAGTTGTTGTGCAAAGAGAGGCAATTCCTCTGCCAGCAGAGAGGAACCCCAACCCCTCAGGATGTTTGCTTTCCTCTGTAGCTCTGAGGAAGCAGGAGGAGCTGTCTCCATACAACATCACAACACAGGAGGGAAAAAGCCAGGGCCCGAACTGAATGGCTCTAAAGACCCTTTTTCCTTTGCACGCTCTGAAGCCCAGTGCGCTTTCTGCAGCCCAGCGACGCTATTTGTTTTCTTACCGGGGTGCCTGCGTGGTCCAGGCTCCTCTGGTGGTAGAGGGATGCTTTACAAACCTTCCTGCTGCACAGCCACTTACTAACGGACAAGTGGAGTCACATAAACGCTACGGGCTTGAAATCAAAGCCCCAGGAGCTCTGGGTTATCTAGGTCCATCCTTCAGAGACTTCTCTTGGAGACAGTTTGAAGGTCCATCCTTCAGAGACTTCTCTTGGAGACAGTTTGAAGGAACCCTGAAGTTCTCAGTTGTCTTTGGATTTGTAACAGGGTAAATCAGGAAGGAGAAGTCAGTGCTGCAGTTGGAATCGGTCCTTCTTTGGGAGCGCACTGAACCTTTAAGGACAAACTGAAAATCATGGTCTCTAGGATTCAGGATTCCTGCCTTGGCCGGAGGGCACATTGCAGAGGATGACCTGTTAACATAAAGCTCACTTATTTCAACAGCAAAGCAAGAACACTAGCTCAGCACTTGGCTTCAGACCGGATCACCAAGAGCTTACCAGAACTAGTCACGGAACAATTTTAACGAGCACTGTCACCACTGCAGAGCCAGATGTGTGCTAACATCCAGTGCCCTTTGTTTTCTATTTAGATATCAACGAATGTGACAATGGTTCTCACTGTTGTCAGCAAGACTGTTACAATTATCCCGGAGGCTATGAGTGCGCTTGCTATGCTGGATTCAGGCTGAGCACGGACGGCTGTGGCTGTGATGGTAAGCAGAAACATCGCACCGGACTGCCACAAGTAAATCAGTCCTCAGCCTCGCAGCGTGGCGAGGGACACACACGGAATGCGTTCCCCTGATTCCGGTTTGCTGTGTTTTGTCAACCTCCTCAGTTTGATTACTGCTGAGGCAACTCAGCTATTCTAATCCAGCACAACTGAAGAGTAGCGAAGGGGCTTTTGAACCCACTGAATTCAGATCAGGGTCTCAAAGGGAGTCGGTCCAGTTCCGACTCTCATTAATTCACAGAAATCATGTGATGTTCATCCCCAGAGGCCAACATTGCCCATCATCTTTGCCCAAGGGATAGAGGCAAATAGGAGTAGCAAAGACAGTGACTAACGCAAGATTTTATTAAAGATAAGAATCTGTACTATCAGGTTGCAAACAGCCAGCAATTTCTTCCAGTTTCTCCCAGCTCATACCAGTTTTCCTGTCTGGTCTGCTGAGTCACCTTCTTGGCATAAAGAATGTGGGGCTTTTTTTTCCTCTTGATGAGTTATTCTCACTACCAAAGCTCACCAATAACATTTCACAGGCGAAACCCCAGGTTTACCCACCTATTTCTACAAACCCAGTGGCAGATGTGAGCTGAAACCCAGCTCATGGTATCCTGAAGCCCAGAGCTCCCTGAATCGCTTGGGTAGTCTCAATTTTTAGATGGCCTCACATCTCTAGCACAGAGGATGCCATCAGCCTACGTGTTGACCTGTGGACACAAATGCGTCTGTGTCCCCATCCTGCACATTGGTCCTGCTCCCATTACGCTGGGGTATCCCATGTTTTTCAGATGTGGACGAGTGCTCTTCAAGTAACGGTGGATGTGAACACATGTGCCAGAATCAGCTGGGGTCATTCCAATGTGGCTGTGACATCGGGTACAAGCTGCACGATGACCGCAGGAGCTGCATCGGTGAGTGAAACGTCTGTTCAGTGCGGGCGAGCAGCAGGCGAGCTGCCCCTCTGCCCGCTCCCCCTGCACAGCATCCCCTGCGCAGAACGGGGGGCATCATCGCTGCCGGGGCTAGCAGGGGCCGCAGCTCGGTAGCCCTGCACAGCACCTTTTCCGGCTCTTTCACGGCATTTATTAGGATCAGCAGCATGCCGGAGTCCCTCTGGCCCTGCTTTTAGGGGATCTGCAGCCCCATCCTGACTCCCAAGTTCAGCTCCATTAATTGCCTGATTTTTCCACCCCTGCCTGCCCCGCAGGCATTGTGATAAATACTGTTTGTAGTGATAAATACTCTTCCTCAACGGAGAACCAAGCTGAAATGCATTGTTTCGTTTTATTAGATGGGTAGTCTTGTTTAATTTTTCCAGGAAAGGGTTAACTGACAAGAAAACCAAAAGAAGCTACGTGGTTCTAATCAGGAAAAGAGCAGGGTGGAGGGGATGAGTGTGAGCTCAGGTACCTGGGAAGCCAGAGCTGTCTGTCAGGGTTAAGATTGCAGCTTCTCCCTTAGGTTTGGATGTTGCTCAGTCATTCCAGCCAAAATAAATAAGCAAACACATTGCAAACAATTTAGAGGTGTTAATAGAGAGGAGTGGTGCAAACTCCATCAAATCCTGTGCACCAGCCCTGTACAGGTATTTCTTGTTTCCCTTTCTTATTACAGTAGGTTCCGTCCTACTATTGACCTCTTAGAGCTCATGTCTCTTTTCTCGCTTTGACTTTCTCATCTCTGTGACTCTTCCCTAGCTATTGAGGACGCTGTGGAAGCTCTGGATGCTGGGCACCCAGTTATCCGCCCGATCCCTCACGTTGCAGTCCTGCGAGATGAATTTACCCAGCTCTTTAATGATGATTATGAAGAAGAGGAAGAAGAGATGGAAGCAAGAGGAGAGCACACCCTCTCAGAAAAATTTGGTGAGCATTTTGCAGCACTGGTAAATGGTTTACTTTGCTTGGAAGCCTTTGAGATTAATCACACATGCTGGATTTACTTGTCTTCCGTGAGCATATCCACAAGATACGGAGAGGCCCTGGCCCAGCTTGCCCAGAGCAGTGGTGGCTGCCTCATCCCTGGAGTTGTTCAAGGCCAGGTTGGATGGGGCTTTGAGCCCCTGATCCAGTGGGAGATGTTGGAATTGGATGAGCTTTGAGATCCTTTCCAACCTGAACCATTCTATGATTCCATGACTTGTTGGATACCTGTGTTAAAACACGGATGCATTTGGCTTTGCTGCAGCCAGCATATGGGGGGGTTTCTCTGCCCAAGCTCTCCCCAAAACTGAGAGCCTTGGGAAAGACTTTTCACCCACGGTGCTTCTCTTTGCAGTCTGCCTGGAACGCACGTTTGGCCCTGACTGCAGCCTGACCTGTGAAGACTGCCAAAACGGAGCCCCGTGCAACGTGGAGGAGACCGGCTGCGACTGCCCCGCGGGCTGGACCGGCGTCCTCTGCAACCAGAGTGAGTGATGCTGGAGGGCAGCGGGCGAGAAAGCTCTTCTCACCCCTGCTTGGGAATGCATAGAGGCAGTGGCTGAGCTTCGTCTCTCTCTCTCTCGCCCCAGCTTGCCCAGCCGGCACCTTCGGGAGGAACTGCAGCCTGGTCTGCCTCTGCCAGAACGGTGGCACCTGCGACGCCGTCACGGGTTCCTGCCGCTGCCCGCCCGGGGTGACCGGCGAGCTCTGCCAGGACGGTAAGCCCGCGGCTCCCTGGCACCCGCTTTGTGTGCTGGTGAGGGTGATCCCCTTCCTCACTGGGAAGGCTTCTCCAAGCCCTTTGCAGTCCCCGTTTGCTGCTCAGCAATGACCGTGGGCTGTATTTCCGAAGGCGTTCAGTGGTGGACACAGGAAAGAATGGTGAAACCAGTAAATTTATAGAACCGTGATGGTGTTTTCCGTTGAAGGAAAAAACAAAGCTTTAGTTAAAACAGCAGTTACCCAAAATACTGCAAAAGGAGGTGTCGCTTGCTGTTGGTATTTGTTCTCCCAAAGAGTTAAAATCTGAGGGACACAATCTAAAAGCACAGGAAGAGTGAGACAATAAGAGATTCAGACCAAATGACTTCAGGCAAATGGTTGGGAGCATATGGGAGTTATTACCGAAGTAGGAGAGAGACCAAAGCAGAATGTAAATGAACGCAAGAGATACCCCAACCTTTTCTTTCTGTAGGAAGGAGGTGATTGAGAGGTACAGAGCAAAAACAGGAAGGTAAGATTAAAATAAACAATGAAGATGTGATTTGTTGTCCTAGCGTAGCATTTCCTTCGCTTGAGTTGTCTGCTCTTATCATATGGGAGAAGGCAGTGCTGCCTGGACCGATGCTGGCCGGAGCCTTCTGCTGACACAATCTGTCTGCCATGTGCTTCTAATATTAAGATCTTCAGCATAACAGAGGAAGAACAATAGTTTTATGGCCTTAATAGTGCAAATATCACTGTTACTTATCAATAGGAACAGCCTCGTGGATTACTTTCTCACATATGATAAAATTGACTTCCCGAAGCGCTGCAGGGTGCATTTCAGCACAGCCCGGGTTAGCGTTTCAAGCGGGGCGCAGAGCTGGTGGGGGCCCTCGAGGCCCCACGTAGGGCTGGAGCAACAGCAAGTGGAGGCAGGAGGGCTGAGTGCTGCGGCAATCTGATTTTGAGCTGTTGTAAGGAATCCGATCGCTCTTATCATTACCTTATTGCATAGAGACACAAGCACATTCCTGGTCAGAAAACAATCCAGCCTCCTCTCAACCCTCGCTGCGTTCTGGGTTCATTTCTGATGCTGTCCAGTTTTGGGGTTGGGATTTTTTTTCCTGTGGTCTGCAGGAAATAAAACGAGAGGCTGACATTGGCTCATCTTCCCAGAAAATCTCTCTCTGTTACTAGGGTGCCCTAAAGGATTTTTTGGGAAACAATGCAGGAAAAAGTGTAACTGTGCCAACCGCGGTCGTTGCCATCGGATTTACGGGGCCTGCCTGTGCGATCCTGGCTTATACGGACGGTACTGCCATTTAGGTACGTTTGTCCTCATCTTATTTACTATAGATGTATTATTCTGGAATTGCCATCCCTGGGAAGGGGCCGGCGCTGGGTAGCAAAAGTTCTGCCTCTTGCCTCGCGGGTCACTGAGCAGCTCTTTCCCTCTACATCCAGTTTGCCCCAAGTGGGCGTTTGGCCCCGGCTGCTCCGAAGAGTGCCGCTGCGTACAGCAGAACACGCGGGACTGCGACCGGAGGGACGGCTCCTGCCGCTGCAAACCCGGCTATCGTGGCAAGCGCTGTGAGACGAGTGAGTTGCCCAAGAGCCACCCCCCTTTCTCCTCCTGTGGCCTCTTTTCCCCTGTTTAATTTTCTAGAGGAAAAGTTCTGCTCGTTTTCCACCCTCCCCTAAGATTGTCTTGCTTCTTGTTGCTTAGACTAGGAACAAACCTTGCTCTCGGACTCAGCCACGCTAAGTTAGCACAGCCAGGTGGGAGGCAGTGTGGGCAGTGGGCTTCATCCAGCCTGCTGTGCCCAGCCCTTGGCTCAGGACCGCGGGTCGGTGCGAGACGGGGCTACCTGCTTTTCCATGGTCAGCCGGATAACGCCAAATGCTCTTTCTTTGTAATGATGGTTGTTAACAGGCTGTGACCCTGGCTACTACGGGGACGGCTGCCAGAAGAGATGTAGCTGCTCTCCAGAAGTGCCTTGTGACCATGTCACTGGGGAGTGCCGGACAGAGTGTCCCCCGGGCTTCCACGGGGAGAGGTGCCACCAAGGTAAGGCAGCTCCAAGCCTGCTGTGAACATACGCTTCCTCACAGGTACCGCTTTTCCTTCACAGCACAACGTGGAAGAACTTTCATAATTGCTTCTGTGCTCTCCCAGACCCACCGGGGCTGATCTAATGACTGAAGGTTGAAGAGGCTGTAGAGGACACGGGAGCTGCCTTTTGCAGCAGCAGAAACACCGCAGTCTCTTTAAAGTGGGGAAGCAGAATCCCTCGTGCATAATGGGTTGGGTCTGATTCAGAGAAGGAGAACAAGGTCTTACTTTATCCTGGCACTTGGGCATCTCGGCTTCTGTAGATGGAGGTGATAGATATCCAGTTATCTTTTCCCCCACTTTGATGTCTTTTCACTTTCAGGCAATCAGTGCCCCGCAGAACAGTATCGTATTTTCCCCTCCATTCTCTATTCCATATTGAAACTCTCTTTGATCTGCAAGTGGAAAAGAAAACTTTATGTTTCATTTACATTAGGATTTATACTTCTGCCTCTGTATGAACCTTCTACAGTGGTTTTCTGCTCGTCATGTGAAAGGCTGGTTGGCAGTAACCAAACTGCCCAGCTCTGTGTGCAGTGTAACGTGCGAGCTTTGAGGCCACAGCTTTTCAAGATGTTGGGAGATAATTGGGGTGTTGGAGAGCTTGACTTCCTTCAAACAAAGGTGTTTTGAGTGGCCCTAAAGGCAGTGAGTCATTGGCATGAGGTGATGATTGCACAACATGAACACTGTTCTTGGAAAATAATAACTTGTGCCAGCCTCAGAGCTGCTCAGCAGTAGAAAAGCCAACCCCCTCTTCTCACGAGGGTGTCTCCTTGGGAATCACACTTCAGCAGGTTAGATCCAACAGGAGATCCAAAATGTTGGACTCTTGAAGTCCCCACCTGCGGACACGCTGCAATTAGAGAGGTAAGGTGATCAGTACCTGAATTTTGATTCAAGCATTCCAGGAGCTTCTATATTAACTTACTCATCACCAACCACTCCACCCACATCCAACCCAGAGTTTACAGCTATTCAGCTAATTAAGCTCCCAGCACATGACTATCTTGCATAACCCCACAACTGGTAGAACATTGGGCAGAACAAAAGCTGCAGATCGCCACCGAAGGTTCCAGCGCCGGCAAGTGCTAACCGAGCTAAATTGTGTTGAGGGAAGAGGTGCAATCAAGTTGTACAGGGCTCGTGCCCCGTCGCAGGGGTCCTGGCAGCCCCGAGCCCCTGCCACGCGGCGGGACGCTGTCGAGCCCCTGGTCCCTCACCGGGCTGGGCGCTTTCGGTCAGGGTATTTTTAAAAAGAATAAGAAAGGAGCTTAAGCCTTGTAGGGGGGGGGGAATCACAGGAAATAACACAAATATTTGTATAGAAATAGTAGGCTCTTGGCTGTTGTTCCGATCTGGAAATTATTAAAGGGTGAAGACAAACATCTGCCATCAATTAGCAAAGAGGAGGAATAACAAAAACTCCACTGTGTCACTTTTAGTCTAGGCGCGGGTGTGCTTTTACTCTGTGATTGGTGAATGCTGGTGTGTTTGCATCTGCTGAAACCTCACCAAGCATTGGCTTCAGTGAACAGAAAGGGCTACGAGCACGGATCTCTTGGGAGACTTGAATAGAATTTGAGGATATTTGGGTGTGAAGGCCTCAGTCTGCACGGAATTAGCTGGCTGCTAAATTGTGTTCCAGGCTACAAAAAGCAAAACGAGCTTTCTGGTGTCAACAGTACCACCCTGGCATCCAGAGCGAGGAGAAGGGAAAGACCTTGCTCCTCCTGTGGATGGGGATGCTCCTTCTTTTTGCTTTGCGTCAATATACCTCTTTCTTAAAAGCCCAGATTCCATACGTTATTCATCATGTATAGAATCACATATTTACATGTAATTAGAATACGTGCCAAGTCATTCCCTGCACCTTCTGCACGTGCTTCAAGGGGTCTTTAGGAGTGCGTGGTGATCGGTACCCCAAAAATCACCTACTGAGTTCATTTATTGGTCACCTCCTCCCAATCTCCCAGCAGCTAATGGCAGTATCTCTAAACCACAGGCTTGGAACTTCGTCATCTAATTAAATGTCCAACTCCTCGTTCACAAGACACGATAATACATTGTACTATCATCTAACCACACAAAAGATAATCATTAACCGGGACCCATTTCCTCTAAGTCTCCTGGTTATCTGCTCCTAAGATGTTTTTTTAAGGTATTAAAGGTATTATGGGCTTTTGCCAGCACCTGCCAGGGGTGACGGGTGTGGGTAGCAGGGTGGTCCCATCCAGCTACAAGCGCCATCTCCCTCTGCAGCGTGGAAGCCTTTTGGGAAGGCTCCTTTGGTGCGTGGGCTCCGATCGGCAACGTTCTCTTGGGAAAGGCACTGGAGGTTTTACACTGCTTGTTTTCATTGCAGAGTGTCCGGAGGGGAAGTTTGGAGCAGGTTGCCGGCAGTCCTGCTCCTGTGGTGGAGCGCCCTGCGACCGGACCACGGGGCAGTGCTTTTGCCTGCCAGGCTGGACAGGACACGACTGCGGCCAAGGTGAGGAGGCGGCAGGAGCAAATGCACTGAGGTAGGGATTTAGGCGTATAGCTGTTATTTTTCTTTGGCTAAAATTAGTTTTTAAAACCCGTAGCGTGATTAGAATCATCTTCATGGGAAATTAGAAAAAAACCAGCTTTTGATGGTGAGTCTTAAACAACCGCCTCAGCTTGCTTGGCTCTGTTGTTGGAGCTGAGTGAAATACAAGAAAGAAAACAACACGCACAATAAAAAAGATGAAGATATTGCCCAGAGCAGTGGTGGCTGCCCCATCCCTGGAGGTGTTCAAGGCCAGGTTGGATGGGGCTTGGAGCCCCTCATCCAAGGGGTGGAACTGGATGGGCTTTGAGTTATCTTCCAACCCAAACCACTCCGTGAGTCTATGATTCTATGATATTTTCAGTTATTGCAGACCTTAAAGCAGGAAAGGATCTTCCTTTATTGATGTGTATTCTTAATTGGCTTCGCCATATTACTCTGTAACTGCTGGAAAACTAGAGAATCCTAAATCAAAAGCTTTTACATGACTCTATAGTATGACAGCAGCTGGAAGATGTTAGTCATATATAGACATCCTGCTCCTAATAGCTTGACCGAGCAATAAAACCCCACCTGCATGGCGCTTACCGTACATTTCGAACTGACTTTTTTCCAGGCTCTGGAGCAGCTTAGGAGTAGTTCAACAAGGATTCCTGTCTGAGTTGTATTAGTTCCTTTTGCTTCTCCTTTGTAGCTGAAAGCAGGTCTAGGAATGCTGACTAACTTGCTGTCCGGTACTGGGACCGCAGCTGCCAAGACCCTTTGCCAACAACCCCATTTCCTAGTAAGGAGCCCTCGTAGCTCCTTACCAGAAGATGTGAATCCAAAATTGACATGGAAGTACTGGAGTGAGATCAGGGTAGCACTTAGGAGGGCTCACACGCTGTTTATGAAACAAAGAAAGCAATGTTGTCCTTGCTAGTAGCCCCGTACTGCCAAACAAGAGTCTGTGTTTTGCGTGAAGCGTGGACAGGAATGAGAAAGGGGACCTGAAAACAGACATTTCCCTCTTACGCCTCGGCTGTGAGCGCAATGCCTGTGTGTGTTCTCTCTCTGCCCCTGCTCCAGCTTGCCCTGAAGGCCAATGGGGACTGGGCTGCCAGGAGATATGTCCCGAGTGTGCCAACAACGCCAGCTGTGACCCCACCACGGGAGCCTGCCTGTGCCCACCCGGCTACACCGGCCCTCGCTGCCAGGACGGTGAGTGCCGTCGGGCTCCTCGCGCCTGCCTCCAGCTGGAATAAGGTTCTTTAGGCTGTCCTGGAGTACCTACTCTGGTGAGCAGAGGGTCCGGCTCTCCACGAGCTCTCATCAGAGCTGGGCTTAGCCCCGTGCTTGCCTCCACTGCCGCAGGCTGGGTTCTTCCCTTGAAGTCCCTCTAGTCCTGTCCTTCACCGTGGAAACTTTTACATCAGCAGAAAGGGAGCTAAAACCCTAAAACCTTAAGCCCCTCATCCCATTCAGCCCAGAGCTGAGCACCCGCGCTGGGATGAGGAGCATCGGTGGTGGCTCTGCAGAAGCACTGCGGCTCTGTCAGGAGGGAAGCCCTCGCCGCGGCGCTACAGCAGCCGTTTTGCAGTTAGTCCATGTCTGCGTTGGCAGTGTGTCCACCTGGCTGGTTTGGCCCAGACTGCCAGCTGAGCTGCAGCTGCGGGAACGATGGACATTGCCATCCTGCGACGGGGACGTGCAGCTGCGCGCCGGGCTGGACGGGCCGTAACTGTCAGAGAGGTAGCGTACCCGCAGCTTGCTATGTCCATCGCTCCTAGAAGACGCTGCCCTCTGCAAAGCTGTGCTGGGATTTGCTTCGCTGTCATCCTTGTGTTTTCCTCTGCCAGAAAGTGCTGTCTCTGAAATCGGTTTCCCCGCTCTGTCCTGTTGGTGCTGCCGGCTGCCGCTTGCCTTTCCGTAGTGGGCTTGCTTGCAGAATGAATTCACATCAAATACGTGCTACCGTTGCACCTACTCTCAATGTCTCACCGGGTTTTTTGAGGACCTACAACCGTCTTTGTCCTTCTCCCAAGTGAGCAGTTGTCGTCTGCTGCCGTGCCCACGCCTTTGCTCGCCGGAGATGCTGAGCAAGCAGAGCACATGCCACTGAGGGTTCTTTCTCTCCTGTGTTTCAGGCTGCGATGCCGGGCGCTGGGGCCCCGACTGCGCTCACACCTGCGACTGCAGCAACAGCGACGGGAGCTGCAACGCGGTGACGGGGCAGTGCGTCTGCGAGGCCGGCTACACAGGCGGCCGCTGCGAAAAGAGTGAGTGCTGCCAGCGGGCTGCCCTGCTTCCCTTCGAGCTGAGCCAAATGATACGGATCCATTCTCCGGGGGAAAGGCATCAGGCGGGCATCAAGGAGCCTCCTGCCTTCTCCCTGCAAAGGGAGCAGGGGATGCTGCAGTGCAGGTCTCTCCGCAGCGCTTCTCGGGTCGGTGCCCGTGGCCCGTCTGTGGAGTTGCCAGTCCTGTCCAAGGGTGGTTGGGTGATGTGGGTGCCTATCTGTAAGGGGTAGCGTAGAGCCCACCAGTCCTTATAATAAAAGCAGCTGGCAGATGCCGTTATTCCCGTTCGGCGCCTGAGCTCCTGCCTTAGCACAGCTTCCTGGGGATACCAGGAAAGATCAGGCTCTCAGTCTCATTTGCTTCTGCTTGCTAGAGTGCCCGGACGGATGGTTTGGGCTGAGCTGCCGGCACCGGTGCCAGTGTGACAACGGGGCTGCCTGTGACCACGTCAGCGGAGCCTGTACCTGCAGCCCAGGCTGGCGAGGAACCTTCTGTGAGCATGGTGAGTACCTGTGCCGGGGCTCCCGTGGACCCCCCTCTCCTCGCCACCCAGGGTCTGTGCTCCTTGTGTGACTTTGCTACTCCGTTACAGCCAAGAGAATCCCTCGAGATGGTGATGGAGAAAACCATGTGTCCACAGGCTGCTAAGTCTGGTTTTAATTCTGAAGGGAAGAGGTCTAGGGGAGAAAAAAAAAGACTAATGGAATGTAAACAAGGATTAAATGCATAGATATTGGGAAGAAATGTTTTGCTGGGAGGGTGGGGAGGCCCTGGCCCAGGTTGCCCAGAGCAGTGGTGCTGCCCCATCCCTGGAGGGGTTCCAGGCCAGGTTGGATGGGGCTTGGAGCCCCTGATCCAGTGGGAGGTGTCCCTGCCCATGGCAGGGGGTGGAACTGGATGGGCTTTGAGGTCCTTTCCAACACAGACCATTCCATGATTCTATGATCGTTTCTGCTGGGAGGTTTCCATCTCTCTATATAGGCATTCTGTGAGGATATATCTTTTGTTATCTGCAGCTTGTCCTGATGGATTTTATGGACTGGAATGCCGGGAAACCTGTGACTGCCTGAACGGTGCCCGCTGTGACCCTGTAACGGGCCAATGCCACTGTCTCCCTGGCTGGGACGGCCCCCGCTGTGGTCAGGGTAAGTGTCACCGCTGCTGCCGGTGGTGGGATGGAGCCAGGCAGGAAAACCCTCTCCGCGAGGCACTCCAGAGTCCTTGCCGTGTCTTGTGCTACGAGGTCATAGAGACCTGAGGTTTAGGTATCTGTTCCCTACGTGTGATTTTCTCCGTGTGGAGGTTAATTCTTTGCGGCAGAGAAGTATTTGGTTTCAGAGAGGGGCTGGAGGGGCTCTGGCTGTGCACATTGTTGTCGACAGGCTATGAGGGTGGGGGTTGTTCAGCCTGAAGAAGAGCAGTCTGCAAGTAGACCTTAGAGCAGCTTCTAGTATGGAAAGGGGCTCCAGGAAAGCTGGGAAGGGGATCTTGATCAGGGCATGCAGGGATAGGACATGGGGAATGGTTTTAAGCTCAAAGAGAGGAGATGGAGATGAAGAAATGCTTTCCTGTGAGGGTAGGGAGGCCCTGGTTGAGGTTGCCCAGAGCAGCGGTGACTGCCCCATCCCTGGAGGGGTTCCAGGCCAGGTTGGATGGGGCTTTGGAGCCCCTGAGCCAGCGGGAGGTGTCCCTGCCCATGGCAGGGGGTGGGACTGGATGGGCTTTGAGGTCCCTTCCAACCCAAACATTCTATGATTCTGTGAATGTAAAGAGGGCTTGGACATGCAGCCAAACTCTTCCAAATATGTAAAATGACAGCAGTGTCCGTGATTGGGTGTCAGATACCTGTACAATACAGCTGTTATTCCCATAGCACCTTACAGAGCCGCCAAAGCAGCCGCACACCAGTGATTTGCTCTCACGGACGATTGCCTTTGGGGTGGTTAGTAGGAGGCTGCCTGATGTAATCCATACCTGCTACCTAACAGTTCTGCCTCCTTCTGCTCCCACGAAGCGTGCCAGGAGAACAGGTACGGCGAGAACTGCAGCCAGGCATGCAACTGTTTCAACAACGCCACCTGCAACCACATCAGCGGCCAATGTCTCTGTGCAGCCGGATGGACGGGACCCACGTGCCAGCAAGGTAATGCACCTTACGGCATCTCCCAACCCAGGCTGCTCCCTCCCTCGGCCAGCGTGCGTTGAAAACGCCTTTTCTCAGGGTGGGCTGGAGTTTTCAATACAAAAAGCTGAGACAGTACGCTAGCAAAGGCAGGTTGCAGCTGAGATTGCACTTAGCTATGCGGCGTTGAGTCCTTCACGAAGAGAGAAGCTGGGAGGTCGCCTCTCCGGGAGCATCAGAAATTGCAGTGACTTGCAATTCCATAGCAGCACCCAGAGGAACAGCTTGATTGTCCACAGCACTGAGCATTCCAACACCAAGTCAGCGATGCCTTTAGGCACAGCTCAGCGTAACTGTGTGTGTGAGAACAACGCAGTTGTTAAATGGCTTCTTTTATCTCTGCCAAGCACTACCCGGGTTTAGGAGAGGAAGATGTTCTGCAGCTCAGGACCGAAGGCACCACCGAGCGCCTCCCCTGGCTGCTGAACTCACCCAACCTTTCCTCTTTGATGCATTTGCCGCTACCTGAGCTACAAAGCTCTAAAGAAATTGGGCACCCAGAGCTACAAAGCTCTAAAGAAATTGGGCACCCAGTGCCCCGCGTCATCGCTGCCTCTTACCTGAGCAGGTTAAAATAGTAAATGTCTTTATGTGCGCAGCTAAAAAGCTTCAGAGTGTTGCTATCTCCTCTCCACGCCTCTCACTGCGGGTACTCATGGCTTTGGTTAGTAGCCAGCCACCCGCCCATCGCTTCAGCAGGCTGCCAGTGGGGGTTGCCTTGGGAGCTGGGTTTTGACTGGGACATTTTGCCTTTTTTTCCACAGTGTGCCCAGTGGGTTTCTATGGGAGGAGCTGCCGCCAGCGCTGCCTCTGCCAAAACGGTGGCACGTGTGACCCTGCCACAGGGCTCTGTGCTTGCCCCGAGGGGTGGACGGGGCTCGCCTGCGAGCTGGGTGAGTAACGGTGCGTCAGCAATGCTGGGAAGGGGGCTCTGGCACAAACTTCTCCTGTTTTGCACTCTATTCCTTTGAAGGCTGGGGTGGTAGCGTGCATGGCACTAGTGCGGTGTGACCATGAGCAAGGGTTTGAGGTCCTGCCCCACATGTTTGAGATGTATGGGGGTCCAGGTGACAGGGATCCCATCAGTGGTGATCCAGATCCGATGGGTGGGGGGCAGGAGGAGGGGCCAGACTCTGCTCAGTGATGCCCAGTGACAGGACAAGTGGCACTGGGCACAAACCAGAGCACAGGAAGTTCCACCTGAACAGAAAGGAAAACTTCTTCCCTGTGCTGGTGACAGAGCCCTGGAACTGGCTGCCCAGGGAGGTGTGGAGTCTCCTTCTCTGGAGAACTCCAATCCTGCCTGGACGCGATCCTGAGCAGCTGCTGGAGGGGACCCTGCTTTAGCAGGAGGGTTGGATAGGATGAGCTCCGGAGGGTTGGGTGGGATGAGCTCCAGAGAGTCTTTCCAACCATTCTGGGATTCCGGGACTGTGTTTCACCATTGCCCTCCTCCCAGAGTGTGTGCAGGGACGGCACGGGGCCGACTGCCGGCAGCGCTGTGAGTGCCAGCACGGGGGGCTCTGCGACCGCCAGAAGGGCCACTGCGTCTGCCAGCCGGGCTGGATGGGCGAGAAGTGCGAGCACCGTAAGTCGGATGGGGCTTGGAGCCCCTGATCCAGTGGGAGGTGTCCCTGCCCACGGCAGGGGGTAGAACTGGGTGGGCTTTTTTAAGTCCTTTCCAACCCAAACCATTCTATGATTCTATGAAAAAACTTCCACGTCGCCTTTCCTTTGTAACTTTGTCGTCTCCCTCGTGTCTGCATCTCTGAAGCCTGTCCAGAGGGGCTGTTCGGGGCACGCTGCGAAGAGCACTGCGACTGTGGGGACAACGTTTCGTGCCATCACATTACTGGTGCTTGCGATTGCCCCCGCGGCTGGAGGGGACGGCGCTGCGAGAAAGGTGAGCCAGCACCGCATCCAGGCACCGCTGGGTACATCCCTGGCTCAGGGAGAACTGAGGCTCCTGCCAAAGCCTGGGGAAGGAGAGAAACTTCATTTTTAATAAGAATTACAAACTGTGGCACAATGTTTTGAGGAGCTGACAGCCTGCCCTGAATTGATTCCTGTAAAAGCTGCTGTCTAGCCAGCTGCCGCACCGAGGGTCTGCTCAGCACCGCGTGAGGCAGCCGGGGGAGAGGGCAGGAGCTGGCCTGGGGCTCTGATGCCTTTCAGGCATTAACAATAACTTGAAAGCCAGTCAGGAGGCTTATGTCTCTTTGCTTGTTTTCCCACAGCCTGCCTGCCAGGTTCGTTCGGGAAGAACTGTGCCAACCGCTGCGCCTGTCCCCGGGGAGTGCCGTGCGATCACATCACCGGCCGCTGCGGCTGCCCGCCGGGCTTTACGGGCTCTGGATGTGAAAAACGTATGGAGAAAGGAGTGATCTTCTTACACTTCCGTTGACAGGCTCTGGGAACGCGACCGGTCAAGCAGTTACTACAAAAAAAAAAGAGAGGGGAAGAGAAAGGGAAAAAAAAAAAAAGACAACCCCAACAGGATCCTGTGCCAGGGAGCAGCTCACAGTTTGGCAGCTGGGTGCATGCCCACAAAATGTTAGCAAAGCACAGGGAGCCAAGTGGGAAATCAGAGCTACGTATTTATCCAGAGGATTAGCAATAAATCAGTATTAAAAGGAGCTCCTGTGGGTATGAGCAAGTCTGGAAGAGACACAGGCATGCGAGCACATTCTTTACCCAGGGGACAGGGGTGTAGTTGCGATGCTTGAGCGTGTGCGGGGAAGGAAGTTTGGGAGAGTATGAGGGGAGGTAGGGCTAGCATTGCAAAAGGCATCTAACACCTTTAAGTACTCGGGTTTCCCTTCAATCAGTCTCTCCTGGAGTCAGGGAACTGCTTGTGTGCTGGGAACCAGCTCCCTTTACTTTTTGGGTGGCAAAAAAACCTTCACTGTCATAAAAAAAGCTTCCTAAATCCTAGCCAAAAAAAAAAAAAAACGTGGGGGGAAAGTCTTGCCTAGAGGGGTGGGATAGCTTCTACTAAGCAAATCTGTCATCTTGGTGCTCTCTCTCCTGCCAGCCTGCCTGCCAGGGACCTTCGGTGAGGGCTGTGCTCAGATCTGCCAGTGCGCCGGAGCCAGCCAGGAGTGCCACCCGGTCACCGGCGCCTGCCTCTGCGCCCCCGGCACCCACGGCCCTGCCTGCCAGCTGGGTGAGTCTGCGCTCGTGTTCTCTTCTGCCTCTCAGACCTTTGCACGTTGCTGCCCGAGGCTATGGCAGCGGTGATGGGTCAGAGCCAGCGCTCCCATCCCAGCAGCTGGCGCTGGGCGGGCTGCACGAGAAGCTCACTGAGATGGCTTCAAAGCTCAGGTCTTTCCTGGTTTCTTCTAGTGGTTGCTTTTGCCCTCATCACCGTGGCCAAGGTCTTTTCTCATTCCGTTCTTACCCATTGCCCAGTGCTTACAGCTCTGAGTCTGCCCAGACAAGTGTTTTCTTGCTCCCTTGCCTGGCCCTGACCTCGGCACGGTCTCTCAATGACTAATTGGTAAGGAAGAGTTCACATAAACAAAACACCGTTCTCATCTGCGCTCAGGTTGGACTTTTTTGCCATTTTATTTTTGCATTGTGTGACGTTTACCCACCGTATCTTCAGCAGAGCGGTTCTGAGCGGTCTAGAGCTCTTTGGCGTTGTTGGTTGGTTGCCATGTGGTTACTTAAAAGCCCTTTTTGGGTTTTTCCATCGCTCCTGGTGAGCAGCCGGCCCCTCAGAGCTGCTGCCGCATCCCTGCGCTTCAGCGTGTGCTGCGTGGAGGGCAGAGGCACCTGGATTGCACCAGGGGAGGATTAGACTGGATATTAGGAAATATTCCTTCATGGAAAGGGCTGTTGAGCACTGGGAGAGGCTGCCCAGGGAAGTGGTGAAATTACCACCCCTGGAAGGATTTAAAAGCCATGTGGATGTGGCACTTAGGGACGTAGTTTAGTGGTGGAGCTGGCAGTGTGAGGTTACCGGTTGGACTCGATCTTAAAGGTCTTTTCCAACCTACATGATTCTGTGATTCCGTGTGATTCTCCGAGCATGGCTCGTTCATTTGGCTGCAACGTGTGGCTCACACCTGACACACCCAGCTCACGCCAAGGGATCCATGCACGGGACTCGCACGCCCTTGGCGCGCTGCTGGAGCTAGTTGACTCGTGTGTCTTTTGGAGCAGCTCTGTGCTACAAAACAGATTGGCAACCCCTGACTGTGCCAGCCTGGCACAAACCCGCTCACCGCAGAGCTTCCTCTCTGTTGGAATGCCTGTCTGAATCCACATGGGGTGGGTTTTTCCAGAGTGGTTGGACCTTTTTCTCCTCTTTTTAGGCTTGAGACCATTGGTTTTTTTCCCCTGCAGCCTGCTCGCCGGGGTGGTACGGCCACAACTGCGAAAGACCCTGCAAGTGCAAGAACGGGGGCCAGTGTGACATTGCCACGGGGATGTGCCACTGCCCGCCCGGCTTCATCGGTGCTGACTGCGGTGTTGGTGAGTGCCCAAGAAGATGCGAGCTTGCAGGAGGCGAATGGCGATGGGTGCAAATCCTGCACTCAGCCAGGCTGCTGACCCTGCAGGAGATGAGAAGCCATCCCTCAGGCAGTGCCTGACTCCTGAAGAGCTCCTTCTCACACTTTGCAACCTGCCCTATCTGCAATGCCCTCCCTGCTTCAGCTGGCGTAAGGTGATGCTGCAGTTGCAGCTGATCTCTTTTGCTGTCTGAACCACAGAAATGTTTTCTTGCTCCATTTTTCTTATGCCAAAATGATTTCTCCCCTCTGAAAAGCTCACCACAGCAGCCTTTTGCATTGCGTCGTCACGGTATTGCTCTCTCTCTCTGCTAAAAATGCTCTGCTCCTGCAACAGAAGGAAACCTAAAAGCTCTGTTCCTGGTCTGCCAACCATCCTGTGCACTTGCAACAGGGCTGCAGCCTCCTCCTGCCTCCCCTTGTGCCCCGTTGCTTTGCTGTGTGCCATTGCGACGCCGTTCCTCTCCAGCCTACCGAGACAGTGAGCTGTGCTTTGGTGTAACCAAGGTTCTCTCCTCCCACCAGGATGTCCTTCTGGTCGCTACGGCAAGGACTGTGAGGGGGTGTGCTCCTGTGGGGACGGCGCTACCTGTCACCACGTCACTGGAGACTGCGTTTGCCCACTGGGAAGAGTTGGTGCCAACTGTGAGCAAGGTAAATATTAGCAGCAGGAAGCTGCATCGGGACAAGCAGGCAGTGGGCTGGAGAAGGTCCCGAATGGGAACTGATTTCTTTGCCCCAACTCCTCTGCCTGCATTGGGGTGCTCCTGCCCAAACCGTGCCACCTTCTGTGTGCCCACTGCCGCCTCCTCTTGTCCCACAGGCTGTGAGAAGAACCGCTATGGGCTGGGCTGCCAGCAGACCTGCTCCTGCCGCAACGGGGGACTGTGTGATCCCGCTGACGGCTCCTGTACCTGTGCGCTAGGGTGGATGGGAAAATCCTGTGAATTAGGTAAACCTGGCTTGGATGCATTGTCCCACCTTGGCCCAGTAACCACGGAGCTCGCTCAGCATTGCTTCATACTGGGTCCAGTTTCGGTTACCCTACCTGTGACTATTCTGCCCTACCATGTCCCAGCCCTCAAAGAGAACAGGAGTAGGGCCAGCCCTCCAGCTGCTGAGCAGCTCCATCACTGTGTCTTCCCTGCAGAATGCCCGCCGGGAATGTACGGTGCCAACTGCCAGCTCCGCTGTGCCTGCCTGCACAACTCCACCTGTGACCCGGTGACGGGCATCTGCCGCTGCTCCGCAGGCCACTATGGGCCCCTGTGTGAACACAGTGAGTTGTGACAGCACAAAGACCTTTGGCTTTGCAAGGGGGTGGTTTCCTAAAGCTCATCCAGAGAGCAAGACCATAGGACAGAGGTGTGACCCGCTGCAGTAGCACGCAGGGCTGTGGGCACCCATGGGCTCTCCCTTCCTTTGTGGTGTTCTGGCGAACCCTTCCCAGGCTGCAGATAAACGCAGAGAAGGTGATTTCTATTCTCTCCGTGAATTGGAACTGGATGATCTTTAAGGTTCCTTCTAACCCAAAGCATTCTATGACACAGAGGTGTCATTCCAAGGCAGCCGGGCTCGTCCCCGCTGTGCAGCTTAGCGTTGGGCAGCTGAGCAAACGCTTTAGAGCCAAAATGCTGTGCTTTGCAAGCCAGGCGTGCTGCAGGATGCTGCTCCTCTGCACTGGGAACAGTAGCTTTGGGCACTGGGTAGAGAGAAAGGCTCGCTGCTTCTCTCTGGTGGGCTGACAGAGGCTTTGCTGCAGAGGCTGTCTGCAGCTGAGCCTGTGTCCAACCCCTCTGGGCTTTAATGCACTCTCCACCTGGCTCCATCCCAGGTTGTCCGCCGGGTTTCCATGGAGCTGGCTGCCGGGAGCGCTGCGACTGTGAGCACGGAGCAGGCTGTGATCCAGCCAGCGGTCGCTGTCGGTGTCCCACTGGGCTTCGTGGCAAGCGCTGTCAGACAGGTAGCACACCCTCCTCCAGCTTCCCCAGACACAAGCGCGATCCCAGGGCACAGTCTTGTAGCGCCTGTGCTGTATCTCACCTCTCAAAGCAGGCTGCCAGGAAGGAACGTACGGCGAGGGATGCCAGCAGCTCTGCGACTGCGCCAGCAACGCGCCCTGTGACCCAACCACGGGGCGCTGCCTCTGCCCCCCCGGCAAAACCGGCCCCAAGTGCCGCTCAGGTGAGTGGAACCACAGCGCAAGAGGGGCAACTAGGAGCC
This sequence comes from Cuculus canorus, assembly GCF_017976375.1. Lineage (NCBI taxonomy): Eukaryota > Metazoa > Chordata > Aves > Cuculiformes > Cuculidae > Cuculus > Cuculus canorus. The sequence goes on along the minus strand of NC_071421.1, from coordinate 3,259,549 downwards.
CAGTCCTAAAAGGGGTGCAAAACCTCTCTTGTTGGAGCTGAATTGTCAGGGAAGAGGGTTTCTTTCTTTGTGTCCCCCCTTCAAAGAGAAAGAGGGCACCTTCAGCCTCTGCTCAGAGCGCAAATGCACCCCCAGTGTCCGTGCGTTTAGCTCAGCAGAGTCAAAATGCTGAGAGAGCTGGGGGTGTTCAGCCTGGAGAAGAGGAGGCTGAGGGGAGACCTTATTGCTCTCTACAACTGCCTGAAAGGAGGTTGTGGAGAGGAGGCAGCTGGGCTCTACTCCCAAGTGACAGGGGACAGGACAAGGGGGAATGGCCTCAAGCTCCACCAGGGGAGGTTCAGACTGGACATCAGGAAAAAATTCTTCACAGTAAGAGTCATGGGGCACTGGAACAGCTGCCCAGGGAGGGGGTCGAGTCACCTTCCCTGGAGGGGTTTAAGGAACGGGTGGATGAAGTGCTGAGGGACATGGTTTAGGGAGTGTTAGGAATGGTTGGACTCGATGATCCAGTGGGTCCTTTCCAACCTGGTGATTCTATGAAATGCAGAAGGAACACCTTGTTTTGGGAGGCTCTCATCTCCTGTATTGAGAACAAGCGGGGAGGCTGGGGGAAGCAAAAAGCTCTCTGCCTTTTCTTGCCCTCAGCCTCCACCGCGGGCTCTCCCTGTGGCAGAGCAGGAAATGCCCAAGCGCTCTTGCTCAGCTGCAGCCTGAGCTCCTCTCTGCCCCCTCCCCAGACTGCCGGCCCACCAAGTATGGCCCAGACTGCAGCCTGACCTGCCAGTGTGCCCCCAGCAGCGCCTACTGCAATGCCCGGAATGGCCAGTGCCGCTGCCTGAACGGCTACCTGGGACCGACGTGCCGGGAAGGTAACGTATAGCGCTGCACCACAGTGAGTACCCCCTGGTGCACGCGGTGGGGGGATCCTAACGCAGAAGATGCTGCTGCAGGGGGATGCTATGGTACCTGTGCTTGGGCTGTGGCACAGCAGGACTTGACCTCTCCTGGTTTCCCTTCCAGCTGTGCAGCCCCTGGCACCCACCGGGTCCCCTCTGCTCCAGCCGGGCGAGCACTAGGTCCTGCAGCCACCAGCAGCGCTTCCTCCATGTGACCAAGCAGCCACCTGGAAAAGCCAAGGACAGATTTAACCATCTTGTTTACAAGTCACATGAGCGGTTACCATTTTCTGACAGACTAAGCTGCCGCTTTTGGAGTTGTCCGAGTGAGGCTGAAGCACCGAGTGGAACCAGATCACCACGGCGGCACGGGTTGGCCTCTGGGCACTCACGCTAACACCGGCACACAACCTCAGCCAGAAGGACAAACAGTTCAGAAGTGATTGCTTCTGGTGAGCGGACTTGAACAGCTCATGGGAGCTGAAATTATGGTCAAACTTCCCCCCCCACCTCCAGGTATTTATGCAACAATATTTATGGGGATGCTGCACAACAGCGTTGTCAGAACCTCTCCTGGCATTGTGCCTCCTGAGGAAGCGCCGCCTCACTTGAATCTTTATTTGTAATTTGAATTTGCAATGGTCTTGTACTGTAAATCATTATTTGCCATGGGGAGAAGACGTTGGGCACCCCTCTCTGCAGAGCCAGTGCCTACAGCCCCATCCTCTCCTGTCTGCGGGGCCCCCAGTTTGCATTCCCAGTGATGGGCATTTGCATCCTGGTTGGCAGCACTGTCTGCTCCCGATGAGCTTTGAAGGGCGCCAGGAGCATTTCAGCCCCCGTGGGCTGCACACGGTGTTTGCTCACCAAAAATCAAGCCTAAATTAGGCGTAATAATCTGTATGGAGAGAGACAAAGCTCTTGCATGGTCCAGTAAATGCAAATCCCTGTTTAAGTGTTCTCACCCCGGCTCTGACCCTCTGCATTACATTTCCATCCCAGTTGAACCCAGGAGCTGGGACAGAGGTAGGAGGAAGAGCCAGGAGGCTGCACAGCCACAGTCAGCTCCTGGCTCGGCCATGAGAGCAAAGCCATGGCAAAAGCTCAGCTGCCACCCTGCAGCAACAGGGAACACCATCGCCCCATTCCTATTCCTGATGGAATTTTATTTTAATCTGTATATAACTTGTAATTTTTTGCTAATTCTTATTTTATTTCTTCCTTAACAGTATTTTTTGCATTAGATACCGTTCTTGTGAAGAAATATTAATATAATTCTGTAGTGAAGGACCAAAATTGTGTAATTAAGGTTGTATGATTGGTAACCAAGGAGTAGGAAGATGTTGTCCACGTGCCAAACGGCCCTGACGGACCCTGTCAGTCTTGCTGCCGACTCTCCAGACAATCATAGGTTTTGTTACATTTGCCTCTATGTGACCATTGCACAGGTTTCTATTTATTTCCTGGGCTCTGCTCCAGGAGAGCACAAAAACATACCCTGACCTTAAGCATCAGGATAGATGGATCCTGTCCCGTTAGAGCATGAAACCCTGAGCTGAGCTCCTGGCAGCTGCTTGGAGTAAACCACACGTCTGAGCATCTTTCTGACAGCAGCCACAGCAACTCTGTACCTGTACTTTTTGTATGATAATTTTTTTTTCCATTCTTATTTCCTGATACAGTTTTGCTTCCTCTTTCCATACCACCACTGTCACTCTTTTTGGATCTCATCTCCTCTAATTTAGCACTGATGAAAACTTTTACTTCTTCCACAGTTAAATAAACAGAAAGCGTCACTGAATTTCTGGCTTTATGGTCTCTCTCTTATTCAGTTACCCTTGAAATGTGCAGCTTTTTAATTAGGACACCCGTCACGGCTAACAGGTTAAACAAGAGACTCACCGGTGCTGCTGGTGCTCTGTGCAGTTCTCACTTTGGGTGAGAACATGTTTCCTTTGGGAATCCAGGAATTTATTGCTTATCCAATTAATCCTTTTAACGCTTTAATCAAAACAGATGCATTATTGCAATAATTCAAAGCCAGAGAAGCCTCACCCAGAAATCATAGCCGATGTTTGCCCTCCACAAGGCGCGTCCGAGAGCCGCTCAGCCCCATCTCCTGCCTCCACCCCAGTGGCTCTATGGCATCAAACGTTCAACTCACAGAAAACCCAGATGCAAACTGCTCAGCCCTCTTCGTTAAGCACTTGTGCTGGGGCACATCCTGCAGCACTGCTCTTCTTCACCATCTTGGCTTGCTCAGCTGGTGGGACTTTCAAATCACTTCCCTCTGGCTGGCATATCCCGTTTCTATCCCTAGAAATGACTCCATGAGACATCTGAGACCGCACCAGCTTCTGGCATCCGACCAAGAGTCCTTGGGCATCACCTCACCCTTCTGAGGTTACAGGGGTGTTCGCAAGAATGAAGAATCCCTGTGGGGTAGAAAAAAGGAAGGAGAGAAAAAAAAAAAAGAGGGAAAAATTGGGCCAAGAAATCAGCCTAGCACAGAGATTTAAGTTGTTAAAAAAACACAGTTAGGGTGTGCTCTCACCATGCCCCAGGTCTTCCCACCCAAGGAAGAGGTGGCAGCAGGAGCCCCTTCAGAGCCCAGGATGGTTCCACAGCCTTTTCAAATGAAGCCAACACCTCGTCTGCCTCCTCAAGCCCGTTCCAGGTCGTTAGCGTGGCCAGGAGCACATGGATGCTGGGTCTCACATTAATTAGACCAGTCCTGAACAGCAGGATCTACCACCTGCGACTGCTCCAGACAAACCAAATTCCCCAAGAAAGGCTCTCCTGCTCCCATCTTGCTATAGGTTGAGCCTGGAGAGGTTTGAAGACCCCTGAAATAAGTCTCCACATCTCTCCTTGGCTGTGAGCCTACACGGCAGTCTCTACGCGCCGCTGCTCCATCCAATGGATGTTGGACTCCGCTGTGCGGCTGAGGATCGGCCGGGAACTCTCCCCATCCCTCAGCCCAGCACCAGCCTATGAGGAGAACAGAGCCGAGCACGTAACGAGGAAGGGGCGCGTGGAAGGTGAGGGCTGTGCCGCTCCCCGACCCACAGGTGCTGGGGAGAGGGGTCCTGGTTTCCCCCCAGTTCCAGCCTTGCTCCTCACCATTTCACCATCACTCCCTGCCCATTGCCTCCCCATCCTCCTCCCTGTTCCTTGCTCGGTTTCTCCCTGTTCCCAGCCATTTCTCCCCATTCCTGTTGGTTGCTGACCCTTCCCAGTTTCCCCCCGGTTCCAGCTCACTCCTCCCCATTCCCTGTCTGGTTCCTCCCCAGTTCCAGTCCTGTTACTGCCTCGGTTCCTCCTCATTCCCTCTCCGGTTTCTCCCCGTTCCAGCCCCACTGCTGCCCCGGTTCCTCACGGTTCTTTGAACAGTTTATCCCTATCCCTGTTTTCTGTCCCATTCCTGTTGGTCACTGACCCTTCCCTCCCCTCCCAGTTTCCCCCCGGTTCCAGCCCAGCTTCTCCCCACTCCCTGTCTGGTTCCCCCCCAGTTCCAGTCCTGTTACTGCCTCGGTTCCTCCTCATCCCCTCTCCGGTTTCTCCCCAGTTTCCAGCCCCACTGCTGCCCCGGTTCCCCCCATTCCCTGACCCCTTTCTCCCCAGTTTCATCCCATCCCGGTTCCCTGCCGCCGTTCATTGCTCTAACACAGCCCGGTTCCTTGCTCCGGTTCCCAATCCCGTTCCAGCCCCACTGCTGCCCCAGTTTCTCCCGGTTCTTTGAGCAGTTTATCCCCATTTCACCCCGTTCTCTGTCCCAGTTCCAGCCCTGCTCCTTCGCTCCGGTTCCATCCCCATTTCCCTGTCCCGTTTATCCCCGTTTCACCCCCTTCCCTGCCCGGGTTCCTCCGGTTAAGGCCCCGCTTCCTCCCCGGTTACAGCCCCGCTGCTGTCCCGGCTCTTCCTGCTTCCCTGACCGGTTCATCCCCATTCCCTGTCCCGGTTCCAGCCCGGACGCAGCCCCAGCTCCTCGCTCCGGTTCCTCTGTTCCCATTCCTCTGTTCCCGCCCCTCCTCCCCTATTTGTCGCGGCCCTCCCGCGGCCCCTCCCCGTTCCTCTCCCATTTCTCCCCGCTCCGGCGCCGGTTCCTCCCCGGTCCCTCCCCGTAACTCCCGGTCCCTGCCCGTTCCCTCCCCGGTCCGTCTCCTCTTCCTTCTCCCGCGTTCCCGTCCCCTTCTCTCCCGCTCCCTCCCCGCCGCGGGGGCTCCGCGGGGCTCTAAGTGCGCGGTTCCGGCGGCTCCGGGCGGCGGAGAGTAGTGAGAGCGGTAAGAGCGGGGGTGGAGGGCTCGGGTGCTCCGTGCGGGCCGGGGCCGGGCTCGGGGGGCGCTTCCCGAGGGAGGAATGCCGCCGCGCTGCCGGGATGAGCCGCTCGGGCTCCCTCGGGATGCGGGGCCGGAGCCGGCGCGGAGCGTCCCCGCGGGGGGAGCCGCGTCCCGGGGCAGTGGGGGCTCCGCGGGGCTCCAACCCGCCTGCCCCGAGCCCCGGGCGGGGGCTGCGGAGCCCTCCGGGGCTGCCGAGCCGCGGCGGCTGTGTCGGTGCTCGGGGAGGCTCCATCCCCGGCCGGGCTGTGGGTCGGGGGGACGGAGCGCCGCTCTCCTCTGCGGTGTTCTCGGGAGGCCTCTGCCCAGAGGGTCCGTGACCCGAGCGGCGAACGGCGCCGTGAGCTGCTGTGGCTGCTCTGGTGTGTTCTGCTGCCGTTAGTGATGAGGGGAACGGGGCCGAGTCCCGGTTGCTGTTTCCTGGGCTGCGGCTTTCGAGAAGGAGGTGGTGATGGCATAGAGGGAGATCTCAGTTAAAGGAGATTAAACCATAGTTTGTCCTCAAGTTCTGCAATGGGGCAGAGAGGGGGTGCAGAGCTCTGGGGGTGCGTGGGGTGGCACAGAAGGTGAGTAAACCTAACCCTGAGTGAGAAGCTGCTTCTCAGAGTCTCTGCAGGTGTTGAGCTGCTTCTTGGAGTTCTCTGCAGGTGCAAAGCTGCTTCTCAAGAGTTTTCAGCAGGTGTGGAGCTGCTTCTCTGAGTCTCAGCAGGTATGGAGGTGCTTCTCGGGGTGGTTTGGGACGGGTACGGAGGTGTTTCTGGGGATGGTTTGGAATGGGTATGGAGCTGCTTCTTAGAGTGGTTTGGGACAGGTACGGAGCTGCTTCTCAGGGTGGTTTGGGATGGATACAAGCTTTAGGAAGCACAGGGCTCATGGTGAGGTGCCCACCAGGGTTTCACAGTCAGCCTGTGGGAGGTGGAAGAAGCCTGGCCATGGCAGCTCAGGCTGGCAGCATCCCTGCTCCCTGATGGGGATTAAGAGAAGAAACAGGGACTGGTGATGTTCCAAGTCTGCTGAGTTAGATGCAAATCAATCTCGTGCCTCCTGCGTGGCAGGTGTAGGGTATGTGGTGTGGCATAGAATGTGAGTAAGCCTAACTTTGAGTTAGGAGCTGCTTCTTGGAGTGCTGGGAGAGGCTTTGCTGATCTCTTGCCTTTTGCAGAGCCCCGGTTGTACCAGGAAATCTGTGAGAGAGGGCCGAACTCCATCAGCCATGAGTCAGATGAGGATTTGCTGGAGGAATCCATCCCAGAAGAGCCGTCCCCTCTGGATTCTACTATTGTGGTGCAGAGCTATCGCCTGGCGCAGGTGACCTGGAGCCAGCTCCCAGAGGTAGGGGCAGCAGCCACAGCTGTGTGTACTTTCAAAGCCCTCTGAGCTGCCAAACAAGCTGTGAGGAGCTAATTCTGCAACAATGGGGTGTCCTGGGGTGTGTGGGTTCCTGTCCAGGTTCATTGCGATGCTGGCAGAGCTGCTGTGGTCGTGCTTGTAAGCAGTTCACCTGCAGATGGGGGTGAGGGAGATGCTCCTGGTGGATACCTGGGCTTTCCCTCCTGGCCTCTGGGGAGAAGAATCTCCTCCTGTGGAGGGGCATGAGCTAATGGCCACAGCAGCAGCTGCTGCTCATCCTGGCTCTCGCCCACAGGTGCTGGAAGCAGGCATCCTGCCCAAGATCTGCCCTGAAGAGCGCAAAAGGCAAGAGGTGAGGAGCCTTCAGTGTGCCTGGGAGCACAGGGTAAAGGCAGGAGGTTTCTGGTGCTGTTGCTTCCAGCAGCTCTGGGGCTCGGCAGTGCTGGGAGGACTCGCCCTCTTCTCTTGGGGGGCAAGCAGGCAACCCCCTTGGTTGCTGATGGGGAACAGCCACTGGGAGGGAAAACATCTTGATGGTGTGGCCTATTAATGAATGAAAGACCTAAAGCTTGCTAAAGGAGTTGGTGTAGGCCGGGCAATGCGTGAGATGATACAGGAAATGCTGTGCTGTTGGAGCAAAGCCATTTCCAGTGGCTTTGTGAAGATCCAACCTAAATAAGATACAGCAAGTTTTAATTGATTGCCTCACAGTTTAATTCCTGCAGGTTGTTATATCTTCACTGTCCGTCTGTTTCAGGCAATGTTTGAGATCATCACCTCTGAGTACTCCTACATGCACAGCCTGAGCGTCCTGGTGTGCTGCTTCATGAGGTCAGAGGAGCTGAAGGAGACCATGACCCTTTGCCAGCAGCACACGTGCTGGGGCAGAGAGCAGAGGGGCTCAGCCTCTTGCCATTCTCTGCTCACCTTGTTTTTCTTTTCCCAGCTGGTCAAGAACTGCAATGAGGGAGCCCGTGCCATGGAGAGGACAGAGCAGATGTACACCCTGCGAAAACAGCTGGAATTCGGAAAGAAGAAGGTGAGGGTTTGTGGAAGTGTGTGTGGAATCTTTTGGGGTGTGCTGGGGAAACCTTGATCTGGAGCAGCATCACAACTTCATGCTCAGGGTGAACATTGTTTTTCTGGCTGTTGTGACTTAACTACAAGTTCCTGGGCACTCTCCCTGCCAGGCTGGAGGGCTCAGCAGGAGTAGAGTGTGCTCTCTGCTCTCACCTGCTGCACTGTCAGGACTAAAGCCCTGGCACTGTGCCTCCCTGCTGCGGTTCGGGGGGGATGCTGTGTCTCTGGGTGGGGTGAACAGATGGCCCCAGAGTCCACTGTGAGGGTAAACGCAGCCCCTTGGGGTAATTTTCCCTGCTGATTTTGAGAAGGGGAGCAAGTCAGCCTTTGCTCTGGGTCCCTTTCAGCCTTTCCCACTGATCTCCACTGGCTGCTGAAGCGGGGGGAGCTGTACCTGCTGCTGTCGGAAGAGGCTGGCATCTTGTTCAACAACGTTCTGATCATAACCAAGAAGAAGAGGTAAGGCTGGGGGGGGGCTTTCTTAAAAAAAAGATTAGAGGGGGTAAAAAAAAACCCTCAATTTCCCAAGCAGTGAGTGAAATTGTCCACATTTCCCTGCTTTGACATTTATTAGGGTTCCTTTGTAGCCAGGAGGGAAGCGCCCAGCTCCACACCGTCTGCTTCTCTTTGTGGGTGGTTGGCAGGTCTGCTGCGTCCCAGCCCTGGGCATCAGCGCAGATCCTGACTGTGATGGGCACCTTGGTGATGCCAGGAGGGGTGGGAGTGTGGATTTATCTGGGATTTACCCTGCTGAGCCTTCCAGACTGGCATGGGCTGAGGAGGTGTGTCTTGGAGAGGAGAACTCTGGACATCGCGCCCTGCTCCTTAGAACCTACTTCCCTTTAAGTTACCAATACTGATGAATATATAATATGTTTCCTAGGAGGCACAGTGAAATTCCCGGAGTTCTCAGGCTGTATAAGATTCATCTTCCACATGTGCTTGGAGGGGGGCAGCAGAAGAGATGGACACTCAATACATGCGGTCAACCCTTGGCCACTGCAAGCAGCCGGGGGAGAGCACTCAGAATGTGGTTTTTTTTAACAGAAGTTGTTTGCGCACCACTAAGAGAACATAATAAAGTTTTACGCTGTGTGATAGGTAATCAGGGATGAGGATGATGTTGTCCATGTGCCAGACAGACTTCAGCAACATCATGAAAATAATGAAAGAATTATGTCTGGTCCTGATGGAGTTTAATTGAATCTGTATGTAACGTTGCAATTTTTTCGCTAATTCTTATTTCTTCATCAATGGTATTTTTATTTTTTGTGTTAATTGGGTTAACATCCCTGTAAAGAAATAATGTTTAGGGCGGTAGGGAAGGCCCAAAATTTGCGTAATTAAAGTCATGTGCTGTGTGATTGGTCACCAGGGATGAGGAGGATGCTGTGTAGGTGCCTAAACGGCCCTGACTGCCCCTTCCAAGTCTTTGATGACATCAGGAAAATAATAAACGAGTTGTCTACTTGTCCTTGACTGAATTTATTTTCACCTGTATGTAACTTTGCAATTTTTTTCCCTAATTCTCATTTTATTTCTTCCTCAATGGTATTATATTTTTTTTTTTGCGTTAATCATGTAATAGCCCGGTAAATAAATAATGATTATGGCGGTAGCTTTGACGATGTCAGGAAAATAATAAATGAGTCATCTACTGGTCCTGATGGAATTTATTTTCATCTGTATGTAACTTTGCAATTTTTTCGCTATTTCTTCCTCAAAGGTAATTTTTTTTTGAGTTAGAAGGGAAGGCCCAAAATTTGCGTAAAGTTACGCGCCATGTGATAGGGAGGATGTTGTCCATGCACCTAAACGGCCCTGATGGACCCTTCCAGTCTTCAACAATGTCATGAAAATATTATTGGGTAACATCCCTGTAAAGAAATAACGTTTATGGCAGTAGAGAAGGCCCAAAATTGCGTAATTAGAGTTATGCGCCATGTGATCGGGAGGATGCCGTCTAAGTGCCTGAAATGGACCCTTCCAAGTCTTTGATGATGTCAGGAAAATACTAAACGAGTTGTATACTGGTCCTTGACGGAATTTATTTTCACCTGTATGTAACTTTGCCATTTTTTTGCTAATTCTCGTCTTATTTCTTTGTCAATGTTTGGGTTTTTTTTGCGTTAATTGGGTAACATCCCTGTAAGGAAATAATGTTTACGGCGCTAGGGAAGGCCCAAAATTTGCGTAATTAAAGTTATGCGCCATGTGATCGGTCACTGTCCAAGTGCCTAAATGGCCTGTAAGGACCCTTCCAAGTCTTCAACGACGTCAGGAAAATACTAAACGAGTTGTCTACTGGTCCCGACGGAATTTATTTTCACCTGTATGTAACTTTGCCATTTTTTTCGCTAATTCTCGTCTTATTTCTTCCTCAACAGTATTTTTTTTTGCATTAATCGGGTAACATCCCTGTGAATAAATAACATTTACGGCGGTACAGAAGGCCCAAAATTGCGTAATTAAAGTTATGCGCCGTGTGATCGGTCACCAGGGATGGGGAGGATGCTGTCTAAGTGCCTAAACGGACTCTTCCAAGTCTTCGACGACGTCCCGAAAATAATAAATGAGTTGTCTACTGGTCCTTGACGGAACTTATTTTCACCTGTATGTAACTTTGCCATTTTTTCGCTAATTCTCGTCTTATTTCGTCCTCAACGGTATTTTTTTTGCGTTAATCGGGTAACATCCCTGATAAAGAAATACTGTTTATGGCGGTAGGGAAGGCCCAAAATTTGCGTAATTAAAGTTATGCGCCATGTGATCGGTCACTGTCCAAGTGCCTAAATGGCCTGTAAGGACCCTTCCAAGTCTTCAACGATGTCACAAAAATAATAAACGAGTTGTCTACTGGTCCCGACTGAATTTATTTTCACCTGTATGTAACTTTGCCGTTTTTTTCGCTAATTCTCGTCTTATTTCTTCCTCAACAGTATTTTTTTTTTTGCATTAATCGGGTAACATCCCTGTGAATAAATAACATTTACGGCGGTACAGAAGGCCCAAAATTGCGTAATTAAAGTTATGCACCACGTGATCGGTCACCAGGGATGGGGAGGATGCTGTCTAAAAGTGCCTAAACGGACCCTTCAAGTCTTCGACGACGTCACGAAAATAATAAATGAGTTGTCTACTGGTGCTTGACGGAATTTATTTTCACCTGTATGTAACTTTGCCGTTTTTTCGCTAATTCTCATCTTGTCTTATTTCTTCCTCAACAGTGTTTTTTTGCGTTTACTGGGTAACATCCCTGTAAATAAATAGTGTTCATGGCGGTAGAGAAGGCCCAAAATTTGCGTAATTGGTCACCAGGGATGGGGAGGATGCCATCCATGCACCTAAATGGCCTGTAAGGACCCTTCCAAGTCTTTGACAATGTCAGGAAAATAATAAACGAGTTGTCTACTGGTCCTGACTGAATTTATTTTCACCTGTATGTAACTTTGCCATTTTTTTTTGGCTAATTCTTGTCTTACTTTTTTTTTGCATTAAAAAATAATGTTTACGGCGGTAGAGAAGGCCCAAAATTGCGTAATTAAAGTTATGTGCCCCCGTGATCGGTCACCAGGGATGAGGAGGATGCTGTCGAAGTGCCTAAACGGACCCTTCCAAGTCTTCGACGACGTCAGGAAAATAATAAACGAGTTGTCTACTGCCCCTGACGGAATTTATTTCAATCTGTATGTACCTTTACAATTTTTTCACTAATTCTTATTTCTTCCTCAACAGTTTTTTTTTTTTGCGTTAATCGGGTAACACCCCTGTTAAAGAAATAATTTTTACAGCAGTAGTGAAGGCCCAAAATTGCATAATTAAAGTTATGCGCCGTGTGATCGTTCACCAGGGATGGGGAGGATGCCGACCGCGTGCGAAAACGGACACTTCCAAGTCTCTGATGACGTCATGAAAATAATAAATGAGCCGTCTACTGGTCCCGACGGAATTTATTTTCATCTGTATGTAACTTTGCAATTTTTTGTGCTAATTCTTGTCTTATTTCTTCATTCAACGGTGGTTTTTGTGTTAATTGGGCAACATACATGTAAAGAAATAATGTTTATGGCGGTAGTGAAGGCCCAAAATTGCATAATTACAGTTATGCGCCGTGTGATTGGGAGGATGCCGTCCACATGCCTAAGCGGACCTTTCCAAGTTTATTTCCATCTGTATGTAACTTTGCAATTTTTTTGCTAATTCTTACCTTAGTTCTTCATTCAACGGATGTTTTTTTGCGTTAATTGGGTAACATCCCTGTAAAAAAATAATATTTACGGCGGTAGGGAATGTCCAAAATTGTGTAATTAAAGTTATGCGCAGTGTGATCAGTCACCAGGGATGAGCAGGATGCCATCCATGTGCCTAAATGGCACTGATGGACCTGTCCAAGTCTTCAACAACATCATGAAAATAATAAATGAGTCATCTACTGGTCCTGACGGAATTTATTTTCATCTGTATGTAACTTTGCAATTTTTTCGCTATTTCTTCCTCAACGGTATTTTTTTTGCGTCAATTAGGTAACAACCCTGTAACGAAATGTTGGCAGACTGCACCCCCTCTGCCATCTGGGCAAGAGTCAGTATCACTGCACCCTGCTGAGGTCACAGCGTGTTCGGTCTTCCCGAGCAAGTGAAGATGTGGCAGCAGGAGACACTTCACAGAGCTCAGGATGCAGCCACAGCCTTTTCAACTGAAGCCAACACCTTGGCTATGTCCTCAAGCCCTTCTCCAAGTCATTAACATGGCCAGGAGCATGCAGATGCTGGGTCTCACATTAATTAGCCACTCCAAAGCCCAGTCCTGAATAACAGGATCTGCCACCTGTGACTGCTCCAGACAAACCAAATTCAAGAAGAAAGGATCTCCCACTCCTGTCTTGCTCTGTCTGCAGAGAGTTTGAAGACTCCTTGAAATGTCTTGACAGCAGCATCTCTCCTTGCCTGTGAGCCTAAACGTCCGTCTCTATCCGTAGCCGTTCCATCCGTCGGACATTGCACTCCACCGCCGTGCGGCTGGTGATCTGCCGAGCGCAGGACTGGGGAAACCACCCCCTCTCCCCGTCCCTCAGCCGCTCACCCCAGCACCAGCCTACGAGAAGAACAGAGCATAGTGCACAACAAGGAAGGTGTCGGTCAGGTTCTCTGGACTCCCTAAAGCGCTCCCCCACCTAAGTTAAATCATCCCCGCTCACAGGCACTTACCATCTTCTCCACCCAACACCAGGACAACATCAGCCTGTTGCAGGGAGATCTCATCCGCCTGTTTTGCCAAGTATGCATGGGTTAGCTCCACTTGGCTCAGATCTGCAGGGAACAGCAGGGACTGAGTGAGCAGGAACAGTCAGGAGCTGCAGCCCTGCCCCACTTTGCTCCCCAGGGCCGGTCACGCTTTTTTAGTACCTCCTTTAGGAGTGGCATCAGGTTTCTCCTTCCCTCTGTGCATCAGCGCAGCAATCCAGCGGGCCCGGTCACTCCTGCAGAAGGAAAGGCCATATCACTTCAAGCCTTAGGGACAGCACCCATGTTTGATCTGAGCATTCAACGTGAAGATTCTTCACAGGTAGTGAAGTATCAGCGAAGCAACCAACACTTGGCTTAATTTGGAGACTGGAAAGATACAGGAAACATAATAAAGATGAAGAAACAGAGCAAAGCGAGAAGCCCACGAACAGGTACTTTGCAGAAGCCTTGGGGATTTCCAGGGCACCACGTTATCCCACAACCAAGAATATGCACCGTGTAAAAACCCACTGGGCCACTCACAGTGTTTCTGCTGACAGCACGATCTCCTCCCGCCGGCCCTCGCTGTCCTTCTCCATCACCACTCGGAGCAGGTGCCCGCCGGCCACACCACGGGTTATGCCATCTCTCCTGTTGGGAGGAGGGGAGGGCGGGTCCGTGTTCTCAATCTTCTCCACTGTGATCTGGTCCAGCGTGGCGTAGTTCATGACAGTGTAGCTCTCCTCACTGCGGCAAAGATAGGATTGGCACCTCAGCTGCCAGCAGATGCCTCCCAACACCAGCCCCAAACCCTAGCAGGTGACATTTAGTGGGCATCACCATGGTGCCCATCACAGTCAGGATCTGAGCTGATGCCCAGGGCTGGGACACAGCAGACCTGCCAACCACCCACAAAGAGAAGCAGAGGCTGCAGAGTTGGGTGCTTCCCTCCTGGCTAAAAAAGAACCCTAATAAAGGTCAAAGCAGGGCAATCTGGACAATTTCAGACACTGTTTGGGAAACTGAAGGGGTTTTTTTACCCCCTCTAGACTCTTTTTTTTTTTTAAGAAAGCCCCCCCCAGCCTTACCTCTTCTTCTTGGTTATGATCAGGACGTCGTTGAACAAGAAGAGGTAGCAGAGCCTGCCGGCGCCTCGACGGAAGATGCCAGCCTCTTCTGACAGCAGCAGGTACAGCTCCCCCCGCTTCAGCAGCCAGCGGGAAGCGGAGATCAGTGGGAAAGGCTGAAAGGGACCCAGAGCAAAGGCTGACTTACTCCCCTTCTCAAACCCAGCAGGGAAAAATCACACCAAGGGGCTGCGTTTGCCCTCACCGTGGACTCTGAGGCCATCTGTTCACCCCACCCAGAGACACAGCATCCCCCCCGAACCGCAGCAGGGAGGCACAATGCCAGGGCTTTAGTCCTGACAGTGCAGCAGGTGAGAGCAGAGGGTAGGAGGGAGTGTGGGTTATCCTGCTGAGCCCTCCAGCCTGGCAGGGAGAGTGCCCAGGAACTTGTAGTCAAGTCACAACAGCCAGAAAAACAATGTTCACCCTGAGCATGAAGTTGTGATGCTGCACCAGATCAAGGTTTCCCCAGCACACCCCAAAAGATTCCACACACACTTCCACAAACCCTCACCTTCTTCTTTCCGAATTCCAGCTGTTTCTGCAGGGTGTACATCTGCTCTGTCCTCTCCATGGCACGGGCTCCCTCATTGCAGTTCTTGACCAGCTAGGAAAAGAAAAACAAGGTGAGCAGAGAATGGCAAGAGGCTGAGCCCCTCTGCTCTCTGCCCCAGCACGTGTGCTGCTGGCAAAGGGTCAAGCAGCTGCTCCAAACTGGAGAAATGGCCAAATCCCGGCACACGGTTCAGGCCAGACTTGGGGAAAAGTGGCCAGAGGTTCTGCCATGAAGATCTCCAGGAGAAAGCCAGCATGTTTCCTCTGCCTGGAGAGGGACCAAAGTGAAACCACATCAAAAGTGAGCTTCACAGAGGCAGAATTAATTGCTTCCTGAGCAGACGCCCCTCCACAGCGTGGTCCACCACAGTCTGGCCAGGCATGCATTTTGTTCCCCCTTGGAATGAGTACACAGGACAGACAATGAGCAGCTGGAGCACATTGCCAAGAGCCAGAGGGACAATAGGAAGAGCTCCTACTACTGCTTTGGTGGCTGTAATCTCCATCTCATATCGCCTTGAGGGAATGACCACCAGCTGGGAAAGCAGATGGGGATGAGACACAGGAGCATGAAAAGCACACAGCTGATGACTGCCACTGCTCCTGCACGCCTCTAGCCTTTGCTCTTGGCCCACACCTCCAAAAACTGAGGGAAGACAAGTATCAGAGCTCACTGTCGCCTGGAGAGAGACTCTGAGAAGGGAGAGCACCCCTGGAAATGACAACACTGAAGGGAAGGACAAAATATGAGCCAATGAGGAAAGGAAAGATGACAAGAAACATGAAAAAAACAAGATCAGGTGAAAAGGTCAGCAAGAGAGAAGATGTGTAGATCCAGCAGCTAATTCGCAGCAGAGAAATCTCAAGTGAACTGATGTAGGGAAGAGAAATCACTGGAAGGAAGAAAGGTGGAGAGCTGGCGGCCAGGCCTCACCTTGCTGATGGCTTTCAGTGCTCTGGTGGCAGCTCCGTACGCTGCAGTGCATGCTTTTGTTTTTTGACAGACAGTCTAGAATTTCAACATAAGATGCTTTAGTGACATTGCAAGACAGAGAACTGCACATCAACCGCTGACAGGGGATTCCAGGATGTGACACATGCTTGAGCCATTCCCCAAGGTCAGCCTGGCAGCAGGGCTGCCTTCAAAGCAAGGTTTAACTGTGCTGTAGCTGTGAATCTGGTCTCTGCTGGGGCTTCCACATCAGATATGGCCTTATCACCCTTGTCACTCCACACAGCAGGCCTCCCACAGCCCTCACAGACCAGAAGCTGTTACTAGAAATCCTATATCCAGCAGTATCGCTGTGTAGGGCACTTGAGTCCAGAAGCCCTGGATTTCAACGGAGCTTGTGCAAGACCTGTTCTACCTTCCTAGACCATGAATGAAACAGGACAATCTTACCACCCTACCCTGGGGCACAGAAGAACCTCAAGTCCCTCAGGTGGATGGCAAAGATACAAAGAGTTACCTACGAAGCTTTAAACTGCACATCTGACACCCACAAGAAGCAAATGGCTCTGGATCAAAATCCTGAATACAGACTCGGGGATTCCAGCCTTGGCTCCCAAAGAAATGGAGTCCAAGCAGAAGGCTGTCCTGAGCTCAGCAAACCAAAGAAAAGTCTAACACCACCAACTTTTTGGAGGTGCCACCCTATGACTTACTTACATCCAACAGCAGAGGAAGCCGTGTTACTCTCTGCATAGGGAGAATGAGAAATGAAATCATTGGCAGGCCTCCACATTCTGGTTTCCTTTCAATTTGTTTCAAGGTCTCTTTAAATAAGGGGTTTGTGGTTCTGGAATAGGACAAGAAAACTCCATTAACTCTGTTCTGTAGCTTAAGATTTCCCAGCAGCTTTCCATGCGTAAGAGATGTAGGGCAGCAGTGGATCTGTCGCTAGTGCCCCGTGGCAGCCCTGCTGAGCTCTAAGCACACAGCTGGGGCAAAAGAGGGCCTCATGTGTCAGCAGGGGATGGAAAAACACCTAAAGATGCTCAGTCTGCCAGAAGGTGGGTAAAGCCAATAGCAGGCACAAACCTGACCTGTACCACCACTATGATCTAGAGACGAACATACGCATCCCCAGCACATCCATGCATGTTAACAACCTCAGCAAGACCCATCCGACTGCGGTACACGGAAGGGCTAACCCCACTTCTCCCCATCCTTCACCCTTCAGGCAGAACAACACAAATCACATCCCAACCACCCAACACAGACAAAGCGAGGTCTTGCAGGTGAACTTCGCTCAGAAAGGAGAGAGCATTCCTTAGGGAAAAGGACACAACAGCACACTCGGAGCTACGGGCAGGTCAGGGTCCCATCTGCCCTGCTTGCAGTCCACCAGCATCCCTGTATTACTGAGAACCTGTGGAAGCAATTCCTTTGCAAGCCTGAGCTCACAGCAGTACTCACAGCAGCTTCTGAAGGGTCCTCTGTTGGTAGACTTCGTTGGAGCAGTAGCTGACGTAGGGGCTGAAGTGATTGGAGGCGTGCTCCTCCACTATGTCACTGATGTCAGGAATTAGGACATTCTCCTGGTGGCGCTTCTCTAGGTCTTCAAAGAACCTAAGGAGAGCACAAATGTATAACAATATTCCCACTGCAACTTTTTCCCTGCCTTTCTTCTCAGAGGAGAAAGGGACCCGGAGCCCTTGTCCACGGGGTCAGCTCTGTGCAGCTCAGAGACCCATATCTGTGCCTCAGAGACAGGGAGCACAGCTCTCCAGCTCCCTAGGCTTCCGCTGCTCCCATCCAAGATCCCTCCTCTGCTTCAGCAAGACTCATTTCTGCCCCATTGGAATTGTTTCTGCCCGGCCACGGGAAGCCACAAGCCCTCAACGCCCCCGCAGCAGTTCCCAGGCTGCCGCAGCCCCGCCTGCTGCTTTCCCACACGGACACGGCTCCTGAGGCCTTCGCTCCCCACATCCCAGGAAGCAAAGGCCACGCTGACACTGGCTCTTTGCAGTCAGTTTCCTCACCAAGCCATCCCCAACCCAGGAGAACAAGCAGCCGCACTGTTGCAGGGACAGGGGCTCAGCCAGCTTTCGGTGCCCGGTAGCAGCCACACAACTGAGTGCCACCACTAGAAACCATTTATAAAAACTAGTGTCAGGCTAACAGAGCATCTTCCCCTGGACATTCGGGTCCTGACAGCAGCAAGCTGCCGCAGGACAGTGTGCCACGACAGGAGGCACCACCAAGAAAGGGAGAGGTGGAATGTCTCAGAGCCTTTGAGCGATCCAAGGGATGATTGTTTTCACACAGAAAAGAAGCAGAGCTCAAGTCCCTCCTCCTGGTCCCAACCCCACGCCAACGGCCCCACTTGCCTGGTGCTGACCATCAGGATGTCACTGATGTTGGAGAAGAGGTGGTGGTGCTCCGTCTGAGTCATGGTCTCCTTCAGCTCCTCTGACCTCATGAAGTGGCACACCAGGACGCTCAGGCTGTGCAGGTAGGAGTACTCAGAGGTGATGATCTCAAACATTGCCTGAAACAGACGGACAGTGAAGATATAACAACCTGCAGGAATTAAATTGCAAGGCAATGAATTAAAACTTGCTGTATCTTATTTAGGTTGGATCTTCACAAAGCCACTGGAAATGGCTTTGCTCCAACAGCACAGCATTGCCTGTATCATCTCATGCATTGCCCGGCCTACACCAACTCCTTTAGCAAGCTTTAGGTCTTTCATTCATTAATAGGCCACACCACCAAGATGTTTTCCCTCCCAGTGGCTGTTCCCCATCAGCAACCAAGGGGGTTGCCTGCTTGCCCCCCAAGAGAAGAGGGTGAGTCCTCCCAGCATTGCCCAGCCCCAGAGCTGCTGGAAGCAGCAGCACCAGAAACCTCCTGCCTTTACCCTGTGCTCCCAGGCACACTGAAGGCTCCTCACCTCTTGCCTTTTGCGCTCTTCAGGGCAGATCTTTTGCAGGATGCCTGCTTCCAGCACCTGTGGGCGAGAGTCAGGATGAGCAGCGGCTGCTGCTGTGGATCGCCAGTCCTTGCACACCCTCCAGGGTGGTCTGGGACTCTGCCCAGCCCCACACCACTCACCCCACCCAGCATCTCCCCCCACAGCCACTTGTGGCCCCACAGCCTGTGGCCATTAGCTCCACAATCCCTCCACAGGAGGGGATTCTTCTCCCCAGTGGCCAGGAGGGAAAGCCCAGGTATCCACCAGGAGCATCTCCCTCACCCCCATCTGCGGGTGAATGTCTTACAAGCACGACCGCAGCAGCTCTGCCAGCATTGCAATGAGCCTGGACAGGAACCCACATGCCCCAGCCAGGGCTGGAGAGCCCAAGGACACCCCATTGCTGCAGAATTAGCCCCTCACAGCTTGTTTGGCAGCTCAGAGGGCTTTGAAAGTACACACAGCTGTGGCTGCTGCCCCTACCTCTGGAAGCTGGCTCCAGGTCACCTGCGCCAGGCGATAGCTCTGCACCACAATAGTGGAATCCAGAGGGGACGGCTCTTCTGGGATGGATTCCTCCAGCAAATCCTCATCTGACTCATGGCTGATGGAGTTCAGCCCTCTCTCACGGATTTCCTGGTACAACCGGGGCTCTGCAAAAGGCAAGAGATCAGCAAAGCCTCTCCCAGCTGCGGCCCACGCTTCCCTTCCCAGCACTGCCTCACCCCATCAGCGCTGCCATGCACCTTGACAAGGTGGCACCTCCCCACCAGGGCTGGACTTTGCACAGCAAGAAATAAGCTGCAGTTCCCACTCCCAACAGCTTCCCAGAACCAGCGCAATGTACACAGCTCTTCTGTGTTTGCCTAGAGCGAACAAAGCTGGGAGTGCTCCTGCTGTGAGCACAGCAGCACCCCAAGTGTCATCACACCCTGGGGAGAGGGAAAGCAGTGCTGCAGAGCTCCTCTTGCAGATAGGGAAAGAGAGGCAAAAGGAACAGCCCCAGGCCAGGGACATGCAGCAGCACATGTGGCAAAGGAATTCCAGGGATTTGTTTTGCTGAGAAGCACCCATCTGCAAGGCAGAGGGGAATGTGGAGCTCAGGAAGAGGGAAGGCAGCACTCACGGTCCTTGAATGAGCCACCACGCTTCTGCACCCGCCTCCGCCCAAAGTTTCTCTGCAAGGAGAAGAGAAGACACTCCAGTTACTCCATTCCTGTGGCCCAGTAAAGCATTTTGCTCCTTTGGAAAAGGGGAGAAGTTGCCTGCAGGCCAACTGTCAGCAAATACCACCCTGTTCTTTCAGCTTGGTTTCTGTCTGAGCTTTTGTTTGCCTTCCTGAAATGACTCAGCTTTCACCTTGCGTTATCGGGGCCACGATCTAAACCATTCCATAGTTAATGCTGCTGCTTTTCACATCTACCTGTCTCATGCCTGGACTTTGCCTGCGCTCACCTCTCCTTTTCCCCAGACCTGCTTCTCCCATGTTTATGTACAACTCGGAGCCACACACCCGGCCAACCCCACCCTGCAAACATGCCCACAGCCGCCTGCAGACAAGCAGGAGCCCCGGAGCAGCCAGTTACACTCCCCACAAGAGCCATGTCAGCTATTTCCGGGCTCTCCAGGGACCTACAGCATCTGCTGGGGACATGCAGGCTTCCCAAGGCACAAGTCACATCCCCAGGCTCAGCTCCACACAAAGTAGAGGCTTCCCTGCCTGAGAACAATCAGGGGACAACGGGTGCCAAACTCACCTTGTTCCTGCCAGGGCTGCGGGCAGGTAGGGCACTGCCATCCTCTGACACGGGTTTCAGGGAGGGGATGGTGCTTGCCGGCTCCAAGTCCATGTCCACACCCTTCATGGCAGCACGGTAAGACATGTTCCTCAGGTTGCGCTTGAGGGTCCCCCCATCGTCATCCTCCACCTCCACGGAGAAGCTGGGAATGGATGCCCGTTTTGGGTCAGGACTCAGAGGTTCCCGTCTTGACCCAGCTGCCCCAAAGCTCTGGTGCCGGAAGGGGGTGTTCTTCGTCTTGGTGGAGACAGCCAAGCTTTTGGGGATCAGCTGCTGTGTTCCCAACTTCAGCGCAGCCGGGCTGTCCGTGCTGAGGACGATGCGGCGAGGCTCCGCCGAGGTGGGAGAGCCCATTGGCGAAAGCGAGGTGGCATCGGGTGCCACGGCAGAGCTGCATTTTCCAGGGAAGGAGGTCGGACTGGGAGGCTCCGGCCGCACAGGGTGACATCGGTACTCTAGGAGAAAGGTCTTGTCATCCACACTGCTGCCATCGGGACTTCGGGACATGAGGGCCACAAAGCTGTGTGAGACAGATAAGCAGACGGCTGAACACCTTCTCTCAGCAAGGCAGAGAGAATTTATGCCTAGTGGGGAGTGTCAAGACAGCGCAGGACCCAGCCTCCCTTTTCCCAGGGCGCTGTACGCAGGCGGAGCCCACACAGACACACTCATGATGCTCTCACTACCCATTCCCCTCTCTCCGGCTGCCTGCTGCACAGGGGATGGGCTGGAGGCTCCCGAACCCCACAGCCAGTTCCAGGCAGAGCTGAGTGGGATGCAACTGAGCTCCAGGGAGCAGCCAGGCCATGGAGGAGACACCAGGTTGGTTTACACCTGAGCAAGCAGCTGGGGCAGGCCTGGAACACCACCAGCTTCTCTTCTGCCACCCCTTTGTATCCCCTCTTAATCCCCATCAGGGAGCAGGGATGCTGCCAGCCTGAGCTGCCATGGCCAGGCTTCTCCCTCCTGCCTTCCACCTCCCACAGGCTGACTATAAAACCCTGGTGGGCGCTTCACCATGAGCCCTGTGCTTCCTAAAGCCTGTACCCATCCCAAACCATCCTGAGAAGCAGCTCCGCACCTGCCGAGAACTCTTGAGAAGCAGCTCCGTACCCGTCCCAAACCACTCTGAGAAGCACGTAGAGACTCCAAGAAGCAGCTCAACACCTGCCGAGAACTCCGAGAAGCAGCTCTGCACCTGCAGAGAACTCTTGAGAAGCAGCTTTGCACCTGCAGAGACTCTGAGAAGCAGCTTCTCACTCAGGGTTAGGTTTACTCAACTTCTGTGCCACCCCACACACCCCCAGAGCTCTGCACCCCCTCTCTGCCCCATTGCAGAACTTGAGAACAAACTATGGTTTAATCTCCTTTAAACTAAGATCTCCCTCTATGCCATCACCACCTCCTTCTCGAAGGCCGCAGCCCAGGAAACAGCAACCGGGACTCGGCCCCGTTCCCCTCATCACTAACGGCAGCAGAACACACCAGAGCAGCCACAGCAGCTCACGGCACCGTTCGCCGCTCGGGTCACGGACCCTCTGGGCAGAGGCCTCCCGAGAACCCCGCAGAGGAGAGCGGCGCTCCGTCCCCCCGACCCACAGCCCGGCCGGGGATGGAGCCTCCCCGAGCACCGACACAGCCGCCGCGGCTCGGCAGCCCCGGGGCCCGGAGGGCTCCGCAGCCCCCGCCCGGGGCTCAGGGCTCGGGGCAGCCGGGCTGGAGCCCCGCAGAGCCCCCACTGCCCCGGGACGCGGCTCCTCCCGCGGGGACGCTCCGCGCCGGCTCCGGCCCCGCATCCCGAGGGAGCCCGAGCGGCTCATCCCGGCAGCGCGGCGGCATTCCTCCCTCGGGAAGCGCCCCCCGAGCCCGGCCCCGGCCCGCACGGAGCACCCGAGCCCTCTGCCCCCACTCTTACCGCTCTCACTGCTCTCCGCCGCCCGGAGCCACCGGAACCGCGCACTTAGAGCCCCGCGGAGCCCCCACGGCGGGGAGGGAGCGGGAGAGAAGGGGACGGGAACGCGGGAGAAGGAAGAGGAGATGGACCGGGGAGGGAACGGGCAGGGACCGGGAGTTACGGGGAGGGACCGGGGAGGAACCGGCGCCGGAGCGGGGAGAAATGGGAGAGGAACGGGGAGGGGCCGCGGGAGGGCCGCGACAAATAGGGGAGGAGGGGCGGGAACCGAGGAACGGGAACAGAGAAACCGGAGCGGGAACCGGAACGAAGAGCCGGGGCTGCGTCCGGGCGGGAACCGGAGTGGAACGCAGGGCTGGAACCGAGACAGGGAGAGGGGTGAAATGGGGATAAACTGCTCAAAGAACCGGGAAGAACTGGGGCAGCAGTGGGGCTGGAACGGGGAGGAACGGGACTGGGAACCGGAGCAAGGAACCGCGGCAGGGAACCGGGATGGGGAATGGGATGAAACTGGGGAGAAAGGGGTCAGGGAATAGGGGGAACTGGGGCAGCAGTGGGGCTGGAAACTGGGGAGAAACCGGAGAGGGGATGAGGAGGAACCGGGGCAGTAACAGGACTGGAACTGGCGGGAGACCAGATAGGGAATGGGGAGAAGCTGGGCTGGAACTGGGGGGAAACTGGGAAGGGATAGGAAGGGAAGGGTCGGCGACCAATAGGAATGGGACAGAGAACGGGGTGTAATAGGGATAAACTGGTTAAAGAACCGGGAGGAACTGGGGCAGCAGTGGGGTTGGAACGGGGAGGAACCGGGACTGGAAACTGTGGAGAAATAGGCATAAACTGGGAGGAGACTGGGAAGGGGGTGAAGAGGAACTGGGGGGAAAGGGAGGAAATTCCAGGCGGGGAATGGGGAGGAGCTGGGCGGGAACTGGAGAGAAACGGGGAGAGGATGAGGAGGGAACGGGCAGGGAGTGACAGGAATAAGGGGAAAGGACTGGGAGTTGGGGCGGGAAACTGCGGGAGAAGCGAGGGAGGGATGAGGGGAAGCGGGGCAGTCATAGGGGGAAAGCGGCTGAGGAACAGGGAGGAGGGGGGCTGGAAAGGGGGGTGAGGAGGGAACGAGCCGGGGCTTAGAGGAATGGGGAGGAAGGGCTGGGAGCCAGGGCAGAACCCAGGAAGGGTTGCTGAAGGCTGCGGGGTCGTTCTCCCGTCGTGTAAAGGGGAAAACCTGGATTCCAGAGAGAGGGGCTCCAGGAAAGCTGGGGAGGGGCTCTTGATGAGGGACTGTAGGGAGACGGTGAGTGGGATGGTTTTCAGCTGTGAAAGAGGAGACTGAGATGAGATCTTCAGGAGAAATGATTTCCTGTGAGGGTGGGGAGGCCCTGGCCCAGGTTGCCCAGAGCAGTGGTGCTGCCCCATCCCTGGAGGGGTTCCAGGCCAGCTTGGATGGGGCTCGGAGCCCCTGAGCCACTGGGAGGTGTCCCTGCCCATGGCAGGGGGGGGAACTGGATGGGCTTTGAGGTCCCTTCCAACCTAAACATTCTAATGATTTCATTAAACAGCCGCAGCGGTGACTTTCCTCAGGGCCTGAGCAGTGCCAGACACCGTCGTGTCCAGCAGACTGGGGGCTGTTCCTTACACATAGGCTGTTGGAGCAGCTTACATGACTTCCATGGTGAAACAAGATCGCACACTATCACTCCAGGCCCCTGAAAGGCCTGTCTGTGATGCTTTGGCACCACACCCCCTCTGTTGGGAGGTGCAGCTGCTGGGGAAAGAGGATCCAAGGGTCAGGTTGTTGACGGCCACCCAGTTCTGCAGCTGCCCACTAAGGCCAGGCTCAACAGCCTCTGTGTGTTCACTGGGAACAAACTCTTCCCTGACCTTCTCTTTTGCCCTCTGCTCCGATTTCCCCCTCCCTACAAATGGAGCCTTTTTCTTGCTCGTTTATGGTGAATCTCAAGTGCTTTCTGGATGACAAAGTCCACTTGTCAGCAATATTCTCGAAAGACTCTGTTCTCCTCTCTCCAAAGCCTGCCTGACAATCACTCCATTATCAGAGCTTTCTTATCCAATAGACTTTTTTTTTTCCCTTTCCCTCTGGGGCTAATAAGGAGAAAGGTTGCCAGCATCGCAGAGAGGCAGAGGCTTCTACTCAAGAGTTCAGCAGAGAGTGAAACCCTTCCTTGGCAAACTCTGGGGAAGGGCTGTTATGCTGTATGTAGGATACCATCATTTGATCACGATGAATGACTTTTTGAAGTGGAGACCATTCATCGGTTTTGTAATGCACGTTGTTAGTTCAAAGACCTTGCTTTCAAGTCATTTCTGCTCCCAGGGCCCCTGCTGAAACATCTGACCGCTATCACTAGAGCAGTCGCTGACTCTCTGATGTGAAAGGAAATATTCCTGACATTTTTAGACAGCTCGACAGTTCTTTGTCCTGACCTGTTTCCCCCACCCTAGAATGTTCTCACCCTTCCCTGAGAATGATGCATCTCGGAGAAAAGGTGACTGCCCGGGTGCTGCCTCAGCCCTCGCCTCCCCGGACGTCAGCCCCTTCTCCTGGAAAACCAAAGGACACTGGGCACTTGCTGCTCTCCGAGAGGATGCGCTGCCTGGCGAGCCGCAGGGACATCGAGGAGTGGCTTCCTTCTGTTCTGAGGTGATTGGGAAGAGGAGGAATAAAAGTTGCTATTTTCGCTGACTGTAAGAACTCTGAAATCTTAATTTTTTTGTCAGACTGGTTCTTCCTACCAGCCCCCCCTCCAAATGCTCCTGTCCAAGCTCCTATTCCTGTTCCATTCCCCTCAATTCCTGGGCTTCCCATGCTGTGCCTTCACAACTGACCTGTTGGTGAAGCGAGGAGGAATCCATCCAAACACACTGCTATGTGCTGCTCATTTACCTTTTGTTCCTGCTGTAGCAGCGCTTCCCGGAGTCTCTGCTGTTGTCTCAAGAAAGAAAGCCCACAGGACCATTGCTTATAAAAGCACACAGGTTTATTGCATATCAATCTCATGTATAAATTCATTGTAGCATTGGAAAGATTACATTTGGTATACATTCCTATTCTACAGCATTAACCTCAAAATCAGCTTTTTCTATTCATTATTTTAAAGGAATTTCTCTACACAAGTACATTTGTCTTTTATCACAAGCATCAAAATGAAATTTGTAAAATCGCTTTTTTCTTCATTATTTTCTACACTTCATATCTTTTTTATTTCATTATGCTCCCAAACAAAGCGATTTCATATTAATTAATAACTGCCAACACTTCTTTTTTTTCTTTTTCTCTTCCTCGGCAGTTGGAGGCTTCTAGCCCCGGACGCACAATCTAGTCACATATACAATAAGTGCATCTACGGAATTTGTTTCTTTTTAATAAAAATTTCACAAACAGACACCATAATGACCGCTAAACACAAGTCATGCACAGTTTACTTATAAACATAACAGAAGCAATATACAATCAAGAATGATATGGAACAAGCACCATCCTCTTTCTCAATGTTTTTTAAACATTATATGAAAACCAGACATTTACAATTGATTTAAAAAAACACTATACAGTTCTAAAGGAAAAAAAAAAAACAACCGAACCCTAAATCATATCTGTATTGTAACAATGGGAAAAGGAATGACATAGGATGCACAGATTTATGATTCTTGCAAGCACAATATATATATGTTTTAAATTACATCTTCTGCAGGCTGGAAATGACATCAGGGCAAAATGTCTCTTGCTCTGAAGAGAGCAACGAGAATGTAAAATACATTGAGGCTGACGTTCAGAATTACTTTGTTCACGTGTGAATTGCACATTTGGAAATCAAAGCTGCCTTATTTTTTTTTTCTTTTTCATTATTTTTTTTTTTTTTCCCAAAGTGGTAACAAGAGTTAAGGACAGAGAAAAAGAACCTTGGAATCATTCAATAACGTTTTAATCACAGTATCACTCAACACTACAGAGAAAAAGGATCATGGCTTTGTGAAACCACTACTGACCATCGCCGAGGAGCAGAGGGGTTTTGCCCTCGCGTTGCCAGCGCTGAGCCGAGCGCGCTGCGTTGCTCCCTGCCCCGTTTCTAACGGGCAGGTTCCTACCCCGTGGTGCTCTCCCCCTTCCCCGCCACACACACACACACACAATACAGCACGTAAAACTTGAACGTAAGTCAGTAGATCGAAGGCGGCGGAGGGGAGGGGGCTCACGATCCAGTGCTTTGATGCTTAGAGTCTAAACACGTTCGCGTCATGTGCAAGTGCTTTTCAAAACGCTTCGTATGAAGTGGAAAAGAAGCCGTTTTTCAAGAGAAAGTCTAAGTGCTGATTAGGGAGAATGCGAAAGCTGCCGCTAGTCTGGGTTAAGCGAGACAGAAACCAAGCTCTGTGTTTTGTCCTGGAATGCGGTTGAGCGAACCTGGCTGCTTGTTTGGCCCCGTTGGGTTTGGCTCTGCTGCTGGCACTCGGCTGCTCCTGCCGAGCAGGGTTCTGCTGCCACGCCGGAGGCGCAGGACCCGGCTGCCAGGAGATGCGTTTTAAAGGCGAGCACTCAGAGCAGCCCAGCACCAAGCCCTGAGCGCATCCAACAGCAAAGCAGGCGTGCCTGGCACGCCCTGCGGGAGAACCTGGCACCACGGCACCTTCTGCATCGACCACAGCGACCCCCAGGCAGGGGAGAGGAGGGAACACACAGCCCTCCGTCCTGATTCCTCCCCCATAACTAGCTTGGAAAGAAAGATCTACCTGTGGTCAAAGTTGCATTCG
This sequence comes from Cuculus canorus, assembly GCF_017976375.1. Taxonomy (NCBI): domain Eukaryota; kingdom Metazoa; phylum Chordata; class Aves; order Cuculiformes; family Cuculidae; genus Cuculus; species Cuculus canorus. Next base: position 3,232,575 of record NC_071421.1, on the reverse strand, counting down.
GCGGATGCAAGGACCCTTCTGGGTGCAGCTTCGGCACCGCTGAGCAGCCTGGAACAGTCAACCTTATCCAGGGATACAAAACATCCACAGGGCTTCTCCTGTTCCCACCTCCTTGCTGTTGTGGCACTATGGCTATGAAATGTGAAAATACTTTAAATAAATAGGTCCTACACAAAGATCCTTGGTTTAAATTCCACCTCGAGTGGTTCCCTGGCTTCCCAACAAACGGCAGGGCCACATTCCAGTCACCACAACCCACACCTTGCCGCATGGCGCCAGCATCCCGGCTCCCGAGCACAACGTGTCGGTGTCAGCTGGCCTCGAGCACAACAGCTCCATGCCCCATCCAAGCTAAAGGGATCCCACCGGGAAGCAAGGGGTGCTCCGATGGCAGAACCTTCCCCAACACGCACACCTCTCGGGAAACATCCTTCAAAATAAGGGGTTGCTTTTGTCTACGACAGCAAATCAAAACCTAAACATCCGCTATGAGCTGCAACACTTTTTAAGTGCAATTGAATGAAAGCTGCAAGATAAATAGCGATTCAGTGAGGCTTTCTGTTTATTTATCTATGGAAAAATTAAAACTTGTAATCAGTGCTAAATTAGAGGAGTCGGGAGGTCCTACAACAGAGACGCTAACTAGAGAGAATGAGAAGAAAACTGGATTAGGGAATATGAAAAGAAAAAAAAAATCATTTCATGATTTTAAAACCTCTCTTTTTCATGTCCTTAATCCCTGGCTGGATTGTACCTCCCATCCTCGGGCAGCACCGCGTCACACGCGGAGCCCTGCTCCTGCAGAGCAGCAGGACAGCCCTGCGTGAGCCCAGGCGGGTTAGAGCTGCTGACAAACAACGGGAGGGGCAGGAAGGCTGAGACACTGAAGGGAAGACCATGAATACCCCTAATAAATCCCCACAGGAACATTTGCATTTCTCAGTGCTTGGCCCACATCTTGGAGCCCGGCTCACTGCTGCTCCGGCACCTCCTCGTACTGAGCGGCGCAACACTGACCTCTTCAAAGATTGCATCAATGGTGAACACAGCATCGGGTCAGGGCATGCAAACACTTACTATCACCCATGGGTCTTGTTCCAAGAAGGCGGACGCTGCTGCGGTCCTTGCTCAGATGGATGGTTTGGTCCAAGCAGCTGCCAGGAGCCACGGAGCTCAGCTCAGCCTTCGATGCTGTAACGAGCCAGCTCAACCTCCCTCTGAGCTTAAGGCCAGGCTGTTTCCACGCTCTCCCGGAGCAGGGTCTGGGAACCCGCAGGGTTGGCCAGTCCCATCAGGGCGAGTGTTCCTCCAGGCTGGCAGCGATGGGCGCTCGCAGGACGAGTCTCTGTGTGTGTGCGCTGGGCAGCGAGGCTGGCGGCTGCCTGCAGGTCAGGGCTTGCAAGCTGGAGGCTTCCCCGGGGCAGGGCGCGGACGTGAGACCCTGCTGATGCGAAGAGCGAGTCCACCACCGATTCAACACTGCTGCAGCTCTGCCAGGCTGTGTCCCCTCAGCAGAGTCACCTGCCGGCCCCCGGCTCTGTTGGCTGCTCCCACCCAGGGAAGACGTCGTTATCTCCCAGCTCCCTCAGTCCCACTGGGCAGCAGGGGCTGCTGGTGGGACAAGCAGCACGGTGGCATCATCACTTGCCGGCCCCCTCGCCAGCTCCTGGGTCTTCGTCTGGCCCCAGCGAGGGGCTGCTCGCTCGCTGCTCGAGGCTGCGTTCACTTCCCACCCGGCCAAGGAAATAAATAGAAACCTGCGCCTGGTGCAATGGTCACTTAAAGGCAAACGTAACAAAAACATATGATTGTCTGGAGAGTCGGCAGCAAGACTGGCAGGGTCGGGCAGGGTCATTTGGCACATGGACATCTTCCTACTCCCTGGTTACCAATCATACAACATACAACCTTAATTACACAATTTTGGTCCTTCACTACAGACTTATATTAACATTATTTCTTCACAAGAATGGTATCTAATGCAAAAAATACTGTTAAGGAAGAAATAAAATAAGAAAAGAATTAGCAAAAAATTACAAGTTATATACAGATTAAAATAAATTCCATCAGGAAAAGAAACAATTCTTTTATTATTTTCAGTTGGCCCCTTAGGAATAATTTAAAGGCCAAGCGCCTGGCAGGGCTGAACTGCAGCAGCGGCAGAGGCAGATGTGCTGGGACGGGGACGTCCCATCCTTCTTAGAGCCTGGTTTCTTTTGACGTTGTCAGCTCTTGGGCTCTATTTACCCATGAGCTTTGTGCAAATATCTGAAGCAGTTGGGGTTACGCTGACCATTGGTCTCAGAGCCTTGGGCACTTTCACAGGGCGTTGTGGAAAACCAAAAAGGAAGGGTAAATTGTCTTGAAAAACAGGCTGATGCTGCTCATTTGCCTTCTGTTCCTCCTGTACCAAAGCTACTCTAGATGCTTTCCTCCTTGGACAGTCTGAGCTATCTAAAAGCAGCCCCACGTGCGCTCTCGGATGCAGAGAGCAACTTGCAAAGGCATCGTCCCTAACACCACCCCTGCTTTATTGAAGTAGCTGTTTCCTTCACTTCAGCCTGCTGGAATGAGGTTTCACCGTGGTGTTTCTCTGCACTGCACTGGCACAGAAGCCTTGGTCTGCTCTGTTCTACACCAAGCAGGTGGAGAGGCTACGCCTGTCCGATGCTTACAGGCGGATACACCGACTGCTGCAGGCAGCGTCTCTGGCATCAGCGAGGACCCAGCCCTGCAGGAGGTTATGACCTGATCCAATACACACTAGAAGCACCCCCAGCACTAAAATATGCTAAAATTAATGGGAATAGCTCCTCCGACTTCCCTGGCTTGGGATGCCCTCCTTACACGGCCAGGCTGCTGGTGCAGAACGGCAGTGGGCGAGGCGCAGAGGGACGTGCTGTCACTTCATGATAGCAGCAGTCAGGTCCTCAGCTTCTCTAATTTTTAGCTGCTGCAATCAGAAAATCCTCAGGCCCCACAGCCTAAATTTCATCCGTGTAGCCAATGCTATCCTTTGCAAGGTCTAACTGCTTTCCTGACTATTCTGGACCAGCAAAATCCCTGCTACGGCAGCAGACTGCAATTGCAACATAGAACAGCGCCAACATCGCGACATTTCTGGAGGCTGCTTTGTATCAGTAAAGAAGATGAGACTTTGAAGCGATTTAAAATCACTCATAAAATATCTGCGAGCAATTTTAGAGTCAGAGAGGCAATGCGATTCTTGGCTGTGTGCTGTAGGCTACACCCCTGAGGTTGCTGAAGCAAGGAGATTTTAATTTTCATGCTTAAAATCATAGGCCAAATAGCAGCGTGGGATGACCAGCAACCACCCAGCACACCGAAACAATGGCACCAGCCAGAAATCTCTGTCACAATTCCCAGATACCATCACCACAGAAAGGATGCCACTCTAAAAACCCCTGCGAGATAAATCAAATGTGTCTGAACCGCCCTTCTCAAGGCAAGCTTTGCCCACCGTCTCCGCTTCCACACACGCAGCTACGCCTCTCCGAAGTTCACCAGGACCTCTCCGACTGGGAAAGCCCAAGTGCTTCTGGCAGCGAGGAACGCAGGGCAGAGGGCCACCACCCCCCCAGCAGACACGCTGAGTTGGGCTTCTCCCAAAACACTCTGGATGCTTCCAGTCTGGGCGCAGGCACTAGCAGAGATGGAAAACATTCTGAACCGCGCAGCGACGGCACAGCCAGAGGGCACTCAGGGCACAGCAGATGATTCTGAACCATAAATTCGCATGACGTATGGCTAACCCCAACCTCCACAACGCTCCAAGGTGAGAATTGCTCAAGTGGGCCCCTGCATGTGGTGTAAAAGCATGACTGCAGGCACCAGGGCTCACGTTCGGGAAGCTCTGCCCTGTGCCAGCGCATCCTGGTGGGAACAAAGGGTAGGAACATATTTCCATGGGAGCATAGAACTTCAAATTCTTTGGAGGGGTCAATTAAATGGGTTGAATTTACCCTTCCCTGGTAGAACTCCAGTGGCCATGTCAGAATTGCACCAGGGATAGGTCACCCCTGGCTTCTCTTTCCTTCTTACTTCACTATTGAGCTGAATTGAAAGGAAACGCTACCGGATGGTCTCAAGCTTTCATTACACGCAGGCTTCACAGGCTCGGTGATACTGTTCGGTAAGGCGAGAGGGGCCAATATCTGATTGCACGGTTGCAATTCGTGTCTTGTTCATGCTATTCCTATAGATTGTGAAATCCTAGGGCTACATCAGGGTTACCCAGTTTTGGAGAGGTTCGTTCTGATAAATTAGAAATGAAAACTCTGGAGAGAAAAAGAAACCGCAGGGCTTGTAGGTCGGATGTGACAGGTTTTCTTCTTAGCCAAAAGTCCAGACGACTCCCTGAGGCCCTCTCATCCGTCTTCCGCTTGCTAGGATTTTTGCTAGGATAATTGCAGCACCACCGCCTCCACGCTTGGACTCTGGCCAGTGCCTTGGTGACCTCTCAGAGGTGGTTGATGGGGTTAAAGGTCCCCGACTCTGAAGCTGCTCCTGCCATGTCCAACCAAGCACCCAGAGAGTTCTGGGAGGACGCGTGGAGGGGAGCGTTCTCAGACAGGGACAGCATCATTGCATAAGCCTGCAGGAGAGAAGAGCAACGCAGAGGACACGTGTGAATGCACACGCAGGACAGGCTGTAACATACCGTGCGAGGCACAGCACCATCTCACCATGCAGGAAATGTAGGTCTGGGCCAAGAGCTTTGCCAGCAGGTCCACATTTATGTCCGCATGCTGGGATGATACCCAACGCTCCCACTGCTCAAATCTGCTACAGTGTTTGTAGGTAGGGTAAGTCAGGAAAGGCTTTTGTAGGACTAAATCCATTCTACGCCAGCTCTGCACTTGGTCACAAACCCACACCATGTTCTAGGCTCTGCTCTCGGGGGGGAAACGACTGCATGCAGAATACCAATTACTCTATTTTCTTCATAAAAAAGTATTCCTACAGAGAAGTAAGTGGCAAGGCGAGGCCAGGACCCCAGAAATGCCTGTGCCAGCTGTGGCCCGTCAGGCAGCGGGCTGATCATCCTGACTCACTCCTGTGTAGGAGCACACTGGGGCCTGCAGGAACCTGCGCTGGGTATCGAGGAACACAGGCATGAAACGCTCATTGCTTGGCATTACCAGTGTGCTCGCATGTTCTTGTCAGGGTCAGTTAGGGTAGACTTATTGCTGCGGGGAAATGGTTAAAGCGTCTGCCAAGAAAAATGCATCTGGACTTCTGTTTTCTCTATAACAATCTGCTTGTTTCTTTGTGACCCTGACCTTCTCCCTTCCCAAGACTGCTCGTCTCAGATACCTTTCTATCAGAGAAGGGGTTGGGTTGGAAGGGACCTCAAAGCCCATCCAGTTCCACCTCCTGCCATGGGCAGGGACACCTCCCACTGGCTCAGGGGCTCCAAGCCCCATCCAACCTGGCCTTGAACCCCTCCACCCACAAGTGTCCGAAGGACAACAGACAAGGATCATACATCATCTGGCACCCCAGTGTAAAGCTCAGTACAGTAGGACCCTCAGGAATGCAGTTGTAATGGTGACAATGCTAATGAGTTCTCCAACTCCAGCCTCTCCTCCTAAATGCTGAGAGGCAGATCTATGTGTCAGCTCCACACGCCCACGGACTGGAGGTGGAGGAGGTGGACCTGTGTACTGTGCAGACATGGACACAACTCAGATTGCTTAAAGACAGCCACAAAGGAGCGTTGTGCGGCTCACACAAATGTTTTACTGCTACATTTCCCGCATAAGAGATGGTTCGCATTATTTAAGTTACTTGTGATTTAAGTGTAACCAATCCTGCATCTCGTACACTATAAAACTGATTCGAAAACAAAAAAATCCTCCCCCCCAGTCCAAGCACAGGCCAGACCTAACAATGTGGCACAGATTTTAAAGGAGCAAGCTGGTCCTAAATAGTTAGTACATTTGCTGTGTTAGTAACAAGACACACGTAAGACAGGCAAGTGGCTTGTGTTTCAATTAGTTTCACCCGGAAAATGCTGTGTCCTACAGAATCACAGAGCGGGTTGGGTTGGAAGGGACATCAAAACCCATCCAGTCCCACCCCTGCCATGGGCAGGGACACCTCCCACTGGCTCAGGGGCTCCAAGCCCCATCCAACCTGGCCTTGAACCCCTCCAGGGATGGGGCAGCCATGTCTTCTCCAGGCAACCTATCTTCAAGCAGACCTTCAGTACTAGCAGCTACTACAAAGAAGGACATGAATTTCACAAGTTTGGGGTGATGATAATTCAAAAATCACGTTTGGCTTGACAACTGCATTGAGCTAACGCTTTGCTGGACATTTAAAATAGATTTCATAGCAAATTCTTTTGCTCGAGGGTTAAAAAGGGACTCTAAGGCAACAGCCGTACTCATCACCACAAAAGGCTGAGTCTGTTCTCTCCAGCCCAGTCCAGCGATGTACCTTTCCTGAACTGTGAGGAACCTTTTGCGGGGATAAAGATAGGAGCTTCATAAAAACAGACCGACTATGTCCGTTTGAGGAAAAAGCAGAGAGCACACATGGATCTGCCCCATACCTCCAGATTCTTCTCAAAGCTCCAATAGGTGCTGAGATGTCATTTCGAGGTTTCTTGGAGGGCCTGAACTGGTCTGGCTCACAGGGTAGATCTCCATTTTATGGCTTGATTTTAGAAACCAAGGAGATAAAGGAGGGAGTCCTCTAGACTGGCTGCATTGCAGGCCCTGCAAATACTACTTATTGTCTGTTACACGTTTATAATCCAACCCAGGGACTTTCTTTCTGTTCCTGCAGGCCAAACCTGGAGTTTTTTTTAGTATAAACCAACTGGAGACCTATCCCAAAGTGTAAATAAATAATAGTTATAAAAACATTTATACAGACAGATAAAAACAGACAGATGGCCTCTATCTTTCTATGCAAGTGTGTTCACACAGCTCAGGCTAAACGATAAATTGATCTGGTGAGCTAAAACTGGTGACCATTCTGTTTCTTCTCTATTTCAGTATAGTTGCAACCCGGTTCACATAGAATTCACGTGTGACAGTGAGTCCCTGCTCCCTGCTAGGGGAAATAAGCTCTCGCTAAAGGGGGGCAGCTGCTGCCTAATCCTACCATACGTGCTGGCGGCAAGCTAGATAAAATGGTCTGTCGTGTACCTACCTGGTTTTTAGCCTGCCTGTACAGAGTCTGTTTTATTGTCTCAGAGTCTAAGGTGGAATTAAACACATCTTTAACTTCAAATGCTTCCTCGGCTGCTTTGCGAAGATCCAGCCCCTTCCCAAAATTCGGCATCTGCTCCAAATCTAACAAGCCGGCTTCGTCCTCCTCAATACACCTGTACCAATGACCAGGGGAAGGGGTTGACCTGTTGTTAGCTCATCTCACCATTCACATCGAGCCGACGTGAGTGTTCTAACCCAGTGCCTGCATGCACATTCCATGGGGGTCTCACAAGCCACATGCGTGAACGGACAGACGGACAAACACGAAAATGACACAAAATGCAAGGAGCAAAGAAAAAGCGGAAAGCATGGCTGTGCACAAACAAGCATTGGTGCTAGAGATATTTGTGATTCGGTGTGGCTACAATTCACTTTGCTCTTCTGCTTGGAGATCCTAGAATCATAGAACGTCCTGAGTTGGAAGGGACCCACAAGGATCATCCAGTCCAACTCCTGTCCCTGCACAGGACACCCCAACATTCACACCGTGTGGCTGAGGGCACTGTCAAAACGCTGCTGGAATATTGTCTGGCTTGGCAGTACAACTGCTTCCCTGGGGAGCTGTTCCAGTGCTCCAGAACCCTCTGGGGGAAGGACCTTCTCCTAATGTCCAACCTAACCCTCCCCTGGTACCTCTTCCTGCCATTCCCTGGGGTCAGAGAGAAGAGATCAGCCTCTGCTCCTCCTTCTCCCTGTGTGAGGAAGCTGCAGACCGCATCAAGGTCTCCCCTCAGTCTCCTCTTCTCTAGAGTGACCTCAGCTGCTCCTCACACAGTGTTTTATCTACTGAATTATGACACTCTGAAAACGCTGATTTCTGTGTTGGAGTAACTGTTCTCCTGACACAAACATCTCGAGGCTTGGACATACATCTTATCACAGATACTCCTTGCAGTCCACTTCTTTTGTGTCCCCCACCATGGTGAAAATGGAATCTCTCAAGTGAATGCTTAAATCAAACTGGAGGCATGACACATGGCTTAAAAAATAAAACAACAGTGTTCACGATCTACCACTGACACAGGGTCAGAAGCCTGAACCCCGTTTGACTTCTCAAAGGGAATGGCCCACCTCACCTTCGAGTGTGGTCAAAGCTCATGGTGAGAGATGTGGGCTCTTCATCTTCCTCGTCCTCAAATGCTCCTCGGGGCTCTGCAGTGGGCGATACCGTTTCATCCTGTGACTTCCCTGTCAGGCTGTCATCATCTTCCTCTTCCAGTTCTTCATCTTCATCGTCCACATCTTCTGTTTTCTCATTTGCTAATCCGTGACACTGGGAATTGCCATCGATATCCTGGATTTCTGGCCTGAAATATTTGGTCAAGGGAGTAGGAAGAAGGAAGAAAAGAAAAAAAGAAAAGATGCCAAATGCATAAGTCATGGATTTTTGCTGCACTGCAAAACTCTGATAATTTTATACATAGGTATGAAGACAAGGACATATTTATCTACCTACAAATATTATTTTAACTGCAAGGAAAAGGAAACCTCACACGTTTCAGGCATTTAAAAATTAACCTTCCCAGTACCTTGAAAAAAGCCTCGATGCTTTTCAAAGTAGGATTTTGTCTAGTCTGGATTGAAATGATTTTTATCTCTTAAAATACAACATCTGTGAGACAAGCGTCTCTCCTCCTTCTCCTCTGTGCCGCTGTTTTCTAACAATTTCCCTTCCAGCAACCAGAAGGAGAAGGCTTCCTCACAGCGTCATCAAACACCCAGCCTAAATTCTCTCTCGTGTCACTTTTGCTCTAGGACACTTCACAAAACCAGCAGGTTTACACTAGGTTAAGAGAACAAGAGCGAGACCTCCAGCGCTATGGACTTGGAACCCAACAGGATGCCACCAAGTGACAGAAAGTAAGATCGACACCTTCACCGGAGATTTTATGTCAGTGCATCTCACGCTGCTTACTGCTCTTTATGTGGATCACATCCTCGTGTGGATTTCTCATTCTTACATTTTGGATTTAAACCTTAAAGTACTGGCATTAAACAGGTATTTGTGAACCCGGGATAGCAGCAGGGGAAATATCACCCTATCAAAATAAGACTGGTGATACAGATAGATTTAAAACAAACAAACCAGAAGAGCAGGTGCCTCCAGTTCCCTTAACCAGCTCTGATCCATGACGGAACAGGCCACGGGGTTTCATGGCAGAAGGTGAGGGTTCAACAATCGCATTTTTATCTAGAGAATAAACTGTCTTTTCTCCCTGCTACGGTGCTGGAGCCGATGGCAGCAGCCTGTCTGCTTTCTCCTAGCACAGCTTCCCTTTACACGTACTCCGCAGGTTGCTCCCATGGATGCAGCCACATCTCCAACCGTTCGTGGCTTTGGTCTCAGCCCTCCTAACTTAAGTCACCTTCTGAAAAGACTTAACGCTGGGTTTAGAGCTTGAAGCTGGATGCATTTCCCTTCCAAACTGTTTCATTTCTCTCCGGGGACTTTTAAATCTGTCCTGCAGGACAGAGGCTGCCTGGTCTTTCAACCACGTTAACAATACATGTCACCAGATAATTGTATTTGCTTGTCTACCTTTTATCTGCTAAAGTTGACGCTTGATTCATCTCACTATTTGCAATAAAATTTCTGATTTCAGAGAAATACGAATCTTCTTTTTCATCTAAAAGTGCATGGTTGTCTGATTCCGAGTTGGGGGAAGAGGCACTGGTCCCAAGGTGGTTTGTGATGACTCCAGAGTGCTGGCTCACTGGGCAAGAAAAATGAGAAAAGAGAACAGGGGAAACAATCAGGTATTGCCAAAGCAGTTATTAACAGGAAAAATAAAGGAGGAACACTCCCCAACAATCCTCTCGCTATATCTTCATGCTTTAGCATCTAAGAAAAATCTCAAGGTGACCAGAGAGACCACACCACGGTGCCTTCTCCCTCCCACTCCCCAGGAGAACCACACAGCAATGCCTCTTCCTACCTGGAACGTTCTCGTGTTCGTGTTTCTTAAGATGTCGGTCCAAGTTGGTCTGCTGCCCAAAGCATCGGTTACACAGGTGACATTTGAATGGCTTCTCCTTGTTATGGATGTTTCGAACGTGCCGCTGGAGGTTGGAGGAAATGCTGAATGACCTGTCACAGTATTTACACCTGAAAAATAGAAGCAAATGCCAAAGAGTGCAACGTGAGGGGGAAAAAAAAAAAAGAGAAAGAAAAATCTGACTATCAGAAAACCAGAAAATGTTGGTCTATAAATCTTTACACAGCTGAGGACCTGGGAAGCGCAAGGCATTAATCATTCCAGACAAATCTGACATTATTGTTATTCAAGGAGCACAAAGAAAAGGATTAGGATTAATTAAGAAGTGAGCTGTCCAAACAAATAAGGTTTTTAAACAAAATAATTACTTTTCTACCCATCCATGCAAAAATAAGAAAAGTGAATTTATTTCTTCTACCCTTCTTGTTTTGTAGGGGAAGTGGGTGAAATGTGGCTGTGGAGGAAGGAAGAAGGAGAAGAAAGAAGGGAGGTTGAATGTATAAAATAGTCACTACGTCCCTACATGGCACAGTTATCTGGACATCCAGAAAACTCCAGACTTATTTGTGACGTTCCATGTGGTACTCGAGATGCAGGCAGACAGTGCGCCTTTAGAGGTAATCGTGGTTGTTATTACAGCACAACAGCTCCCAAGAAACACACCGTGGTTTCCAAGCAGGACAAGATTTAATGCAATGGGGAGAATATCTGGTTTAGGATGAAAAAACGTGGAACGTGAGGAGCCAAGTCAGGATGTTTTGGGAAACTGCTGAGCAAAGAAATGTTCCCTCTTTGAAACGAACCTCTGCAGGACCATGGTAGAGGTGCTGGGAGCTTGTTCAAAGCTGCCAGCCCCCCTTTCCGGATTCAGATTCCCCCCAAATAAGGCTCTGCTCAGCTCTGTGAACCAGGCTCTCTCCATCCCTCAGCTCCAGAGGAGGAGAACGCGGTGCACTGCAGAGGGCAGCTTCGAGCCACGGTGGAGAGCTCGACAGAAAATCCCATTCCTCTGTGAATTCTCCCGAATCCCTCTCATTAGATCTCCCTGTAAAGACGTCATTTGTACCTCCACGAAGCTGCTTTGCTCATGGCTCAACTTCCAAACCCCACGAGAAGTAGAATCTTCTCTCTACTGCAAATCTTTGCAAATCCTGTACGCCTACGGGACAACATAAACCTGCTCCTCTGCCCTCGTAAGAACGGGGCAAACCCGTGTGCTTTAGCAGAACCGCTCTGTGCTCCTCTAACAGAGCAAAATTTGTCCCTCTGAGCTGAGCTATGGTTTGACCAGGCGTGAAGATGGAGCATTTCTGTACATTTGTTACATGAAGAGGGCGTGCGGAACTCATCTTCTGCCTGTTTGACGCTGGGTTTGCCTTGACACTAAGGACATAGAATTGTTTCCTACCAACATAACGGGTTTAACTGCGGGAAGAAGGTGCGAGAGTAAAAAAAATCTATTGCTGTGAAATACACGCACAATTTCCAGATGTGCTACAGCTGTGATTTTTATTTGGCCTCTGAAAATAAATTGATATTATTTTTGGAAATAGCAGATACATTTATGAAACACTCTCTCAATGAATGTTTACAGGTTCCACGTCCACCTCCAAATCTCCTACTGTTAAATCACCAAAAAGAATAAAGATATTTCAAATCGCGAGCCTTTATTGTGATTAACCTAGGAAGGAAGCAAAATCTGTTTTTAAACCAGCCTTCAAAAGTTTTTCTTTTCCATTTCTTCTAGAAATACGAATTGAACAACTAAAGAAAACAAGACGTTACTCGAACATCAGCGAGAGCAAGCACAGTTTATGTACCGAGAGTTAAACACGCACAGATTTCCAGCTCTTATTCTCCTCCTATCTGCCAGCAACCAATGAAGCTCCTGCTGCTTCTCCAGGAGCTGCCAGGCTTCAGCAGTATCTATCAGTTTAGAAAACTGAAAACTTCTAAGCCAAACTCTTATTCCTGTTTGCCTCGTGCCTGGCACAACGAGGGCATCGGAGCTGCCGGGTCTCGCCCGCATTACTCACCCCAGCAGCCCCAGTCACTTCAAAGGGAGCGCTCACACGCGTGAGGAAAGAAGGATCTGGCCTCCTGGATGTCGATTTATTTAGATGTTCAGGAAGCCTTTGAAAAGTTCCTTTTGACAAGTTCTTGCTCTGACCGCGAGCTATGTGGATCCAGGTTAGGGGACGGGAAAAGGATAAAGAGCTTGTTAAAAAAATAGAAACCAGAGAGGCATTTGAAAGGAGCGCTGGCTGATGTCGGAGAGCAGTGGGATGAGGGAGACGTAGTGCGTTATTTGTGGTCCCAGAGGGGTCTGTACTTGGATCTCTGCTGGTTTTAATCTAAATAAATGACCCAGACAGAGGAACCAGCTTAAATGCAGGGAAGAGGTGAACACGGAGGCAGGAGAAGAATAAAACTCAAGAGCAGCGGTATTTGCTTTGTAAACACACTGACAAAATGCTAGTAAAGTTTCTTTCTTATCAGTTTAATGTAAAACTGAATGGGCTGAAAAAATATAAAGTGGGAGTGAATGATAGCTAAGAATGAGCCAAAGCTGGAACTCGGGAACTCTGAGGAGCAGCAGCCAACCCTCAGAGCTTGAGAGAACTCGGATACCTGGGATGACACAACTGGAAGGGGAAAAACAGAGAGTAAATCCCAGTAATGTAAGAAGGAGTAACTGAGCTCCTCGCTCTCTGCCTAGGAGTTCGGTAACACTTCCAACGGGACAGCAGGGCATCGGACACCGGGCTCTGCAAAGTTCCAGCAGCACGACAGCGCTTGCAAAATGCTACACTTATTTGCTGATCAATGTGAGCTGTAAAGACAGAATTGCAGTAACAACGCATAAAACACAGGGACAGCCACCCTTCCCCTGAGCAACTCCTTACTCCCAAGGGCATTTACACCAGGGGGGAATTTAGACTGCATTTTGATAAAGAGAAAATGAGAAAGAAGTGATTTTTGATGAGCTTTGTCAATCCTAAATGACGTCGTAAACATCAGCTGTAATTCTTAGTTTCAGGTTAAGGCAGATAACAGGACACGGGGGGCCTAAAAGGAAATTAAGAGAACAACAAATTCAAAGCAGACGTCAGGAAGTCCATCTTTATGGGAGGAATCGCAGCCTTACAGGCAACGGGTGTAATTCCAGAATCAATTAGACGGTATCCTGGAAGGAATGGACATTCAAAAGAAGAAAACAGCATCTTGCTGAATCGCATTGCTTTTAGTTGTTCCCAGTCCAGGTTTTACGCAGTTCATGTGGTTTCAGAGAAGGAAAACAAAACTAAGAAGCAAACCCACAACACTCCCTTACGTTCCTGCGCTCCGAGCAGAAGGAGCTTCGCTAAAACTCCCTCTTCTGGCTTTCGCTTGGTAAGCTCAGAACGACAGCAAAGTCCTGGTTTTTCACACTTGAGCTTCCAGGTAAAACCGATGTGGTTTTACAAACCTGACTTATCTTGCATTTCTCTGAAAGAAACACTTAAGTTTGATCATCCTTTGTACCACTGGTTCTGAAACACATTCTGCTAAACTCTAGATTCGGTGTGGAAGAGTGAAAAGCAGCTGGATGAATCGCATTATAAAGCAGATTGTCTTGAGTCTCGAAACCAGTTGCTCTTAGAGGAGTAAAAAGTGCATTACCAGGTATTTCTTACTCTTCAAAAAACATGTAGCACTTTCCCTTTACAAAAAGATTTAGTTTGGCCCCTCGTTGCTCATGTGATAGTCCTATTTTATATATAATTAAACAGACACCAACAAAGTTTAAATGCTTGATAAAAAACACATCGCTTACCAACGACAAACTGGAATTGAAAACTAAAGCACCTTGTTTTCTGGCCTGCCTGTTTCTTGATCTACACTTGGACATTTAGTCCATCTGTGTTAGCTTTGAGGACACTTTAATTCATATTTGGATGAATATAAAATACTGACAGAGTCAAAAGAAAAACCATTTCAACGATCAGAAGAAAAGTTATAAGAAAGACATCTGCAAACACTGAAAAGTCAGTAACCTCCTTCTACCTGCGTAAAGTCAGTGCTTGAAAACAAGCTTTCGAAACAATAATTGCTGCAAAAGTTGGAAAACTCAGTTCTCTGAAAGCAAAAGAAAATCAATGATAATTAAGCTCTTCTGTAAACGCAGCACTAACTCTCCGGAGCGCTGTTATAATGCAACATTGTCCAGAAGTCAAACCTCTATTACAAAAAAACCCACACAGGCCACTTTCTGGGAGACGACCAGATCAAATAAATCTTTATTTTCCTAACCTTTGTTAAGTTGCAAGTCTCCTTTTTTGGAAGAAAACTGAACTAAGAATCTCTGAATAACCGGGAGCGAGCGTTTCAGTCAGACAGGGGCGTGCAGCGAGCACACAGGATCCATTCAGGGCATATCGAGTAACGAGGCTGAAAAAATCAGAACGGGGAATGGGTCCAAAATATATGTCTGCTTTGGAGAGGGCTTTTGTAATTTTTAATTTACCTAATGTCTACACTCAAGATTTTGTATCACTCCGTATGAAAAAACATTTGACTTTGCGTGTACCGGGGATCCGGTGTGGGAGAGAGCGGCTTCGTAAGTTAAACTGAGCATAAAAAGTTGATGTATTCGACCACGTGGCCTTTTGCTGCTCAGAAATCTGTTTGTGTTTCTCTTTATATAATAACTATTCCATTAGCTGTGTTGTGAACTTATGTCTGTGTATGGAAACACCACGACATTAGCCCCAAAGATGAAACCGCCTGAATTGTTAGTATTGACGATGCTCAATACACTCGCTCGCAGCACGGAAAATACGACGCTTGATTTTCTGCGAGGTTTCAACTCATCAGTTTTGCTCACCTATTCTAACAAGAAATCAACCAAGGCATGTTTTTTTGCCAAAGTTTTTTGACTGCAAGACACCAGGAAAAAATTCTGAGGGAAGAAATTCTCGCTCAGTCTTCCATAAGAAATGCTCTTTCGTATACCTACATACACGCACACACTTAGATATATTTTCTTGTGAGATCTATCCAGATTTTAGCCCCTCACTCAAACAGGAGTCCCTTTCTGGGAGCAGCACCCCACGTGCGAGGCTGGAGGCCGTGCCTGTGGGCAGGATGCTGTCAGGAGGAGACGGGGAGTTCTGCCCACAGACACAACGCAAAGTGAAGCACAACAATCAGATCACCTCACCCACGACCAGCAGAAAACAGCAGTTCAGCCTTCTCCCTTAAACGCCCAGCTGATCGTGCAAAACTGCGTGGATTCCCCCTCTGATCTCCGTTTTTAAACTTTGGGATTTAAGGTAGGACGCTCTCTAACTTTGATTTCAAAGCAGACAGACTACAGGGCTTTGCTTTTTGATCCATCACTCCAGGCACCTCTGAAATGCATTAGGAAAGGAAAAAAAAGACTCCAGCCAGAGCCAGCAGTTAACTCGCTGGCAAGCCCTTCAAAATAGCCTGATTTTCAGAGACATTCAGCACCTTCAGCCGTCCTTGAGATGAATGGTGAACGTGAGTGTCGAACAACACTGCAAATCAGACCACTCGTTTGCCAGCATACATCTAAATATAAGTGAAGTGTCTATCTTCAAGCTGCCAAGGCTGATTATTTTTGGCTGGTACACATAATATACAATCCCATGAATCATTATATGCAATGCTACGCGACCGCGGGATGATGTTGGCACAGTTTTACAGGACGGAGGAAAAAAAACCGACACAGTGGTGAACGAGGAGTGTGTTGGGAAAGGGGTTTTATCTCGGGGACAACATCACCTGTAGGGCTGCTCTCCAGTGTGTGTCCGCAGATGCCTTGTCAGGTTTGCTGAGCGCGGGAAGATCTTACCACAGTACCTGGAGAGCGAAAGGCAAAGGAACCATCAGTGCACGGAAGTCCCGCCACGCCACATCCTTTTACAAACACCACATCACCACTACCATCCACCTCACTTGGTTGATACCGCTCCCCAAACCAGAAAATCTCTTTATGCACCGATCAGTCTATGTACTGAGGGAGGAACTAACAGAGCGGCATCCCCACAGAATAACGGGGTTCACGGTGCTGAGATACTGGTGTAACCTATTTCCATCAGAAAGGTAGAACAACCCACCATCATGCTGCATCCTTGGGAAGGGCAGGAAGAAGAAAAAGCCCTGTAAGAACACCCCTTTCAGGCCTAAATGCTGACTTAACAGCTTGGAGAGAGGCGTCAATCAAAATATGTGCCCGCTTAGTGCACACAAGAAAACCACAGTGGGAGCCACCACAAGAACCTCGAGGAGCTGCAGGTAGGACTGCGTCAGCAGAAACAAGTTTTTACTCCCCAGTGATCTGCTCTGATATGAGCTCTTAGAGCTGCAGTGGATACCAAAATATTTCTGCGGGTACGACTGTGTTTGAAGAGTAGTTTAACGTACGGTATTTTTTAAACCGTGTTACTTTGCATAGCAGAGATTGGACACAGCTGAGATCGCACTCGCACTGCAAACTGTGGCATTGGATACTACACGCAAGAAACTTGGCTTGGAGAATTCTGTTTGCTTGAGAATCTCCAGATCTGCTCTCAAGGTTATTCAAAATTACAAAGAAAATAGAAGATGGTGACTTTCTACCAGACAAAACAAGCTATTTCAGAGAGAATTAGTCATCAGAATGCTCTGTTCTAATTCTGCTGCTCCTTGTTTTCTCTCCCACCCCTGCACAGCAAAGACGCCCGTGTGAAGTTGCTCTCTTGCGTGCTGGTGTCTGAGGTGTCTGTCCCAGCAGGGCGGCATTCCCAACGAGCCAGGGTCTGGTGTCTCTCCCGCGGGGTGCCCAGCCCTTACCTGCAGGTGTAACGCTCCTTGCCCTTGCGCAGGATGGGATCGGATAGCGTGGGTGGCGGAGAGCGGAAGTTGAAGGGGTGATGCGGAAGGGGCTGCAGGGACGTGCCGGTGTCTGCCTTCATGGCTGCAAAGCTCTCCAGTTTCTCCGTCATCGTTTCTATGGCTGACATCTGCGAGTACAAGGCAAGACCTCATGTCATAAAAATCCACGGGAAGAACAATATCCGATGAATAAAACATGTCTTTCACCATTAGTATCTTGGTCAAAGCCCACTGCTGATACTTGCTCTGACTCGCAGAAGCAAGAGCTGCACAGCGTGAGATGGAGACACCGAATCCAGCCAGGAAAGAGAGAAGGCGCATACTGGGATTAGAGAAATCAGGAATGATACAATTAGCAAAGCTGTGCAGTAAGCGTTTGATCTCAGAAGTTGGGCATTTGTTTACCTTCTGCTATGTGCATGGGATTACTTTCACAGATTCATAGAATAGTTTGGGCTGGAAGGGACCTTGAAGATCATCCAGTTCCAACCTCGCTGCCATGGGCAGGGACACCTCCCACTGGCTCAGGCTGCCCAAGGCCCATCCAACCTGGCCTGGAACACCTCCAGGGATGGGGCAGCCACAACCTCCCTTGGCAAACTGTTCCAGTGCCTCACCACTCTCGTGGTGAATGCTTTCAGCATTTCGGATTAAAAATTACCTCAGAATATGTCTGGCTTCCCTTTTTCCAGGGGCAACACTGAAATTAGACACTGTGGTCAGCCGCTGGATGTAGAACTCATCACCCAAACCCTCCTCAGAAACTGAAAGCCTTAGGAAGCAAAGGTTAACTTCTCATATAGCATCTGTTGGTCTCGCAGGGGCTTGGAGGGACGGCAGTAGCAACCCACAAGTGGGCAAACAGCCCCAGGTTAGAGAGGACAGAGGAGTTTTGGGCAGGAGGCAGAAGACTCCTGGCCAAAACGGAGTGGGAGGAAGCATGGGGCAATGTGTGACCACCGATCAGGGAGCTGAGACCACGGAGAGGCTGAAACTGGAGGGTGAGAAGGGAGCAGCTGGCGAAGAGGAGTTAAGATCAGACTCAGGATGGAGCAGGTCCACAGAGAGCCGGCCTAGCGAAGAGGCCACCATGTTAATTATAAGTAAGAAAGGTTCAGAAGCCGGGAGAGGTGATGGAAAGATGGGTGGGAGATGGCTGCGCTTCCTGGAGTGAAAGGGAATTCCAGGCAAAATGCTCTGTGTGAGTGGTGAGAGGGACCATGACCTACACCACGACCACAGCCTGGTGGGATGGGAGCAGCAGGCACACAGGCCTGGAGATCCAACGCTGAATTAAACATTTCTGGCTGCCTTTACCACCTTTAATTTGTATTCAACAAAAGCTGTGGATTAAATACCACATCAGAAAGAGGGAGAAGGGGAAAAACCTGGAGATACGGGAGAAGGGGAAAGCCAAAAAGGAAAGAAAACAGTCAGCCTGCGTGCAAAAAATAGGATACGCGTAAAAACCCTACCGAAAGAAAAGCACTTTTACTTTCACTAGAGCAAACCGGCAATCCGAATCCAAGAGAGAAAGGCAGCTCGGAGGACTCCGCTGACAACTCCAACATTGAGTTTTATGCACTCTTGAGAGCGATTTCAAGATACCAAGCAGAAAACATGGATAAAACAAACAAGGCAGCAATAAAGCTGCCTCCTCGCTGCAGATGACTTCACCGGGACAGACCGGGGGAGCGGGAGCCTGAACGGAGCGCGGGCGCAGGGGACAGCGAGCGAGCGGAAGGCAGTAGGAAGCCATAGATCAGAACTGGATGCTCTATTGTACAGGAAGGGCTGACCTTTTGCACGTTTACACTTTATTAAACCGGGCCTGGGCTGGCGGGGGGGAAAGAGAGCCAAGATATTGTTTAAAATGTATGACTATAAAAAAAAGTTGTCTTAATCACCGAAGAATACATTGTGGAAGGCTGACAGCCATTCATAAGCTGTAAAAAAGAGGAGTAGTAAAACCCATTTCTCTATAATAGATCCACAGCCCCTTAGTTGGAGGCTCCCAGCCCATGATAAATAGTAAGTAATACTTAGCGCCCGCCACTTGAAAAGGTTACTTGATCATTTACAGCAAAAGCTCTGCCCCAACTGCCAGTCATGTAACAAAACCATCACGTTAAAATGCTATCTGGATCTCTCAGAGCTCTGCCACTCAGCCCTTTGCTGGAGTACCTGGAGCTATCTTTTGTTGTGCCCTGTTCTTCAGGCACTTAGTCAGAGATGTTTGCTGGCTTCATAGCCTTAGGCTTATTTTAAAATTCTAAACACCGGCCACAGCCTCTCCAGTGGCAAAGGCACTTTGCTATTTAGGGAACAATTGCCTGGTTATAATAGAAAAGAAGGGGAGAAGAAAAGAAAACTTAACAGGTGAGAAAAGGTTTTCCATTAAGTTATCAAAAAGTTACACCGTTTATTTATGTTGTCCAGAGTTTCATTTAAAATAGACAATGTGAGAATAACTCCCATGGCCGCAGAGAAACTCCTGTTAGACTGGCTAAGGAATAAAAGTGGCCTGCAATTCATTTTGAGAGAGAAATCATCTTCCAAATGCTCGGTGGTTATCACATCTTTTGGCTTAATCATATCCCACTCGGGGTCCTCTCTGGGAGCTGGGGAGTTGTTCGCAGAAGAAAAGGCTGAGATCAGACTGCTCAGAGTGAAGCAGCCGTGGAGCTGCCTCTAATTGACCTGGGGCACGGATGCTGAGCCAAAGAGAGAGATGCAGGAGCCCCTGAAAATACGATTTCACAGAGTCAGTCAGGTTGGAAAAGACCTTTAGGATAATCGAGTACAGGATAGTATTGGATGGGGATCCGGTAGGAAAGTCTCACGTGTTCCTCAACATATCACAGAATCATAGAATCACGGAATGGTTTGGGGTTGAAGGGCCCTCAAAGCCCTCCCAGTTCCACCCCTGCCATGGGCAGGGACACCTCCCGCTGGCTCAGGGGCTCCAAGCCCCATCCAACCTGGCCTGGAACCTCTCCAGGGATGGGGCAGCCACCGCTGCTCTGGGCACCCTGGGCCAGGGCCTCCCCACCCTCAAAGGGCAGTATTTATTCCTAGGTCTAATCTAAATCTTCCCCTTTCCAATTTAAAGCCATTCCCCCTCGTCCTATCACTCCATGCCCTTGTAAAAAGCCCCTCCCCAACTTTCTTGGAGCCCCTTTCTGCACTGGAAACTGCTCTAAGGTCTCCCTGGAGCCTTCTCTTCTCCAGGCTGAACAACGCCAGCTCTCTCAGCGTGTCCTCAGAGCAGAGAGGCTTCAGCCCCTGGATCATCTTTGTGGCCCCCTCTGGACCTGTTCCAACAGTTCTATATCCTTTTTATGTTGGAGATTGCAGAACTGGACACAGTACTCCAAGCGGGCTCTCACAAGACAAATAACCTGTCTTTGTTCACCATGAGTAGCTGAAATAACTGATTGATTACACACCATGGGAACAGCTACTCTTGAGACCAAGTGATCTTTACGCAACAACCCGCTTTATTAAAAGTTAGTTACCAGGAAGTTCCAGGCTGAAGTGATTGTAAATTTGAGGCTATTCTGCGTGATAAGCCATTAGAGATAACCAGACCTTCCACATCTTTTCATTGCCATGGGAAGAGGACGTGGTCAGGATTTCAGGAACAATGTTAACAACCTTCCACCCAATGCTTGCTCCTACTCAGGGTCTGGACGTTTCTCATCGTCTTGTTGGGTTGCTTTGCCACACTAGCTCCTCCCTGCTATCAGATTCTTTACAGGCAGATATCCCCACTATTCTAACTCACACAAACACAGGATGTTCCTGGCCAGCCTGTCACCATTATCCAGCCTGTATGAAGGAAAAATCGGGGGAAGTTATTAACCAAACTCTGAGGCTGATGCAAAACAATGAGGGAACTAAGTTTAGCTGTGAAAGCAACCAGGATCCAGCTTTCACAAACCTGCAAGTTATTTATCTAAGGTGGAAAACATTATCAGAGGAGAACAATGCCTGTGAATATAAAGGAGAGCACAATAATGACCACAGAGCTCAGCTCCCAGCGTGTGGTCACGGCAGGAGAGACGGAGGACAGCTGAGGACCGAGTTGCTGGAGAGGATGCTGGGCAGCGCGCAGCAGCACTCGCTGCGTTACCCTTACGGAGCAAGGAATCCTAAAGGCAAAGAGCGACACGGCTTGTTGGAGAGTTTATAAGATAAGGGGATTTGGGGGTGATTCTTGTGAACAGTCTTGGGTGCATTGGACTCAGCTGAGACTTTCAAACACCGCGTGAAAGGCCTGGGCTGGCATTCCCAGCCCACTGACAAACGGGAAAGCTATCCAGCAGCGTTTCCCATCGCTCTGCAACGACTCAGACCTGAAGGAGATACAGAGGGAGCAAATATCCCCGAGCTGTCAGGAGAAGAGAGACAAGAGCGCAGTACAGGAAGAAGGGAAAGCAAGTTCTATACAGAACTTTGTATAAAGTGAGCCATCCCATCTTGGATCAGGCAGAGCTGAATCTGATTCTCCACCGCCCGGTCCTTCCAGGCTTTCTGGAAGATGTAAAAAGGAACACCAGGCAGGTCTAAAATGGGACCGCTTGGGTGCTGGAGGATCTTTCTCCACTTTGCCCCACTGCAAACAACTGCATCAGGTGTTCCCACAAGAGGAAAATCCTGTGGGCATTCTGGCATGTGAAAGGGGAGCCTGGCAGCCCGTCCGAGCCGTCCACACCTCATCCCTGTTCTGTTAATGTGAAAGGGAGAGCAAAGCACAGCTACCATCGCCCTCAAACCAGCTATGAAATGAAAAAGGATTCGAAAATAACTGGTGGAAAGCAGCAGAGTTTGATCCCAGTGACCCCTTTGTACCAAACTCCTTCTCAGACTTCTTAACGTTCAATTCACACCACATTACAACTTCTCTGCTTTTACCTGGGGGTGAAAAAGCAGCGGGGAGGGTCGCAGGTACTTCTCCTTTAGGGCACCCACAGGGTCCGTCACCTTCCGCTTCTCCACCCTGCTGGACAACAACACAGAGGGTTACATACCTCACAGAGCTGCAGGCAGCAAAGAAACAGCCAAACCGCTTGCAGAGCTGTTTTATTCTAGATACAAGGCTATTCTCCTATTGACACATCCGTCCTTCTTCCCCTTCCACTGCATGCTACAAACTACAACCCACGTTGCCCCACAAAAAGCACTGGGAATGATAAGAAACCGGAGCTCCTCCTTTGGGCAATATTATTTTAGCCATCAGACTGAGGACTAAGAAAACATTCTGATCCTTCTGTGTGAGAACTAATACCTCCACCATCCTGGTTCGTAAGTCTCTGCTGTTGTGATACGTCATGAAAAAAATTACATGGACAAGAAAAGGAATGTTTAAGTGGGAGAAGCTCTGGAATAATCCGCAGCAGGCAGAAAAAGATCTGGGGAAAAAAACCTGTCTTTGAGAGTTAGGCTTTATCTTACGAGTTAAGACCAGGCCAGGCTTTGCAGCCCCAAGTGCGCTGAAATCATTAGGTGTTTCATATTTATTTCCTCCCCTGCAGCTGAGATATAATATGCACTGAGTTTATTTGGCAAACGTATGCGGAGAACAACTTAAAACGTTGGGAACTGGTGGGAGATTTCTGAAGTGACTTAGGAGCCCGGGCTCTTCTGACATCACTTTGGTCCATTCCGATATTCCAGGCTTAAGCACCGCGCTATGCAGAACCCATCCCAGAGCCAGGCTCCTGTTTCTGAAAATATTGGCTTTGTTTTCACCAAAGATTCCACTTGTAGGGAAACTGTGATGTGGAATCACCCAAAAAGACAAACTGAAATGTCCTCTCCGGGAAAAAAAAGTGTTAGGGAAGTCACTCCAATAAACGCAGCTGCATCTTTAAAGGACTGGAATAGCGTCCAGCTCAGCTAAACCAGCAGAAACCCAATAGTAAGAGTAATTTTAACTACATTAGTCCGGCATAAATGAGAGCAAATTATTTTGCTGCAGTTCAGCTGATTGGTGTGTGGATCAAATTACCAAAGAGTTTAAAAGAAGAGTCATGCAGCGCTATTTAACGAACTGTACTTAATCTGCATTTAATTTTTCTTAGGTAGGAGGAAAGAGAAGAACTGGATTGGAAACGCAGTCACAATTCCCGGGCTTTGGAAGGTTCGTGTTTTCGTGGGTGTTGAGTTCTCAGAAAGACATCAATCTGTAAAACAACACGTCTGAAGTTTCTCCCTAACCCAGGGAAAGCAGTGAAAGCCCCCGAGCGGGGAGGGCGGTCAAAACCCACTCCGATGCCCAGGGAGTGCCCTCTCTACCCTGGCATCAGAACCCTAAGCCTCAGGGAAGCGACAGCGTCTCGCACAGCTTCGCCATCTCCCTGTGTCGGGCAATGAGAGCACAACAAACGCACAAACGTCCTCGTCACAGCCGAATTCCGCAGTACCCGGAGGATTAAGCCAATCTTTTCAGCCCAGTGCCTGAGAACGTTACCTTAACAAGGCTGAGCTAAAAACTGTGCTGATTTCAGGCTGTCTGGCTGCATTAAATTATATCACCAGGAGAAAATGTCAGGGATTTAAGTGGCCTTTGGGAGAAAAATGAAGGAGCCAAACGATGTGAGAGAGTCTGAGATAAAGAGAAGTTTAGAAACAAAATAGTTCCATATTTTTAAAGCCGGGACTTGGAAGCTCTGCTGTTCGGCTCATTACATCAGGAGTCTGAGTCGCAAGCAGCTCCACCGCTGGCTTTCTATTTTAATATATTACTAAAACTATACGCGTCCCCTGGAATGCAGCGAGTGATGCCCTCATCCTTCACTTCTATCTGTCTTCTGGACCTTTACAGTTTTCCCGAGGCTGCTATTTTAATTGGCAACGGCTTTTCCAACCCCTGCTATTTTAGCAGTCCGACTGAGAATGCCCAGAGGTGGCAGGATCCAAAGCGAACTCCAAGCTTTTCTCTTTCTATCCCATTTATTTACTTTTTGTTGTTGTTGTTGTTATTTTTTTTTTTCCAGAAGTACTTTTTTACAAAAATAAATGCCCGACTATTTACATCATTCCTTATTTTTCCAGGAGGAGATGACCACGGTGGGTCCCAGACAGGGCACGTTAATGTCCCGGGCTGTGATGTAGCCGTTTCCATCACAGATGGCGAGCATGCAAGCGAGCGGCACAGCACCGACCCTGAGAGCGCTGGCAAAGCGAGAGACACGAGCAACGAGGGCTCGCTAATCCTCAGCTCAGCTGACAGTTCTTTGGCCTGCCTAGACATTGACATCATTTTTTCCCACAGTTATCAGCCATACCGCAGCGGCGAGGCAGCGACATCGGTGCTGCTCTCCCGGCTTGCCTTTCCCGCTGGCAGCAAAGGCCACGCCGCCCGCTGTTGATCACAATCCTTCGAATGTGCAAGAGAACCATCCCGGCATTGACATAATCGCTCTACAGTGCCTTTGGGTTCTTCCAGCGCTAGGAAAAGGGCACAGATCCATGCGTTTTCCAGTAGGCTGGATCACGGCTGGGCTCACCACGCGGCCCCGCAGCTCATCGTTAACTCAATAACGCAAGAACAAACCATTCCCTTCCAGGAACCGCGCCCTCAATGAGACACTGAATGCAGGGGCCAAACCCATGGATCAGAAAGGATGTTATGAAGCATTCTATCCTAAAGCCATACCAAAATCCAAACCAAACCGGTTCACAATATCTCTTTTCACTGGACTTGGCTAAAATCAAGAGAACGGTATTTGCTACACAACAAACACAACTCACCCACAGCGGGGGGGAAACAAAGGCAACGCCAGTGCCCGGGTGGGTCAAACTTAACGTTACCCTCACCCTAAGCCTTAAAATAGCTTTCCTTTAGAAACAGCTTTTATATAAAGCTCTAAACGAACAGAAGTCCAACCAAGTCCTTCCCATACATCTTCTGGATTCGTTCCTTCTGGAAGTTTAACTGGTGTTTGGATAACTTTATCCAGTCTGCTTTACACAGACCCTCCAGGTTCAGCTTATTCGAGGTATGAGATAACGAACTGGGCCTTTCTCAAAACCCATCCGTTCCAAGTGAAACCAGAAAAGCCCCGCTATCATCCAAGAAAGGTCAGTCTGCAAGAAATATATCTGGGTGAGATCCGGATAATAACGTGCCGCCGTGTTATTCACACAATACCGCAGACTTGGTTTGAAAAGCCTGGGTCCCCACCAACAGTTCTTCTGAACTGAAAAACCTCTACAAAAAGGAATTAGAAAGAAAACGGGGGGTAGGGAGGAAGAAAGGTGAAGTGGCTCACAAAAGGCCATCAAGTCAGTCAGTGGGAGAGCTGCATTTCCAGGCTCCCAGGGCTCCTGACTCATTCCCAAGCCATGAGAGCCTGAGCTCCGAGGCATCTGAACTCTGCATTCTTATCGAATCAAACCTCTGGAATTTCCCCAGCAGAAGTGCCATCTTAGCGTTGGCTCATGGGAGAGTCCTGAAATAGGTCAAGATTCTCCTTTATCAAAACAAGGATGTGTTCTTCACCCATATTGATTACGAGCGCTCCTTTCAATTATTCAGCCCTTTCCATTCAGCAAATTCAACGTGCTGAGACAAAGGGGAGAGGAGCACAACCAACTGGAGCAGGCTGTCGCCGCTCTTTCTAAACAACCCACATCCCAACCTGCCTCCCGTTTTGATGTCAGCTATAAGAGCAGCTCATTAGAGGAAACATTTAAGGCAGGGTATGTTAATACCTGTAGATGGGGTCCATGAAAAAGGGCGATGGCTTAGCGTAATGCAGGGACGGCTGCTGAGGCAGTTGCGACTGGGAAATCTTGGGTAAGACTTCACTCGCCATTAGCTTCCTTTCCCCGTAAATGTGGTTTTTCCGTGGCTCTCTCCCTCCGTTCTGACTGGCTCGGATGCGGTTGCCGATGCTCAGATCCAGTGGCTGTTCTTCCCCTGAGGTTGGGGCCGGCAGGACCTTAGGTGGTGGCAAGATTGGCTTAATCTCTTTTGGCTTTGTGGTGAGATCGAAGGGTGACTCGGAGCTGGTGCTGCCAACTTTGTGGAGGTCCCTGGGTGACTTTGGTTCTGCCTTGACCAGCAAGTTGTGATTGAGGGTGCGCTCCGTAAAAGGATAGAGTGAATGGGGGAAATTAGGGAGGAACTGAAAAGGGAACATGGAATGATATGGGAGCGAACCCATCTTTTTCTCCTGCATCCCCATAAAGCCAGGCCCAAAATATTTCTCTGCGATAGAGGCGATGGCTTTAATAGAGTCATTGGCTGCTCCCGTGGTAGGAAGCAGGTGCTCCTCGGGGGGAGGAAAGAAGGAATGCTGAGAATAGAAGAGCGGGATCTCACTCGTGTTGTTGGTGGAGCTCGCGGACACAGAGCTGCTGACAAAATCTGGCTTGCTTTCAGTCTGTTTGCTCTTATCTTTTGTTTTGTCCCTGTCACTCTCCGCATCACTGTCCAGGTCAGAACCAGTGCCAGTAGTGGTGTCCAGATCGGTGCCTGTGGTTGTGTTGACATCCTCAAAGTCGCTGCCATCGGACATGTCACTATTCCTGGCTTTTAGCTTCTCCAGGTAGGGGTTTTCCAGGCTGCTTTCACATTTCTCCTCCCCCGAAGCGGCCTGGTTGCTGTTGCTCACCGCAGAGATCAGAGGAAGGGCTGGGTTCCCCAGCGGGCTTGGAAGCTTTGCGTCTTGCGTGTGGTTGAGGGGGCTTTTGAGCAGTTGTGTGGGTGGTAACAAGGGGGGCCTGGGGTATAGAGACGGTGGGAAAATCCCTGGGAATCCCGGAGTGAGGGCAGGAAATGCTGGGGGGGCAGGAGAGAACGGAAGACCGCCCGGGTGCGGGCGGGATGGGAAATAATCATTAAATCCCAGGCTGGCATGATTGAGGTTAGGAGAGGGCTTGGTCTTGTCCATCATGGAAGTGGGCGTTAGGGGTAGACCAGGGGCAAAAATCCCTCCTGGGTTGTAATGGTTCTTGCCCTCGCAGAAGCGCCGGTGTTTGTTGAGGGAGGAGGTAGTGCTGAACATCTGGCCGCAGTCCTTGCATTTGATCTGGGTGCGACAGTCCGCGTGCATCCGCTTGTGACGGCAGAGGTTGGAGAACTGCGTGTAGGATTTGTGACAGACCTCACCTAAAGCATCAACAGAAGCCAACAACAAAAGCAATATGAAATTAACAGCACACGGCAGGGAATTCATCACGAGCTTCATCAGCGTCCCCAACCTTTCCCCCCTGCCCCAGAATCCTCTGGCACTAGAAATAGGAGAAAAGGGGTAAAAAGCAGGCTACGGGTCTATGTTGGGCTGGGTTTCTAGAAACCCAACTCCATTTTCCTCCTGCTAAGGCTTCCCAACGGAGCTTTTGGCACACCTTTCACGCTCTACTCTTTCTTTCGGAATTTTCAATACAGATAATAACGCATTGTAATGACAATATCTATTTATATTAGCTGCTCTGCTTTCCCTGTACTCCTGGCATGGCAGGAAACACCGAAGGCTGAAGGGAAAAGAACTTTGCCTCATTTAATCAAACCTTCCCTTTTCTTAATGCCATTAAGTAACAACTCCATTGGGATTTTCCATAAATCCTTTGCCAGTCACGGCTGCAGCTAGAAATGGGGTGAGATCTTGTATTCGTTAAAGTATGGGACACTCTAGTAATGCTAAGCTAACTTTACATCAGCGTTTTCTTTAATGACTTGTAAATGCTGAGCTTTCAAAATGTGAATTTTTATGACCTCTTTCACCTACAGGCTTTGCTGGTGAGGAAGGAACAGGGCGAAGGAAGAAAAAAAATATCCCACCCAAGCTTTTCTATAGACCAAAGCACTTTAACTTATTATCTGATGCCTCTTTCAACAGGAATAAATTCTACTTTGCAGTGAATTAACACACTTCTTTCATTGGAGAGCTGCTGTTATCGCCATTCTGTAAACATGGAAACTGAGACAAAGAGAGGGAGAGCATATTGTTCGGAGCTGGACAGGCAAAAACCCCAAATCCACATTCTCCTGACTCTCAGTGTCCCCAATCAGTGACGAAGCCGTCCTTCCTCCCTCCCAACCTGCACTCGTAGGTACATGCAGGCATGCCTTTCCCTGCTTTTTTTTTCCTGTATCTTTAGGATTTACATCAGTGCCATTGCACAGGAAGGAAAAATTCCCCATCGAATCTGGCCTCCCGGCTCCCCCGAAGCCGCTAATAGATCCCATATTCCTCCTTGTGACTCCGCCCGGCACATCTGAGCGAGGCGGAATCAGTCGCAGGTTGTTTCACACACTGATCTAGACTGACAACTCCCTAATTCTGATGAGGTGAGAGTGAGGAGATTATGAGAAGAAATCATTCATTTCGCTGCAGCAATGCTACGAGACTCAAACGAACCCTTTCATGTGCCCGGCATCCAATGAAGGATTGCATCACAATGAGCAATAAGAGCATTTTTTCTTCCTCCGCTGACACCCATCTGATTATCTCAGAACACGTTAATGAAACGAGTCTCTCAGGATACCCTCTGCACACTGTTCCCATTAGACCGACAGGGAAAAATAGGCAGGAGTGGCTTCAGTAGCTTCCCTACCGTAACATCAAAGCCTGGAATCAAATACAGATCCCGTCCCGTGCTGGAATTACGCTTGCTGAGGAGTGTCAGGAAGCAGTCCCTAAAGTTTCAATAGTTTTGTTGCGACACAACCCACTATTCTGCACCGTTATCAAAATCCAAGAGCTGTTTTGTCCATTAAAAAAATCACACAACCCTGAGCACGACAAGAGATGAGAGGAACAGGGGAAAACGCTCGTTGGGAAATATTCCGCTAAAGAGAGAGCACTAAGAGCATCGTTAATCTGCAATCTGTTTGGTTTCCAAGCATTATATAAAGAAAAACAAATGAAGGGAAAAAAAAGAAGGAAAAGATTTGTAGGGTCTGGAGCAGAGGGGTTATGAGGAGCAGCTGAGGGCCCCGGGGCTGGAGAAGAGGAGGCTGAGGGGACACCGCATCGCTCTCTGCAGCTCCTGGAAAGGAGGTTGTGCTGAGGTGGGTGCTGGGCTCTTCTCCCAAGTAACAAGCGTTGGGATGAGAGGAAACGGCCTCAAGTTGTGCCACGGGAGGTTTAGATTGGATAGTAGGAAACATTTCTTTACTGCCAGAGTAGTGAAGCCCCGGCAGAGGTTGTGGAGTGGAGTCTCCATCCCTGGAAGGGTTCAAAACCCATGTAGCTGTGGGACACGGCTTAGCAGGAACGGCGAGGTTGGGCTGATGGTTGGACTGGATGAGCTTAGAAGTCTTCTACAACCTTAATGATCCCGTGATTCATTTCTACGATTCTTTGATTATTCGGATGAAATGTGCAGAAAATAAAGACACCAAAAACTCTTTAAAATAAACCTCCTCATCTCTAGGCCTATCCCAAATTCTTTCCAAGGGCTGGGGTCTTTGAGGCACCCCTGAAAAACATTTCGATCAGGCTGTGTCAGCTATTTATTTATGTCACCGACATGAACGCATAAGAATTATTAAGGGGAAAAAAAAAGACGAGAGGAAGAAAAGATATGAGAAAATGACATCGCTAGGACTGCTGAGAGACTCAGCTTTTAACTTGTCAAGAAAGTCAAAAACTGCCATGAATGTTTACTGAAAAAACAGGGCGCATGCAAAAGAAAAAGGCAAGAAATCGCTGCGGAATTTCATCTTGTGCTCTGACCTATAAAATTACAGTGGCTGCTCGCAGAGGGACAGCTAGAACTGGGGGGCCCCGCAGGATACGTGCAATTATAGCGCAAGCCGGAGCGCCGTGATGGCCGTGACAACTTACATATGAAAGGTTTGACAGTACTGTGAATGTGCTTGTGTTGTTTGAGGCCAGACGAGGTGGCAAAGGTTTTGCCGCAGTCCGGGCAGGCATGGGCTCGCGCGCCGACGTGCTGGGAACGGATGTGCCGCTGGAGGTTGCTGGGGTCAGTAAACACCTGAAAGAGAAAATGCCTTGAAGGAGGGAAACAAACCAGTAGGGAGAAGAGATCTATGCAAAAAGCTGGATCATTTCTTCCATTTTTGTTACCACTGCTCCTGGCATTCGGAATGTGGGATATTCACCTCCCACTGCAAACGTAACGAGCCAAGCAGGGCTGAGTGCATCCTGCCAGGCTGCGTGGTGCTCACAGTGTTTGCTGACCCACTCCTGTCCTGCCCAACGCTCATCCACCACCCCAGCAGACTCCCAGACCCGGGAAAAGGCCGAAGGGGAGTTGCACAGAGCAAGGCTGAGCTCCGTGTCCAGGCTGATGCGCTGGGGCCAGCGGAATCTGCTGCTCTCCTGGTGTTACCATGCTCCACACCACGTCCAGGCTTCCAAATTACTCCGGCTTTGGTCACCCATCCTCTGGATCCCTTCCCCCAGCTCCCAGTGCCCTCTCCCAGGTAAATCCGCCCCCGTTCACCATGTCCTACAGCGTACCTTAACGCAGTTTTCACATTCAAACCGTTTCCCACTGTCGTGAGACATTTGGTGACGAATCAGGTTGGATTTCCAGTTGAAAGCCTTGGGACACTGGTCGCACTTGTACTCCCTCTCCTCGGTGTGGATTACCATGTGCTGCTCCAGGCTGGGAAAGAGAGACTGGCTGAGCTCGCGCAGCACTCACTGTCACGATATCTACTGTTACCGAACGCCTGCCCCGTGTCGGGGGGTTTGAAACCGAGAGAGGTGACGAGAGGGGGTGATAGGGAACAGGGTGGGGGTTCCAGGACCGACTGCTGCCTCCGAGCACGGCTGGAAAAGCCTTTGTGAAAGGAGGTGAGCAGCACATCAGCCAGGAGGGGGGCAGTGGCACACAGATACCGTTCCTCTTTCGGCATTTATTTCACCGATGGAAGCGGCCCTATTCTGCCCCGAAACGTCGCTGCGTTTTATGATGTTTCTTATTAAAGCCCTGAGTCCGTTTCCACAGGGAGAAAGGAAAGGTAAAACCAAAGCTGACCTGCAGGTTCCTGCAGGGAAAAATGAGCACTTTGTGACCAAGACTCCTGTGGCATCCCCACAGAGGAAGACAAGATAGGAGCTGGTGCTGCTGAGACTATCGCGTTGCCGTTTTCATGGGCACAAAGCCCACGGCTTCCCAGAACACAGCGACTTAACATTGGAGAGAAACACGATAAGGTGCAAACACATTTCACTTCTAAACGTCAGGCGTCTTTTATTACTTAACTCGGCAATTTCCACTCCTGCCAACTGGCAGCTTCTCCCAACCAGGAGGATGGTGGCAAAGCAAAGCGGCTGCTGGAGCGGGGCCACGGCAGGATGGGTTTGCAGGGATAGGTGCAAGATGCTCTCTTTGCCCTACACCCAGGTACGCGCGCATCAGCACGCAGGATGCTGCTGGGCCACCCATCCCGGCGTGCCAGGCACGGAGAGGCAATTCCGATGGCAGCGGACAGGTACGGAGCCTGGAAAACCATTTCATTGAACACCGAGTGCCGTAAAAATGTATTAAGCAGGCTGGAAATCCTGCACCTCTCAGGGCGGTCCTCAGAAACCAAGAAAGACAATTTGTGTCCTTTGCTGCCTTCAGTGCAGTTTAACAGGAGGTATAAATATTCCTTACTGTGAATTCTGATGAAGGATAAACTTATGTGAAACCTGCTGCTGCCTGAAATCCCTGCAGATCGATATTAAACCGCTCCTATGGAACTTTAAAGCACAGCTATAATTTTTATATGAACGTTAAAACTAAACATTACTAGAAAACCCTGTCAGTCTTCATTAACAGCTACGGGACAACACAGCCGGTAATTCCTGGGCACTTCCATGGAGCCTGAGGGTATAGAAGCCCAGGAACTGACTCAGCCTTGATAGATCCTCAGGCTCTCTGTCACAGAGTGCAGGCATACGATGAGCAGAACGGTTTTCAGCTGAAAGAGGGGAGATTGAGATGAGATCTTAGGAAGAAATGTTTTGCTGTGCGGGTGGGGAGGCCCTGGCCCAGGCTGCCCAGAGCAGTGGGGGCTGCTCCATCCCTGGAGGGGTTCCAGGCCAGGTTGGATGGGGCTTGGAGCCCCTGAGCCAGTGGGAGGTGTCCCTGCCCATGGCAGGGGTGGGACTGGATGGACTTTGAGGTCCCTTCCAACCCAAATCATTCTGTGATTCCACAATTCTCTGACTCCACTGCTCTCACTCTCCAAATGCCCGCAGGGACCTGCATGCCTGGTGGGACCACATGCCCACACAGGCATCCTGACCCCAGAGCAGTAGGACCTGACCCTGGGGGTCCTGTGAAATTCCCAGGATCAAGGCTAATTGCACCGACAAATGGCCTGCACTGGAATCTTTGCACCCCGAGAGCATTTGCTGGCACACAAACAAACCCAACCTTGTAGAAGGTGGCTTCACAAGTGGGCTCAGCCGGACTGCAACCTGCCCAGCAACCCCATGTGCGGATCCAAGCAGCCACCAGCTTGTTAATCCCTCCTCTTCCTTCAAGTCCGATAGTTAATCCTCACGAACGTGCCCCTTATAAACTCCCAATCCACTAAACTTTAAAGAAACAACATCCATTTTGCTAAAGGAATACCACTCTCAACGCTACAAAATTTCTTACGCGCACAAAGAAATATACACCTTTCATATCCATACGCCAAAATACGCTCCTGTTAACTGTGATTTATGAGTTTATTCAGAGCAAATATGGACAAACTAATATGCTGTTTAGAGGGAAGTACCTACTGGGATTAGCAAAACATTTATTTATTTAGTCAGCTGCTAAATGCTCGATCTCAGGTCCCGAGTGGCAGCCGTGATTGGATCTGCGTTAACTTCTGAACAATTATAAGAGAATCTAGGTACGCTGTTGGGATGTAGCCTGGGTTTTAGTGGCTTTCTCAGTACATAAACTGCAGCAGATTGATGGGGGAGAGATAGATGTGGACATCCTCTCCCAGCTCCACTAAATCTGCCAGCGTGCACGACGCCGAACGGTGAGGTTGCTTTCCAGAGAAAGAAATAATTTCATACTATTTGCTTAAAAAAAGCCCAACTCAAATATTTGGAATCAATGGCATTTTAGACATTGTGACAACTGGTCTAAAATGCCATTGATTCCAAATATTTGTGGCAACTCCAAACACCATTGTGACAACTCCAAACATATTCCAAGCATATCGGTCGGTGGCTGCTGACTTGGAGTGTGAGTTCAGCTGGAAATGCCTTGAAAGGCTTCTCCGTCACCTCGGGATGCTCCAAAAATTGGGAATCCCTGTTAGCGCAATCGTGGACTCAAGCTTGAGATATTTGTGCCGAGCACTTTTATGGCCAATAAATGTTCCACCACGTTTCCTTCTTAACCACAAGTGCTGTAAAGTGAGGGTTAGGGATGATGGTTTTGAAGAATCTCCTCTTACAGGAAAAGGTCCTTCACTCAAATACTGAGCATCGGCCTCACCAGGTGACTCTGAGCGTCCCACAAACAGGGATAAGTAATCACTAGAGAGAAGAGGGAGACTAAAAACCTCTCTGCTTCTCTAAACCCCTGCAAAAGGGACGCGGTGCCGCTCCAGAACCCCAAGGGAGCAAGAAACGCATCAACCTTACAAAGAGAAGGGGAGGACACACATTGCAAAAGGGCATCTCCTAAACTGACACAAAAAATTCAGAGTACCGGGAGCTGAAGAGGAGAAAGTTTCTAACACAGCGAGAGAGAGAGAGAAAAGAGCCATGTTTTCTCCTAAAAAACCATAAATATTTAAAACTTTTAACAGAAGTTCTCCTTTTTTTAGCAAGTAAAAAAGTTTCGAACATTATTAATCAACAAAGAAACACAAGGTGAGGGATAAAGACATCAAACTGTGCCGAGAAAACCACTACACAGATATCTCTGGCAGAAGAACCTATTAGCTACTCCTACGGCACCCACAGCAGAGCCAAGCTCTCTTTAACAGATAAATCAGTGGAGCGGTCTTCATATTTCACCTTTCTCTACCTTCATTAAAACAGATTTTTTTATTGCTCACCTAGATACAAGATTTGAAAGAATCAATAGAATGAAGTTCAAAATAACGAACGCTAGTGAAGATCACAGAATCATAGAATGGTTTGAGTTGGAAGGGAATTTGAGTTTTCACTTAAAACTTACTTAGAAGGCATTTTTCCTTCTAAAATAAAAGTTTAATTCTTGCAAAGAGTTGCCTTATAGCAATAAATAATTATTTCAAATAAAAATACGAGATGGGGAATTTCCTATCTTCTTTTTTTTTTTCCTTTTCACATGTCTATTCAAAAAAGTCTGGTGACCACAAAAATTTTCATGAGTATTTTCTTCTTTAAAAAAAAAAAAAAGAAGAAATTGAAAATGTGATTGGAATAGATTTTAATCACTTCTCCAAGATTCAAAAGTTGCTCATGACCATGTTCAGGGTTCTTAGTAAAACAAGGCCTCTTTATACC
This sequence comes from Cuculus canorus, assembly GCF_017976375.1. Lineage (NCBI taxonomy): Eukaryota > Metazoa > Chordata > Aves > Cuculiformes > Cuculidae > Cuculus > Cuculus canorus. Next base: position 3,198,021 of record NC_071421.1, on the reverse strand, counting down.
CACTGATCTCCAATGATCAAGAATTACATATAAGAGAAGTCTCCATGAAGGCAGTGGCAGAATGTAATTCCAGCGTTCTCCCTCAGAACCCAAATACATGGAATCTGCAAAGAGACCGACCAGGTCTGCCAGCTTTGGTATTCAAACATCTGTTTAAACTTTATAGTGGAATAATTGTAGAACATGGAATGGTTTGGGTCAGAAAGGACCTCAAAGCCCATCCAGTTCCCCCCCTGCCATGGGCAGGGACACCTCCCACTGGCTCAGGGGCTCCAAGCCCCATCCAACCCGGCCTTAAACACCTCCAGGGAAGCGGATCTTCCATAACCTGTGGATGCTTCTACCGATGGGTGTTGAAAAACATCCCAGTCAACGCAATCGAGGTGAAATAAAATACTGCCAAATAGCTAATGATGTTGAAGGATCCTACAAACAACTTTCCAGAACTCTAAGGAGAAAGGAAGAGAATATCCCCATAGCCGCCCTGAGCTGCCCAGCTCCTTCCATCAGCCAGGACTGCGCAGGAGAAGGGCAGGCCAGAGCAGGGTCTGGCACCTTTCCAGTACCTGTATTTATTGGGGAACATCCTCTCACAGTCTTTGCACTCGTAGACCTGTCCATCTCCAAGCCCTTCTTGCTTGATCTCGTCGTTCAGGCTCTCGTAGAGGGAGCTGACGGCGTTACAGGCGTACTTCTTGTGTCGTCGCAGGTCCAGCTTGGACTGGAAAAGCTCATCACAGTCCTCGCAGCGAAACGTGTGCTCCTCTGCAAGAGACAGAGAAGAGGATTTTGACTTGTGGATCAGACCGTTCAAACGAGTCTAATTATTCTACCCAGCACTTGCACAGCGAATGCGATATTGTGTGAGGATCGATCAAACAAAGCAAAAGGAAATCTGCAAGTGGCAGGGGAGAGAAACCAAGGCAGGCTGCAGGCTGTGCCAGCAGCTCGCTTTCACTTTAAGCGTTATGAAAGAAACAGAAATCACGCAACCAGGAGAGATCTTGTTTGGTGTCCCGGCCTCTGCGGAGACAGAGAGACCTGTGAGAATCAGCAGAATCACAAAACACTGGGGCTGCTCTGCACTATTTTGTTTGCAATGAGTTTTTTTTATCTGAAAATACAACTGAGCTCTTCCTCGAAAGGGGAAAGGAACAAATCGCACTCAGAAAGACCCACACTGGGAGAAAAGCACAAACCTGAGGGAGCTCCTGTCTAAGGAAATCTCTTTCTAACGTTATCCTCTTAACTGCAGAAGCACGGTGCGCCATCAGACCCGAGCAGTTCAAACCCAGAATCCCATGGAAGAGAGAAACGGGAGCCAAATTCCTTCTTGTTGTGCTGGGTTGTGGTTTTTGGGTTTTTTTTAAAGAAAAAAAAAAAAGATCTAATGGACATAATAAATTATTGTAGTCAAGGTCAAACAAATTAAAAAGAGGGCAGCTATTATTAAGTTTACAAGGCAGCATCCTGACCGTGGTGCCAAGGCAAACAATCGGCTCGGAGCTGTAAATTCTCCAGGAGAACGACCTCTGCGAGGGAGTGGGGAGAGCTCTGGGTTTCTCCACCCAGCAGGCAGCCGGGAACAGCAGCTTCCAGCCACCACTTCGTCACCGCGTTTCCCTCTCCTCCTCTCCCCTCTTCCTCCGGGGCTCTGTTTTGTATTAAGTTTTATTCTCTTTTCCTGATAACTTCGCTTTCAGAAGGAAAGATTGTGGTAAAACGCATTAGCTCAGAGGGAAGAGGGGAAACCTTCTTCCCATGGGATGCAGCCAACGCTGGGATGGAGCAGCTCCATCTTCATGGGAAAGGGGACGAGGGGGAAGAAGCGAGAAGCAGCCGCCCTCAAATCTGCAACCTTCCAGCATCGAATCCCCCCCACGTACTTTGTCAGCCCCAAGTTTTGCACAATTATAACCACTTAGGCTTTAGGGCTTGAGACTGTGTTTTGTATAACTCGGGGTTAACTTTGTGAAGAGCGCGGCGCGAGCGTGAGCGCAGGCAGTGTCACACCCCGCGACCACGCGGGCGATAATCTCCCTTCTCCGTTTCTCTCGGTGCAGCCCATGCGAAGCCGGCGGCGGCGGTTGTGGCCCCGTCAGCCTGCGCCGCGCTGCTGCGGGGAGTAAGAAAGAGTAGATCCCATCAGCTGCTGCAGCAAACGATGTAGGCAGATGAAACCCAGAGTGGAACACAGCTACGCGGAAAGTATCGACGTGCCCACGAAACTGGAAACAGTCAAACAACAGCTTAAAAAGAAAACATCACCGAGATCCACGCAGCGAAGCCTTCCTGTTTATCCAAGCACCACGCACCCAGGGAACGGATAAACCACAGAGACGCCGTAGGATTCCCTGAACTGCATTAGAGAGGGATGTAAAGAGAAATCAAATCCAGCGGGTCAACGTTTTCCTTTGAGGGAGAAAAGGATTTTGACTGAAAATGATTCATGTGCTCCCGATTTCATATGCTCTAAAATCACTATCAGTGGCCTCACGATGCAGTGGATCAGGCCCTGACGGGCTCCTTCGAGAAATGCTGTTTGCCAACGTTTTGTAGAGCAGTACCAATACGCATCTCCTGTGTTTTACATCCCTGGGGAGGGAAAAGTGGAAATCGAGATAGAAAAAACTACCTAGCATGGCTAAGAGACTGAGTATAACCATAAAAATAGCCTAAACTACTTTTTAGCGAGGGAAATAAATAAATAAAAAGAACTGTAGCGTCATGCAATGTCTTGTTACCGCATTTTACCTGTTACAACAGCATGAAGCGAACGATCTTAATGAGTATGATTTAAGATTTCATCTGCAAATGTTTATGGACAGAAAACATTCTCAGCATGAAAGCAATAAGGAAGGAAGGGCTGGGATGAAGCTGCTGTGTCTCTCCTTTTAACCACATCCATAATGGGTGGGAAGAGACAAGCCTGACAGCACCAAGAGTCCCGGAACGCAGGCGCGCTGCATGGGCTAAGGTGATAGTCTCATCGGGCCACCTCTCCGTGTTAATAAACTCACGTTGGCTCTCACACATGCTGAAATGAGTGTTCATCTTCCTCAGCATTCAGTTTTCCAAGGCTCAGGCATCAAGCCGCACTCGAAGCATCGTGGCAATAATAAACGCGACCTCACTTCTGCTCTGGTTTCATCTCTAAGAGCCGTACGTGGGACAGAAGCTCATTTGTGCAGCCCACTGAACTGTGTAGCAACAGGATAAACACCTCAGCAGCTCCAGATACTGTGGAACTGCTCCCACAAGGTGTTCGTCTACCTCAGCTTTCAAAAGTTTCCCCTCTTTGCTCTTTCATCAACATGGGGATGGCTCAAGGAGAGAAGGCTTTTGTGCAGGAGACACTGAAACCCCTCTGGACTCCCAGAGGGCTTCACCCCTTTGGCAGCTCCTGCAAAACTCCCAGCATCTCTCAAGCTCAAATTGGCGATTCCCCAGACCTGAAAACTTGGTACGGAGGAAACAGATTGAGGGTTTTTTTTCTGACATCAGAGAGAAAGCATCAGAACAGCTTCTACAAATCCATACTGAATTGTTCCTGTTTCAGTTTGAGATTCACATGATTTCTTTTATGTTATTTCACCCAAGCTGTCCTCCGGGGAACTAGAAATCCACTTCAAGTTTGGAAAACTAGCCACGGAGAATTATTTATTGTATAAGTGGCTAAAGATGGACAACTCGAAAGCCCTCCCAGCCACGGCACGCGACCTGATACAGCCCTGCCTGGGGCTGTCGAGGACAGTAACGTAGGGTTTGTCCTTTTGATGGGATTACAGCGGAGGCAGACACACAGACGGACAGATGAAATGCATTAGGAGCATCAGTAATAACTGTTAAGAGAAGGGATTTTAATTCTCCTTGTCCTTTGTCAGCAGAAGTGCAGCTCTCACACGAGTTACGCACGCTACAACGCGAGCCTGGGTTGGCAGAAGCTGACACAGCTGCTTCCCCGGAGCCGAGGAGCTTCCACAGCCGCCTTGTATGGAGAAATGGAAGCAAAACCAGCTCAGCTGCGGCGTGTGCACCTTTTACTTCGGCATTTCCACGCTTCCAGAGCTGCACGGATTTTATAGCTCTAACCCTCGCGTGTCACTAAAATGAAAACAAACCTTGTCTGCTTTGCACGGGCTCGTGCTTCAGAGACGATAACATCTCGTCAGACACCACAGGGCTTTTCCACAGGTAGAAAAGGTAAGAAAAGAAGTGCACGTGCTTCAGAATATTTGGGTATGGAAAAAAAAAGAAATTCTTATTGCAAAGAAGAACCGACAAAAATACAATTAGAAGCCCTGGAGTCACATGTTACGGATGCGGCCTCTGGTTGTAAATATTACGTTGATGCTCAGAGAGGTTCAACAGCGGAAGAACTGGCTGGGAGAGCAGCTGATTATATCACATAATTATCCAACACCCATTCCTCCAGCGTTCCTGTTTCACAAGATGAGACTCCTTAATAAATACCACTGAGGGGGAAAGAACTGCTCTGTAGATGTAGGGTTGGACCACCCCCTGCAAAAATGATACCTCAAGTCCAAAGGACTGAGCTAAGAAGACCCCGTATTTATTTTGTGTCTTCACTTCAGGTTCATTAAAGTTTTTTTTTCCCTTCTTTAAGCACTAAAAATAAAATTCCTGCTCTTCAAAACAAGTTCTCATTAAAGTTCTCTCCTTTCTTTAAGCACCACAGACGAAAACGCTGCCCTTCAAAAGGGCTCCTGCTTCAGCGCCTCACAGGGAGAAGGGGATAAAAAGCAAGGAAAAAAATCCAGTTGCATAAAAAAAAAATCGCTGCCTGTTCTCTCCATCTTGTTTGTCAAATGTATGGTTATATGTGTCTATCTGAAGTTCCATCAGTAACGCTCAGGACAAAGCAGGAATGTAACAGAAAAATAAATCAGTGCCTAATAGCTTTCAGAGAAACCAAGGGGAACACAATTATGTGGCATCTACATGCTAATCTACCAGACTTGAATCTCAAAGGAGTTCAAGTGCCCTACTCAAAATTCCTGCAGTGATAAGGGGTCTGCTGTGTTTGGCTGGGGTTCGGATAAAAGATTTTTATGATAATTATCTTTGCGCGGAACAATTTTGCATTTGCTTTCTTGTTAATTCCAGATCGGAATGGGGGTGCGAGGCAGCAGGAAGACAGCATTACCGAAAGGAAAAAAGTATTAAGAAGTCAAATATTTAATGTTGGCCTATTATAATATGAAAGCAATTACATGGCAAAAGCAGGAGACATTACCAAGAAGACACAGATCCACGTTACATGGGGACAAAGACGGAAACAAGGGGCACTTTCTGCTTGTTGGAATAAAAGCCTCTCAGAAACCAAAATGCAAAACAGAGGTGGGATTTCTTTCTGATTTCTTCCTGATATCAAAAAAAAAAGTGCGTGCAACTCCATCACTGTGAACGCCGAAATTATCTCGGCATTCTTAAGAAATATATTAACTTTTTAAGGGAGAACACTGAAAAAAATAACCCCATCCCTGCCATCTCAGTTCTCGTGCCGCCCACTCATCCACCTCACCCACGGACCTTTGGCAAGAGCTTGCGCCAGCCCTGATGCTCCTCAAACCATCCAGTTATTCACAACTGTTTCAAACTAACTGTGCACACCGTGTGCGTGCTCCTAAAGAGTTTTCCTACAAATTTGAACCTGAAAATTATATCTATATACAGGTAACAGAGAATAAATGTATTCAGAGTTGGGGTTGTTCAGCCTGGAGAAGAGAAGGTTCTAGGGAGAACTTAGAGCAGCTTCCAGTGCTGAAAGGGGCTCCAGGAAAGCCGGGGAGGGGCTCTGGATCAGGGATTGAAGGGACAGGATGAGGGGGAATGGTTTGAAGCTGAAAGAGGGGAGATTGAGATGAGATCTTAATGAGAAATTCTTCCCTTTGAGGGTGAGGAAGCCCTAACCCAGGTTGCCCAGAGCAGTGGTGGCTGCCCCATCCCTGGAGGGGTTCAAGGGCAGCGTGGATGGGGCTTGGAGCCCCTGATCCCATGGGAGGTGTCCCTGCCCATGGCAGGGGTGGAACTGGATGGGCTTTGAGGTCCCTTCCAACCCAAACCATTCCAGGATTCTATGTCCAGGCAAGACAACTCAAATTTCAGTGATTAATTATGTAGAAGAGTACCTCCAGCTAATAATTCAAAAATAACTGGTAGATGAGAACGTGTTTATAGAAATTAGTCATCAAATAACAATGTGAAACCCGCACCAGGCTCTACGTTCAATGAACAGACAGAAAAAGGCACAAATAATGTCCCCTAATAACCTCTCCAGTCGAGAACATCTAAGTACCTTCTACAACCTACACTAACTCTCCCTGTCACCAAATGTCAAGGAAACCAAGAACCTCATAAAATAGAGCAGAGCTTTGCAAGTCCAGCCTGATTCCCATTTCATTTCCGCACCATGAAAAAGGAATAAGGACTCAGCATCTTCTCTTTTCTTTTACTTTTCCCACCTCTCTTCAGGTCCTCTTGAACACCACACAGCACCAGCCCGGTGTGGGGAGAGAATCCGAAACTTTAACCCTGTTGATCCTTGTCCTCACTTAACCTGGAAAGCACCACGGTCTTTTAGGCAGTCTGTGCAATTACTGAACTCCAGTACCTCACAGGAGGACATTTAGAGGAGGAAGGTTGTCCTAACACGTGAAGAAGTGAATAAGGCTTAGTCTTTCAGGTTGCTCCACAGGCAATATGCCCTTAAGGAAACTTCTCCCTCTGCCACCCTGTGCACCTTGTCCTGCGAGACCAACTCTCTTCAAGGCAGGAGAGACATGGCACTAATAAAAATGCAACATTTTGCTTAAAAATAACCATTCTTTTGGCCTCCACTGCATCATTTCATGGTTTCAGGGTTGTCTATGCTCTAGCAACAACAATTCCAGTAACAACTCTTCCATCTTCTGCCTGCATCTCCCTTTTCCATGCAATTCGAAGCTCTAAAGACCAGTGTTTTGCAAGCCTTGGAATGGTTTGGCCCATTTTTATCACACCTGAAGAAACAGGGTGACCTTGGGAATTAAACAGGTATCTCCGATCATATCCAACTCCACAATGTTCCTCAAAGAGAAGCAGCAAATTAATCTGGTGCGTGCCTTAAGGTTAATAACAACTCGCCTGCTGTCTAAGACGGAGAGTCTCACCGGAGAAAGAGGGTCAATAAGCATAAAATACCAACAGTGACAGGAGGGGTGGGTACCGATGGGTTTTTGTCCCAGTTTAGCACTAACCGAGGTTTCTCAGCATCGCTAGGTTTGCTGGCAAGAGGTGCAAAAGGGTCCTATCCAGCAAAACGAGGCCTTACCTTCCATGCTGGGCGCCATGTTCCCAAGGGAATAACCACCTTCCTTCAAATAGACCAAGAGCTCTTCTCCTGGCTCAATTTCTTTAATAACTTTATAATAGATCTGGGAATCAGAAACAAAAAATTGAGAGACATGTTAAATATGCAAAGACTTGCATTTTACATTTTAACCAATAACAAATTATCCCAGCTAATAGGGGAGGCTGTCACTTGATTGGTGTGATAATTGCTGCCGAGAGCTCTTTTCTTCTGCCTTTATTTTCCTCTATGTGTGTCAGCGTTTCACACTGCTTGCACAATAAAGTGGTATTTATGGTAACAGCCTCTCTCTTTTAAATTACACCAAATCTTCCCATTGTTTTCCCTACCTCCTATAAGCTCAGTGTGTTTGTTATAGCGAAGGGAAGATTAATTTGATGGAATTGATGCATTTAAGTCTCCACTTCTCTTAAACGAAATCGGGCTGATGATTAAAGAGATGAATTAGCACATGTGTAGGTTACTCCCACCTAGAGCCTGAGGACTTGGCCCCTACAGACAAGATCTGAACCGCTCCAGGTGAGCGGTTTATCCCCACGTAGACTTCCTGTCTCTGGACCTTCTGGAAGGTGGACCTCAGTGGTTTCATCCCCTCTGCCAAAACAGGAGGGTTTTGTGGAGGAGGAGTGTGCCGAAAGTGGCTTATTCCTCCGAGCAGGCGGAGAGCTTGCTGCTCCCCTGCAATGACTGATAACTACATCGTGCTCATCGTCGTTGGCTGCCCATGGATACCACCAGAGATCTTATAGCGACCTTCAGGTACCTGAAGGAGCTACAGGAAAGCTGGAGAGGGGCTGTTCATAAAGGCTTGTGGGGATAGGACGAGGGGGAATGGGTACAAACTGGAGAGGGGCAGATTTAGACTGGACATGAGGAAGAATTTCTTCACCATGAGAGTGGGGAGACAGTTTGCCCAGGGAAGCTGTGGCTGTCCCACCCCTGGAGGTGTTCCAGGCCAGGTTGGATGGGCCTTGGGCAGCCTGATCCAGTGGGATGTCTCTGCCCATGGCAGGGGGTTGGAACTGGATGATCTTTAAGGTCCCTTCCAACCCAAACTATTCTATGATCTACGATTTTCTATGATCACCCAACGCAGTGGCTGGGCAGTCCCTGGAGATCTCCCCAAGGGAAACCACGAAAGACAGCAGCAGAGTGGATTCAACAGACTGGGGGTTTGCATGACTGACACAGAGGAGAGTCAGAACTATGTGAAATCCAGAAGACTTGGGGTTTTCCATGTTCTACACATTTTTGGAGTATGATGGGCACTGTCCTTTTCTAACAATAACACTGTGAGAATTCAAGAGATGATGGAAGGGAGTAGGACCAGGAGCAGGAATGGGATTGGGAACAGGAGCAGGACCAGGAACAGGAATAGAATCAGGAATAGAAGTGGAGTGGGAGCAGGAACGGGATGGGAACAGAAGCAGGAGCAGGAATGTGAGTGGGGCCAGGAGAGGGGAGGGGGTCAGGATTGGAAATGGGAGTGGGAATGGGAAGGGAACAGGAGCAGAATCGGGAGTGGAAATAGGATCAGGAATAGAAATGGGATGGGAGCAGGAACGGGATGGGATCAGGACAGGAGTCGGAGCAGGAACGGGAGGGGAAATGGGACAGGAATGGGCAGGAGATCGGTGTTGGGAATGGGATGGGGATCCCGCTCCAGCAGAGGGCAGGCTCTGCCCGGCAGCCTCGGACACCAGACACCCACAGTGCTGTCCCCATCCCTCTGGCAGAAGGGATCCATCCTGCTCTCTGAGCCCCCATCCCACCAACGGAGCCCCCACCCTGCACCCAATATAGCCACGAGCAGAGATTTCTCCCTCAGCTGATGACCCCAAACCAGATAAGCACTAAAATACAAACCCCGATCTCCAGGGCACGCCTGGATCAAAGGCACAGCCACAGATCCATCACCTCTAACTCCTCTGCTCCCGTTTGTGCTCACAACGAAGCAGCTGTTTGCAGATAAAAACTCCGCCAAGAAATATAGAGTTTCTCTTTCAAGAAATACCGTACCAGCTTCATTAGTGACCAGGGGAAAGCTGGATTCTGCCGGAGTCTTTATTTCATCAAACATTTCATTATAATAATTATCTTGCACCCACGCTACTGGTGGTCTGAATTAATTAAAACTACTGCTGGCTTTCCTTTCCTTTTTCATTTGTTGTGCACCGGAAAAGATCAGATTCACTGATCCATCAGAACAGTCATAAATCATTGCCGGTCATCATTTATACAAAAACTCCCTCTGTTATCATTTCCTATCTCTCACAGCACAACGAGCACCTCTCCTAACGAATACTCACTTTTACTTAGCACAAAATAGTTAACAATATTAGCTTTATTGTTAACTATATAACATATAACTATATAACATATAACTATATAACATATAACTATATAACATATAACTATATAACATATAACTATATAACATATAACTATATAACTATATAGCTTTGGGCAGCGCTCTCACAGATGATTGAAAATACACCATTTCTTGATTTTTATCACAACTCAGGCGTGGGACGCTAACGGGAGAAAAAAGAAAGGAAAGCCAAGAAAGCCCAGAAGAATCCTTTTCCAGCTTGGATGTAGGGATCTGCTCTGCGACTGCTCCTGCGGATGAAACCCAGCGCAGTACGACGCCGGTGCCAACACTTTGCAGTGTTTAACCGAGCGATGTGGTGCAATCCCTGCACGCATCGGTAACGCAGAACTGCTGCAGCTGATCCCATTCCCAGGCGGATCTTGCTCCGAGTGGAGCACAGAACGAGCCAAGCTGGACCTCTTCCTCTAAGAAAAAGTGTTCTTGAGAGAGAGACCGCTCAAACAAGGGGGTGGTTGTGCGGTCCCAGCTTCGAGGCAAGCAAAGGGGATGGAATGTGTCGAGTGAGAAAAGTGCAACTGAGCGTCCCCCTCCTTATTTTGGGGTGTCTGAGAAGGAATAGCCCCGTTCACCTGCTGCTGAGCTACGGCTGCTGTTTCTCCCAGCGTTACTGCTGCAACATGTTGGCACCGCAGGCAAGAAGAGTGTTAAGAGAGCGGAGAACGCAGCTGCCGAGTGCCCCCAAAGATCAACCCCCAGCGCCGCTAACCGCATCGGCGTGCGGTGGAGGGGACGGCTGAAGACAATTCCCAGGGAGCTAAAAGCGGCTGCTTTACGTTCTTGCCTTGCAAACGGTTAACAGTGCCAGAAACCCGGCGGGACTCCACGGCACAGAGTTCTGTCCGCTGTCGGAGCACAGGTTTGGCCCCTGTGTTCCTGGCCAGAACCAGGCTGCGCGTTTTGCTTCTGTTTAGATGTTTTCTGCCTTTGGAGCAGCCTTCGCTTTGTTTTAGCTAAGCCACATTGCTTTTTATTTCCTCTTTTTAAAGCACTGTATTACCTACCCAGGATTCCTGCACAGAGCCACCAAATATCTATGTGGAACATGTATAAAATACCTGTTATACACACACATCAGACTGGCTTATTAAAAAGGACCAATTTTCCCATTTGCTGTACCTCCTATCGATCCCTCATCCCTCTTTTTTCCAATATACATAAAACAAACAAAAGCAGCAGCTCTTATCCTGCAAGTGAGCTTACAGCTATTAATTTATTGTACACCCTCTGCTTAATATCAGAGTCTCCTGGATCAGAACAGATCAACCACTGAAGCATTTGCCCCAAAAAGGCAGCAGCAGCAACAGGAAAAAATAAAACAGAAGTCGAGTATCATTTTCCAGATGCATTTAGCAAATCGTATCGTTCCTACTACTACTCTTTTCCTAACTTTCTTTAGAAACACAATTATCTCAGTCAATCAAGGAGCTTCTGTTCTTTTGAAATACTTATCTAGGATAAATAAATATAAAGAAAACGTTATTTTCTGCGCAGAATGAGGGACGGTAAAAGACCTCAGTACGAGGTGAGTGAAAGTGGAATGGCCCCTCAGATATTTATCCTGTCGCTCCGTCGAAACCGAGAGCCAGGAGCGGCCTTGTGTGAGCACCGAGCAGCTCACGGCGTACGACAAGGAGCTGCTGATAAATGTTGGCTCTTGGTTTGCAGGCTCCGTGCTGTAAGAGCAGCATTGTGGGCATGGAATCAGCAATCAGCAGCTCATTTTAACGAAGCAGGCTGAAATTCAGAGCTTTGTGCCTCCATCTCTTCTAAATTGCTTAAATCATGAACATTTATGATATTTTTGTATTTTTTTTTCTTGCCTGCACCCAAAGTTAAGTTATTTAAAAGCATTTTAAACCAGGAACTAAGTTCACAAAGCGGGACGACATTTCAGTGCACCCAGAGCTATCCCCATGAGCTGCCCTATTTCACACTGCCTCCAGCTTCAGCTTCTCTGCCAGCTACAGGTTTCTAAATGTTTTCATTAGAAGTGTATTTTCCTGTCCTCAGCTCATATTTTGTGTGCATCCAAATATCCCTCCTGTTTGCAAAACGGGAATAACGTCGAGACTGCATTTCTCATTTAAGTGAGGTCTGAAACAGTAACTTCTATTTGAATTGTACTCGATTTGAGCTTTGTGAAACTCCCAACTTTGATTGCTCACCTTGAGTCCATTTTTGGTTTCAAAGAGCGTTACAACCACTAGATGACATTAGCAAAACCCCATTAATGCCATGTCACATCCCTCACCCGGACCTCTACCAGCATTTCTGTAAGACGCCCATTAGGTTTTTACTTCCCATCCTCTTCATCAGACCCTCAAACCACTTCCCTCTTTCTCTCTCCATTCTTAAACACAAACAACAGCTGAGTTTACAGCTTGGAATTATACTCCCTACCCACCACTTGCAACTGGAAACGTGAACTTCCTCCAGTTTGGATGGCAAGGAAATACCAGCACTGGTTTCCATTTGACTCGTGTTTTGTTACCATAACCTCTTTGACAATAGGTGGAACCTCTCACACCTTCTTCCCAACCACAGAAGGAGACTGGATGATCACACAAATCCAGAGGGCTTAAATAAGTGTAAGGATGCTGCAGCAGAGCTGCTGAACGGATGAATCCTCTGGTTGGTCCTGCTATACACTGTCCTCCACCCAACTCACCCCAGGAGCTGTTGGGGTGCAAGGGGTGCAAGGGGAGCAGAGCAGCCTGGTAATCGCTGGAGTCGTTACCTGGTCATTGACGTGACACACGGCTAGATTCTGTTCATCGCAGGAACAGGCCACGCGGACGTACTTCAGCCAGTTCCCAGCGCCACTCTGGCTGGTGTCAAGGCAGAATTTCTCATTTCCCAGGTCGTCAGCAATCTGTAGAACAGCAGAAGGAATACATGGGTCAACTGATAGCAAGCGATAGCTACAGAAAGAATTAAAAAGGAGAATGATTTGCAATGCAGGATTCCAAACAAGAAAGCTGGATGGAATACATATAAAAGAAGAGACATATGACAAGACTAAAATCAGCTCTTAGGCGCAACTTGAAGTTCTAGGTTAGCAGAACCTCTACGGAAAGAGATCAGAATTATCCATGAGCAACAGGCTCAGAATCATGGAGACAAACATTAGGTTCTAATAGCCACACCAGCTTAAGTAATTGAAGCAGATGACTTCTCCAGATTGTCATAATGTTAATTAAATGCTCCATCTTCACGTTATCTGTTTTAGCCTTTCACGCAGGATTATTTGTTGCTATAAATAAAGAGCAAATATCAGCACAGATCACTTCTCACAGTGCTGTGACATTATATTTTAAAGAACGCTGTAATAAATGCCTTCATTTATGTAACGACACGAGAAGAAATCCACTGTCACTGGAAGATCTGCGTGGCTGAAGGCGGGATGAAACTTGGCTGGGGTGCACAAGAGGAATCCTTCCAAACGAAACCCCTCGAATGCTTACAAGTCCAGGTGTGCGGGGGAGAAAGGGTTAATTGAGGGGTTCTGGGCTAAAGAAAACCACTGTTTCACCAGGAAGACACTTAGCGCTGAGGATTCCAGAACTGGACACAGTATTCCAGATGAGGTCTCATGTGGCCAAGAACCTGTGGCCATGGCTGTTGGGGACACGGTTTAGCAGACACGGTGGTGGTGTTGGGTTGATGGTTGGGCTGGATGAGCTTAGAGGTCTTTTCCAACTGTAATGATTCCACGAATAAGCCGTAGCCCACTGACCTCCCAGTACCACCACTCATTTATTCGGGGTGAAATCCAGTCAATACAACAGAGCAAACTCCAGGACTACATGAAGGGTGTTATTCCATAGCTGCACGTTACAGATAGCGGCTATCGGACACCAGAATCGCTTGGCTAAAGGCACTCCGGCAGCTCCGGGAAACCCAGAGCTCAGCTCCCATTCACCCGCTGTTTTGCAGGGCCCTGCACAAAGCTCGGCTGCTCAGAAGGAGGTCCCATCTTCGCTAGAAATCACCTGAAACTCTGCGGTTTCATCTGAGTGGAGCTTTGAAACCCAAACAGGAGACGTGAACTCTCACAGATCAAAATGAGAAGAAGAGAGAGGTTGCACGAAACCTTGAGAACTTCAGCCCCTGTTTTTCACACACGCTCACTCTACGCCAGAAATAGAACCAGGGATCACGAACAGAGGCTCAGCAGCGTCACTGAACGAGATTTTGCATATTCCTGTCCCTTAAAGAATGGTTTGCGTCGGTTGTTATTGATAAGGAACCTTTAAGGTCGGAACAGTTGGGAAAGAAAACAAATATTACGGAGGCAGAAAAGAGTGGACAAAGTATTACCAACAACGCTGCTGTTAAATAGCAAGAAGTTACTGCTTCCCAGCGAGGTAATTAGTTCTCCTATCCTGTTACACTTACCAGTAAAAGGCATTAGAGATTTTTAACTCGGGAGTTTCCTAGCATTTTTGCTAACACATTTTTCCTTGCAATTTATCTTTTAGATAGTATCTAGCTTTCTAATTCACAAGGAACGTCATCTGCCTGATTAATAATAGGGTTTTTTTATTGTGTACCCTCAATTGGGAGCAAACCAAAGTAAGTATAGGTTAAAGTACTAGTTATTAGTCCCTGGCAGTTACGTATTCTTTAGCTACCTGCAATTTATCACAGATAAAGCAAGATACTATCTACAAGAACCCAGACCAGTTGCATAAATCCTGCCTTTAAATGACAATTGCTCCATAAAGATATCAGTACTTGCAAGCACATAGTACGTGCCCTTCCCCTACAGTTGGAGTAAGAAATATGGGTGATAGCTCTCCTAGGTTGGCAAATACTTGCAATGTAATTCCCTAGAATCCCTCAATATCTGCCTAACAGAGGGTCAAACTGCCTGGAAAGGCTGATTTTCTCAGACCCGCTGCGATGCAGCACCTCTGACCACCGGAGCACACAAAGCACTGCCAGCCCGGTTACGGAGTAGGAGCCTTCTCGAGCTCAGCTCGCTGTGGTTGACACCTCTAATTAAAGATCAAGTTCACACCCTCATGCTCTTTTCTGATGTTCCATGTGAAAGTTATATCACAGTCTATAAAACACTGTACAGTCTAATAGCGAACGCAAGTTACTCTCTGCATGATAGACCTGTTCCTGTCAAACACGAGAATATTCTCAGTGCCTCTTACCCCACCTTAAAAAAACCCGGAAAAACAAACTGAAACTTTTTACCACATCATCTTCCAGTCTAGACCAGAAGGAAATCCAAAATTTCCTCTCTCGAAATTCTCCAAAGCGAGTGTTTACAAGTTATTGTAACTAAAAAGCCTTTCTGTTTGCAGGTTGGGCTTTGGAATGAGCATAAATCCTTCACCTTTATATGCTGTTTTGAAGAAGCACTAAGAGACAATTGATGCTCTGAAAATGACCAAATGGAAAAAGGAAAGGGGAAGGCAAATAGTGTTATCTATGGCTAAATTAAAGAGAGCAAATGGAAGCTGGAAGGGTCCAATCACCTGATTGGGAACGTACTCATTAAAAGTCATATCTAGTTCTATTAAAGCACTTGGTTATTCGCGGTTCAGAGCAGAGCTAAGTTCATCTCTATCAGGGACAAATCAGGAACTTTAATCCTAAACCCATTCATCCATAGATCCCCCTGTTGACCCGGACAGGTGAAGGCTGACATCAGGTATTTGGCATCAACAGCACAAAAAAAAGATGTCAGAGGAATTAAACACCCAACAGAAAATCACGTGTAAATCAGAGGAATCTGACTTGGTGGAGCGGAGGTTTGATTCTTATGGGAGCAAGGATCTCAGCAGCTTCCATTCTATCCTACCCGCCCAATCCCTTGTCATGGATTTCTCACTGCTTTTTTTTTTTTCACCGAGCATGCCAAAACCCAAGTTCACCTTTTCTCTTTCTGCTGCAGATGGCGAGTTCAGAACAGACTTCGTACTCATTAACCCAAGGCACCTCCCATCACTTCTGTCTACAAACCCAACAGCTCATCCAAGTGCTCTCCACTCCCCTTCCCTGCCGGTAAGAGTGCCGTGACTCTGCCGTGCTGAGACGGCTGCTATCTATTCCCAGAATGCTATTTCATCTTTTCCTGACTCCAAAGTCCTCATCCTTCTCCTCGTCAGTCTCTCTGGTTAAAACAAATGCACCTTCACGTTCCTTTGGATCACAGGGGTTCATCTGGCCCACTGCAGAGACACGGATTTGGGACGTGGAGCCAGAACGTTGGCTGTGGTTGCGGTTCAGACTCGTCTCTCCCCAGCCAAAAGGAAATGGTTGTCATGTTCCAGGGCTCACTTTGCAGCTTCATCTGCCGTCTGCTCAACGGCATTCAGGATCCGAGTCCAAAAGGCTCATTGATCTTGCGAAGGCTCCGCTTGATAATTTATTCGCGTCAGAAATGCTGAGTTATGAAGCAAAAGTTATGGAAAAATCCTCTTGAAGGTTTACAATTTTTTTTGCACATCATTTGAGGTTTCCTGCCTCTTTAATTTGTGGGCTCTCTGCTGGGTTGTTTCTTTCACGTTGTAATGGGCAGCGTCCAACATTTGGCCTCCGCCGAGGTGTGCCGTAGGGCTGGAATGCCTGGGGATCTGTCGTCAGTTAGCTTAATGGATTCCTAGTGTGCATGAAGAAACGAAGCAACCATGAGTTTGCCATCAGCGACCCAGCGTCCTGTTGCTATAACATCCCTCCCCAGAAGCCCAAAGTGTAATAAACCTTCTCATCCCATAGTTGCAGGATCTGCCTTTGACAGCTTGGCTGATGTCCGCATTTTATTTGGCAGGAGTTCGAGGCAGATTTTTCCCTCCTCTCTCCCTCCCTTCCCCCCCCCCCCCTCTTTTTGCTTTAACGACCCACAAGCTGATTTAGAGCAATAAACTGTTGCCATGAAGTTTTGTTGTGTTTCTTTTAAATAAAGGGGAGGGAGGGACCGCTGCAATTTATGACTTTCAGAAGTAACTGAAACAGAAAGTCCATTCTTGCCGCAAAATGAAGAGAAAAAGCCTCCATCCAGAGAAACACTTCTGCCAATGTGTAGACGCGAAGCCTAGATGAACTCATAAATCCAGCACTCTGCCTGCAATTAAGCAGGCTTCCTGGTGGTTTGACAAAGAGTTAATGAGAAACGTGTCAGACACAAACAGGTCACAGCACTGAAAACCGATGGGAAGAGCCATCGAGCCAAACCCAACTTGTTTGTGCCCCCAGCTTGGGGCCACAGGAACAGCTCTGAGCGTATTCAGCGAGAACTGCTTTTTTTGGTGTAAAGGCCTTGTCCAAATGTAAAGTCCAGCCTGGAGTCAGCTCCTCATCCCCAGAAATGCCAGGAAGGATAAAAAATGCTATTCCCTGACAGCTTCTACCTGTGCTTTACCTCACGCGTGTGCAGTAGAGCTCTTGCCATCGCCCTGAGCGAAGATACTCAGGCTCTGGTCTTCAAAGCACGCCCATGGGATGCGTGGATGGGGTCAGGCAGGATCTCCAGGTCCCAATTCTGAGGGCTATTAAATGACTACAGGATCAGAGAACTTAGTTTTTCTGCAACTGGCTGTCCGGCTCCGTGACCTGCCTGCGTGGTCATCCTCGGGAGGTTCCTCAGGACAGTCCTCAGCATCCATGGTCCCTCCTGTTCGCAGGCCGACTTTCAGATTTTCAGCAGAAAGCGAGGTGCACAAAACCATGGGCTCTGCCATAGAAGTCCAGCATATCCAAATATAGGGAAAGCTCAGAGGAGAGGAAATCTTTAAGGATCTCCTCCCATCCAAGAAGCATCCGTCTATCTTGCTCATGCTGAGACAGAACCGGGAGAATGATGGGCACGAGGCAGCCCAGCTGGATTGCACTGGGGTCAGCGGGATATGCGATGCCGGGCAGAGGCAGGAGTGACCTCTGCCGAGCCCGGTGCCGAGTCCGATGCCGTTGCTGAGCTGCTCCAGCTTGTGGGAGGCAGCTGCGTGGCTGCAGCCGATGGGAAAGACCAATCCAGGTCTTTAAAAGAATGAACGTTTTTGAACTTTCACTCAAGCCACATGTCTGGAGTGGGAATTTTCCACTGGTGGATGCGTTTGAGCCTGCTGTTGTGCTACCGCGTTCTCTGGTTTCATGTAGGATCTGAAGGAAAAGTCAGGAAGCTCAGGGCAGGCTGTTACTGAGACATAGTTTTGTTACAGAAAAATAACCTTCTCGTTCTTTTTTTCCACCACATCTAAAGAACACCAGAAATCACATGAAACAAGGCTGTTCCCTACCAAAACGTCCTGTCCAGTTTCCAAAGCAGAGGAGTCTGGATCGCTCAACACAAGCTCTGTAGCAGAGGTTGGATTTCTTGAGCGTATTTGGATCCAACTGAGCCTTTTGAAGGTCCGCCCATTCTTAACTGCTGCTCTCTTACGTACCAGCACAAAGCAGCCAGCGAGCATTTCCGATGCGTCAGTTCGCTTTGCACGAGGATAAAAAGTCTGCAAAGTTGCAGAGTCATCGATGCGTCTTTCAAGCAGAGCAGATTCGTTCCAGTTGAAAGTTCATCAGACCTAACTGCAAATACAAAGCCTCGCAGGAGAAACCAACAGCAGTGAGAATTATACAGCACAGCACTTACAGAGCTCATTAAATGTCATCTCCATGAAAGCATCTCCTGCTCTGGGAAGCAGCTTGATGCAACAGGCACTGTTGGTGTTTCAGCCGCTCTATTGATCACACGGCAAAGCAAGTTCTATGCAAAGGGGCAAAGAGAGAAGCCAAGAACTCCTGAGGAAAATCAACACCAGCTCTGCTTTCCCTCTCCTCTACATCACACTCCCTATATTCGTGCTTTGGAGGTGCAGTTTTGCTACCCCAAAACCAACCCCGAATAACATCGGATATCGTAGAAGGTGCTCCCAACGCCAACTCCCGTTGATGCATGAAATCTATTCCACTCTCTCGTATTTCTCTCCCACCCTCATCCTCTTTGAGGGCGCTCGGCTGAGCTTGCACAGCAACATCTAATCACCACGTGGGAAAACATCGAGTAACAACGTCAAAAAAAAGATGACTTCCAAGTTGACAGCAGGCATTTACCTCAACAAAAGCCCATTTTTCACTGGTACTGTAATTCATACCACACTGATTTAAATTAAACAGTAAACTGTAAAAAACTATGCTTGAATCAAATCGCAGAGTTGCCTCAGATATTGTACTTAGGAGGCAAGAAAGGGATTTCCAGTTCTCTGTAATAAACACACACACAAACTTTGAAGTTTTCCTCCCCCCTCATTTTAAAAAAGAGTGATCATGAGAGTTCTAAAAGCTCAAGAGTTGAAAAATAAATGGGAACTGGAGAGAAGTTACCTCTGACAAACAAAAGACAGACTATTTCCAGGCAGATGAGGACTTAGGACGTTTCATTTCACTGAATGAGGAAGAGGGAGCAGAAGCAAGAAGTGCAGAAGCACTGAACTCCCAGTGCTGTTCCAAGGCGTGAAACCAGAGATGAGTCGCTGGTACCTTACAGCTTCTGTGGAGACACCGGCAGCTTCAGGAATGTTAGAAACATTCCAACGCGTGCTGCTGAGGACCGAAACCAAATGGTTCTCTGCAGAAGTCATGATGAGCCCTTTCTGACTGAGCTCAAGTGAGCGTTACAGCATCCTCTGGCACCCAACAACGTATGCACTACAAGACAGTTGCTTCTTGCAAATTCTGCAAACGATGGCCCCCAAATCACGTGGTTGTCCTAAAATTAATGAGATTATATAAATGCTGATGGATTCTTTTTGCTTTCTTTTTGGTATCTTGGTCCGCTGTCTGTAATCGACTCAGGGGTTCCCCTACGCTCGGTAATTGAGAAAACTGAGGTCCTGCAACAATTGCTGGTTTCCAGGAGCTGGGGCTTTACATTGAACACTAAAAGTGGCAAGACATGCATTGTCTGCTATTATGAAACCAAAGAAATTGGTTCCTTACCCTTATTCCTATCCAAAGGTGCTACTGCTGAACACAGCCGCCCTTAGCAATAAATTCTGATCAGCCTCTTTGGGTTCGTTCGGGTGTTCCGCGAGATCGGGATGCACGGAGGGTACTGCCGCTTGGTTTAAATAATTTCTTATTACTACAGCTTTATTTTAACAACGTTTGGGGAATGGAGTTGTGGAATACCACTAACATGTAGACCTCTTGAGAGTGATTTATTGGGAGCACCGAGTGCCAAACCCATTTGCCGCATTTTACACGCTGGCCAAAAAAGTAACAGAGCCTTCAAGTGCCCATTCAGGCTGCTAAGATCAAGTACAAAATGCCTTTTACAGCATTACACCAGAGGCTCCAGCACGAGAAGAACTGCATGAAATAGCATTGTCCTGTGGCCCCTTAATAAGACCCTTCCTCGGGAAGCATCCAGACTGTGACCTGACAGTCCTGGCAGCTCCGCTCTCTTCCCTTTCAAACCCTTTGCCCTGTGATTATACTTGATCATTAACAATATATGAAACAAATTATAACATCAATTATCCAGGTACCCCAGGGAAAGGTGAATGAATTCAGGGAGCTGAGGTTCTTGGAATAGCATATATTTTCCATTTAATTAATAGATTTGGGGATATGTAGCCCAAGTTCAAGATGTGGGTAACTGATGTCTGGATACTTGAGCCCACGTCCTATGCTATTTTTCATTTGTGGTTGTTTCCTACTGACAACAAGCAGGTTCCTTCAAGCACCAGTTGGATCTTTTGGATCTCTTCACTGTCAGCCTCAGTCAATAACCGAAGTTTCCATCACTGATTTCTCCAGTTTCAGAAGAAACCGGATGTTCACTCGCTGTTCACTTCTGCACAGCGACACTTTCTGACCAAGGGTAATGTCTCTATTTGAGCCGGCATCCACTCACATTGAGTGAAGTGATTGAGCTGAGCTGTCTCTCACAGTGACAGGTCAGAACATGGTCTACACCCATCTCCTTGTCTCTCCCCTCCTGCTCTTTGTTCCCGAGGTACAGGGTCAGCCTCTCATTTTTTGTGTTGGACCTCATATACTTTCCCACACATTCGCTTATATCCCTTGAACTCACAGGCCCAACGGTTGCGTGTTACCATCGCTTTGGCCATGACTTTACGCTTTCAGAACCGAGATTTAAAGCAAAGACACGCTTAAAGGGAAGCTCCCTGCCCCCAGCGCCGACACCACCGCGAGCGCAGCTGCACTCAGGTCTCACCGGCACAGGAAACCCCCCAGAGGTGCCACAGTCGCACGAGGAACACGGTCCCGGTAACCTTTCTTATCAGAAATGAGTAAGGCAGCTGCTTTGCAGGCTGTTCTCATGCTCTTTAGAAGGTGTGAAACAGATGAGTTTGTGAACGGGGTTGGCACTGAGAAAAAGAATGAAAGAATATTATAGGTTTCCCTCCCGATCGAGGCAGCTGATCAAAAACAGGAACAGCAGCTTAAAAAGCTCTGAAAACAAAGCAGCCCCCTCGCCCCAAGCCAGAGGGAAATTTTCTCTTGATGTAGCAACAGGGTGCTGCTCACCTCTCATCAAGCTGAAATGTGTGATTTCTTTAGAGACGATATTTACCAAAAACGCTACCAAAAAGAAGGTGTAAAATTGAGGCGATGAAGTCTGCGCACCCGTTCCACGGCGGCACCGGAGGCTCCCACCCTGCACGAAAGCTGCCTGTTGATTTATGATAAAAACAGGTACAAAGAAGATCGTAAGAGAACTTCCCAGCACAAAGGCAGAACCCGTTCCTTCTGGGAGGTCTGGTGCTTGACTTGCTCCTCTGAGGATGCTCAGGTCCCAGGGGCAGGGACGGTCACAGCATGACACGCTGCCCATTGGGTCTCAGAGATAGGCTGGGATGGAGAATCAATAGTCAGTTGGTCACCTTGCTGGGGCTGCAGGAAGGACAGCTATCCCCTATTCGGGAGCAGGGGCCTCAGGGAGTTCCTCAGTTACAGCCTCCTCTCTGCTTTGGGCTCAGAGAGGTGAGCCATGAAGCATTCAGGCTCACCACAACCCTTTGCCTTGCAGCACAGGCCATGGAACCGGTTGTTGACTGAGAGCAAGGCAAGGAGCACAGATCCTCAGAGCACTTCCAGCTTCTAGAGAACCTGCTCTTGACCTAATCTGCCTCCTGAGGGAGATGGAGACTGTTCATTTACTCTACATCTTGAAGGAGAACTTCATCAACTTGTAGTTCTTACACAAGAATCCAATCCAAGCACCACTCAAATGCGAACTGGGGACACCAGGGTGGACACCTTTGCTTTAAGCAGTTTGTTTCTGCACCAGAAAAGAAGTTTTTTGAGTTGCTTCCTAACTAATGATGCAAAAGTATTTTTACAGAGGGGTAAAAATTGACTGCCACCCACAAGTGAGCATCGTTCTCACTCAACAGATGCATGTAAACAAAACGAGCCAAGTAATTGTCCTTCAAATTTATGCACCGAATATAGTAATTCTGTCCTCTAACACAATTATCCAAACTGTAAAGGAATTCTGGGGCCTTCATTTTTCACCAGAATCTCAGAATTAATGATAGTCCTGCTAGTTAAACTATCCGACATCCAGATGAGGTTCATAAACAATATCTGAAGGGGAGAGGTGTCAGGGTCAGCACCACGTGCCCCACAAACTCTCTGCCAGCCCAGCAGCAGCACCCGGGCTGCGGCACATCCTGATGGAAGAGTGCCCTAATAATGAAGGTGCACAAGCCGGGAGCACTATCCCCACGCTCCAGCATCTCCAGTGTGTTTGAGACACCAGGACATCCCTCAGCTGATTGTGTTTCTATTTCTAAAGCACTCCAAGAGTTGCTGTAGAACCATAACACTGAGATACCCCGATCGTCTGGTCCGTGCCCCACCAGGAGAGGATTATTCTCTGCAATGCATTTGTAAGCCCTTCTTCCAAAAGCCTTTTAAAGGCTCCAGCCTGGAGGCTTCTCCGCTCCAGAGGGAGGCAAAGGAACCACAGCCCAGTCCACTTCCCAGTTCTATCCCATTCCCACTGCTTGTTACTCCTTGTACCAACAGAGGACGATGTCTTGTGATGCTCTTTGCAAGAAGGAGAAGTGATGTGCACAATTCTTGGCTCAGGGAGCATCTTACCCACAGACCTTTTGCTCCACGTGCCATCCTAAAATAATCGCCTTCCTTTACTAGCATTTGCACCCTCCAAAGAAATTTGTCTGCTACCCTCTCTCACTCTGACATGCAGGTTCTTTTATCAAAAGCAAGCTCTAGAATCCTTCCAGCCCAACCTTATTGCTCTTCTCGAATTCAGGACCGACGAAGAGCTAGTTCAGTTATTTCCTCCTAAAGCCCAGTGATTTTTCCACTCTGCAGCTGACACTAAACCAGTATCATCTTGTCTGGCATCACAAGCTGAAACCTCAGTTACAAGGAAGTACAAGGGTGAATTGCACAGTCCCCGGTGCCGCCTGGATGAACTTTACCCCATGCCAATTCACCTACTTAGGAAATACCACATTCCAGGGATTGATTTTAATGAGAAATCTGCCCTTGGAACACACTGAGAAACAACATTTCAAAACCTTCAGCTCAGAGCTTATACCATCTCTGGGTCAAAAGACAGTTCAGCAGAACGATGTTAAAAGTAACTGCTCCGATGGTAGAGCCACAGCAAAGCGTCAAAGCAAAGGTAAGCAGATGCCCCCGCTCTGGTTGTTTTACCGAGGCAATTCCAACAAATCTGGTTCTCTGGCAGCAGGGCTCAAACCAATGAATAGTCTGACATTCCATACACCTTGCAACGCCTGCACAAGTCAGGTCTGAGCTAAGGAGATTCCAATAACTCCTCTAGAATTCCTTATCTTCCACGGACACTGCTCTCAAGCCTTAGAGGCACGGCTGAACAACCAGAGCCAATATCTTGCATTTAGAGCCACCTTCTAACCCAACAGGAGAGGACTTCTGCTCTTTAGAAGTTGTTCTGAAGCCAAATGGAAGGAGAAAAAAAAGAATAACATCAGCCTTTTACAGCAATTTTCTCAGCTCTGAGAAGACCAAGCTTCGGTCTAGAAGACAGAGCTGAGGATGACAAATAATTGCTTTCCAATAGCCACTAGGGTATGGGAACGTGCCTCAGCTGTTAAATAAAGAGCAGTACATCAGAGCGTGAGCTCAGGAAAAGGGAACCCATGTCCCATCTGGATCGCTTCTGCCCCCATGTTAAACAGGGAAGAAGCCTGTTTCTCCTCTTACTTTAGCAACCTGATCCAGTGGGAGGTGTCCGTGCCCACAGCAGCAGGGTGGAATAGGATGGGCTTTAAGGTCCCTTCCAACTCAAACCATTCAGTGACTCTATGACTGCACAGAGTTTGCTTGGGGCTGGATTTCAGCATCACAACCGCTACCGCAGCAAGTGAAACCTTTGCCCCTTCCCATCAGACAACCGCAAAACCCCTACCTGTGTCACCAAACACAAGCCAGGACACAAAGCAAAATACCTGGGAAAAAAAGGCCTTCAGGACTTTCAAAATACACGAGCAGCGCAAATCCCGATATTATTTTCTCAAGCTCTCAAGAGGGTGGTTGTGTCTCTTCAAACTCTCCCACCACTGAAATACTGCTCGGAAAGAATGCAAAGGCTTCAGGTGTTTGGAAGCTCCACCTGATAACAATTAGAAAGTCGTCTTCAGCAACAGCTGGAGACACCTTTCTGCAACAACTCGCTTCTTCATTTACTTTGAAGTTAAAAATCACAGAAAACACGACTTCACAAATTCCTTCCGACCACAATAAAGAGTATTAATTCAATGCTAGCTAAGGAAGCATTGCACCACGCTTTTAGCAGTACTTTAGCACGCAAAATAAGTGAAAGATGTGATGAAAACAACAATATTGTCCTCATTCCCTTTGCAAATACCCACGTGCTAAGCTGAAGCAACTGTACCAGCCCTGAAATGCTGCTGAAACCGTTTATTAAGACCTAATCCTACAGCCTTTAATAAAAATCCAACAGCAGAGTCTTTCCATGGTCTAAACGATCCCTGCCTGTATCTGGCAGCCCCACGAGCTCTCGACGGATGAACATAAATTCAATCATACTAAATTCAATCTGAACATACATAAGCCACATAACATTTTAATTGGGGCAATTCTTCACTTTGTTTGGAAGGACGATACAATAGCGGAGCCTACAAAGATGAGACGACACACATGCTTTCCCCCTTGAGCCGCCCGCTTGGATTAATTACTCTGGCAGAGAGATATTTATATTGATGTTGTCAGTGTGCGAACAAAACCTCCTGGACAACAATGGTTTAATTAAAGCAGCAGAGCGTGGTTTATGGGTGATTAGCAAAGCTGTTCTTTAAAGTCAGTAAAACTTTTATAAGCGATCAGATGAGAATAAATCTTGAAAACATTTGCAACAAGTATGGCTTTTACATTTTACGCTGGAGCGTATCACAAAAAAAATGACCCAAGAAGGCGCATGGACTCAATAATCTGTTGGCTGTGCCTCGGTGGGAATTTCACAGGGCTCTGCCTCTCTCTCTTTCTCTTTTTTTTCTCTGTTTTGCTTAACAAATCTACCTCTTCGGTCCAACCCTGCTACCTCCCTGCACCCTGTTCACTGCGATGTCATCGCTAACATCACCAAAGAAGCCAGGAGAGCCCCAAGCTGCGCGTTGTCCTGCTCTGCCGCGCGTCCCCCGTCTGCAGAGCCGGGCTGGGGCTCTGCCAGCTCCCTGCGCTTCTCTTTCCAAGAGCAAAGAGGAAGAGTCTGTCTGTAAGGAACCATCAAAATGTCCATAACCTGCTCCGGGGATGAAAGGCTGTTTGGAAAACAAAGCTGCAGTGATTTCCAGTTCTGAAAAAGGCTCCAGGGGAGCTGGGGAGGGGCTCTGGATCAGAGAGCACAGGGATAGGATGAGGGGGACAGTTTGAAGGGAAAAGAGGGGAAATTGAGATGAGATCTTGGGCAGAAATATTTTCTTGTGCGGGTGGGGACTCCCTGGCCCAGGGTGCCCAGAGCAGTGGTGGCTGCCCCATCCCTGGAGGGGTTCCAGGCCAGGTTGGATGGGGCTTGGAGCCCCTGATCCAGTGGGAGGTGTCCCTGTCCATGGCAGGGGGTGGGACTGGATGAGCTTTGAGGTCCCTTCCAACCCAAACCATTCTGTGATTCTATGACCCTCAGGTGTATACGGAAGCCTCGGCGATGCCCTTGTGCTACTCGCGGGCAGGCAGGCGCCACCCCAGCCCCGCTCTCAGGATGGAGAGCAGAGACAGCAAACAGTGCTGAGCTGAAGCCTTTCACCCCGGGCACTGCCTCTGCCTCTTGGGATCAGGGAATGAGGAAAAAGAGGCTGGGGAAAGCGACGGTGCCCGGAGGGAGCGGCGCAGGGGACGGCACCGCTGGGCAGCCCCCATCCTCCACACAACCCTGGCTTTGTTGAGGGACGATATCCCTACAGGAGACGCGGCTGCAGACCAAAGCGAGGCCATAGATGTAGATCTCACATTCTAATAAATAAAAATAAATACCTGACCTCAAGGAAAAGATCCTTCGTTTGACACTCCTAATCATTTTTTATACTTCAAGTTCAGTTTTTACTGGACCGCATCCAGCCATCCCATGGTAAATGGAACAGCCTTTTTCTTCGCATGAACAAAAGTCCTTTTCTAGTCCTGAGGGCCGGCAAGTTTATCCAAATATTCTCAGTTTACTCCTAGCCCCTTTTGGAACTGATGTATTCAATCCAAACGCACTTTGCATCTCTAGCAGCACGCGACGGAGCAGCGTGGGAGGGCCGGGGCTCCAACCCGTGCGACCAAGCCGCGCGGCTGCAAGGACGCAAGCACGTGCCCAGTGCAGACGCCTGCCCTCCCCATCCTCCTCCTTGCTCACCTCCAAGAGCACCGCAGAGAGAAAACGCACACATCCAGCAGCTCCTCCTCCTGCCATCTCCCCGGGAAGAAGAATGTTTGGAAACGCTAAATAGTCTTTTCCATGTTTCTACATTAGTTGTGATTTTGGCTAAGCTTGTCCAGTCTGTTAGCAGCTGCCAAGTGCATGAAGTAATGAGAAAGCATAGGGAGAGAAAGCTGACTTCATTCCAGCAGCGCCGGGGCGAACACACCCAGTATGTTCTGTGGCTGTCAGCACGTCGCTGGAGAGGACCTCATTAGTGATTCTGACTTGAACAACCAGAGGAGATGTATTCCTTGGAGCCACCTTCCTTCTGCCACGAGCTCGGTTGGACCAACTCATCCTTTACTTGGCTCATCCCACTAGACAGCGGCTGGAAATCCGATACGCGCTGTCTGCCTCGCTGTCCCCAAACGTGACCTGATTGGATCAGCCCCAGATTCTGCCCAGGATGGGAAAGAAGAGCAAAGAAGCAGCACACAAACTGCTCACCTAAACGGCATGACTTGTGCTGGGGACGCAGCTCTGGGTGCTGAGGGCATCAAATCCCGTGCCCGGTCAGGTCTATCCCAAGCCAGCCCCTTCATCTAAACAAAACGCTTTCTCTGCTGGCTAGAATGATAATTCCTCTGTGGAATAATGACATATTGGTGTATACAAAGGGTCCTTTTGGGGCCAGAGCTGAACAGAATAGGACACCAGGAGAGAGGCTGCAGGTTGGACCTACTGCTCAGAGGCAGAAAGGAGAGAGAAGGCGTGAGCCCGCTTCCTCCTGCTGAACCTTGGGTTCACCCCAGTTCTGAACCCAGAACCCCCTGCACCCCAAGGCCACCCCAGCGGCAAAGGCGAGTTTGCAGAGCAGCTCGCAGAGCAGTGCAGCCTATCGGAATGACTCAAACTGGAACCCGAGGCTGCGCGATTAGCAGTGAGCAGACGAATGCTAGACGATTGTTCCCCAGCCCCTCCCGGAACGGCCGTACGCTGCCCCCAAGCATTTATTCTACAAATGCTTCTATTTGAGGGGAAAAGCATTCAACAGAAATTGTCTCTCACTGCATTAGAATCATAGAATCACCAGGTTGGAAGGGACCCACTGGATCATTGAGTCCAACCATTCCTAACACTCCCTAAACCATGTCCCTCAGCACCTCATCCACCTGTCCCTTAGACACCTCCAGGGAAGGTGACTCAACCCCCTCCCTGAGCAGCTATTCCAGTGCCCGATGACCCTTTCCGTGGAAAATTTTTTTCCTCATGTCCAGCCTGACCCTCCCCTGGCGGAGCTTGAGGCCATTAGCGCAGGAACACAACACGTCCAACCCTTCACACCAGGATGCTGCCCTGGGAGAAGTTTATCGAATACTCGTATTACGAAGGGCTGTTTTATTTATACAAGTCCTTCTTGCACAACAAAACCAAAATATTAGTGGATAGGAGTCATAGAATCATAGAATGGTTTGGGTTGGAAGGGACCTTTAAGCCCATCCGGTTCCACCTTCTACCATGGGTAGGGACACCTCCCACTGGCTCAGGGTCTCCAAGCCCCATCCAACCTGGCCTGGAACCCTCCAGGGATGGGGCAGCACCACTGCTCAGGGCAACCTGGGCCTCACAGGAAAGCGTTTCTCCCTAAGATCTCATCTCAATCTCTCATCTTTCAGCTCAAAACCCCTCGTCCTATCACTAAAAGGTCCATAAATCTCCTTCCCCTGCTATGACGACTGCCGGCTAACAAAAGCGAACCCGGCTTTATCCCTGGAACATTTGTGACAAGGGGTTTGCAATAACAGGCAGGAGAACCCAGCGGAGCCCGTGTTGTAATCTCCATGGGGCCGAGTGCCACAGGTGCACTAATATAGGCATTAGTGAATGATTAGACCTCGTAAAATATATGAATGCTGTTTCTTTAAGAAGCCATAAAATTTTATTGAGGAAAAAAATCCATGTGTAAGGCTTTTGGTTCGTTTCATGCGGTCATTCAGCATTTCACTCATTTCTGAGAGGACTATGATAATTAAAACTGCGGCCTGGGTCTGGTTTCTATAAAGTCCATCTGGCCTTCCGCGATGGCGAGTTTTGGAAGTATGTAATTGCCTGAGCAGCAAATAACTATTTTGCCATCCGCAGTGGTTTAATTTTGTCCCTGCAGCAGGGGAGCTAAGTCAGGGGGGCAAAAGATCATTAAGGTCTGTAGGCAGAGAGGGGCTCCCCGAGCCCTCGCTGGCCGTATTTGTTGAAACGCTTGACACCGACGAGCCCCATTAATGCCCGGGTTAGATACAATCTGTGGAAAAGGGTCTATTATAAAGGGATTATTTGGAAGTGTTCTGTAGTTGGAGGGTGGGTGTGATTGAAGGACTTTAAAACTGTGACATTAACCCTTAGGGCACTCCAGGCAGTAACAAACCTGGCATTAAAGAGCTGGTGTTTGTCACAATTTCTTCGCTTCCCTCTTTCTCTGCCACGAGGTCAAAGAGATTAAAAACATCCATAATGTACTCTTCAGAGTCACAAAGATGAAGCTTGTTTTCCGTTCACTTTATGGCTGCAGCCAGCTCCCCCGCCTCCCCACTCACCTCAAACAGAGCCATTAACCGAGAGCACAAATTGCAGAAGACAGACAAAAGCAATTATTTTATAGAAATCTATGCACACATTTACTTCTGTATCAAAAGAAAGCCAACGCAGAGGGAGTGGTGACAGAAGAAGCTCGAGAGCTCTGCTTAAATATCCAAAGTGGGGCTGTTCGTACTCTGCTTGACTGAAAATCGAGCTGGAAACGTCAGGCCATGAGCCGATCCCCGGCACACTGCAAGAGGCTGCTGCGGCTTAGGGACCGGCACTCCGCTTTCCCCTTCCTTTCAGGCTGATAGAAGGAAAGGCTTAGACGAACAAGACCACTTAGAAACTCGACAGACTTTAAAATACTTCATAGAAGTCCATTTAAACACAGATGTTAAACAGCCTTTTGTGCAACTTCTCTGTCCTGTTCCACGCATGTGTCCCCCGTGGGAGATGGAAAACCATAAGGGGTATTATTTCAGCCAAAAGAGGGGAGATTGAGATGAGATCTTGGGGAGAAATGTTCTCCTGTGAGGGTGGGGAGGCCCTGGCCCAGGTTGCCCAGAGCAGTGGTGGCTGCCCCATCCCTGGAGGGGTTCAAGGGCAGCGTGGATGGGGCTCGGAGCCCCTGAGCCAGTGGGGATCCCGTGGGGATCCCAACCCAACCCATTCTGTGATTTGATGATTATGAGGCAGAGGCAAACAAAGTGATTAAGAAGACACTAGCTCCAGACGTCGAGCAGACCCAGATTACGAGGAGCCAGATCATGGTCCTCCTCCTTTGGCTGCAACTTGTCAACATGACAAATTATGTACACAAGCGCGTATCATAATCATCTCAATGATGGTGATCATCAGCTATTTCAAGTGCAATTTTCTCTGGAATAAGTGACTTTTGTTTTGCTTTCTTTCCAAGGGCTCATTCATTTAACGCAATCTTAGACGATCGTCAAATCAATCACTTGATTCACAGTGTGTTTACAGTCCTACCGAGAATGTGGTAAAAACCCCATCGGTGTAAGAGTATCGTGTTTCCTTCAAGACCGTACCACACTTTGATACAAGAGCGTTAGTTACTGGTGTTCCTTCACTGGGCAGTTCTGGAAATGCTGAGAGAAAACATGTGCGCATTAAACTGTTCCCTAGACCCCATTTGAAAGAACATCAGCAGATATCACAGTGGAAAACACACTTTATAGCGAATTATTGGAATTACAACTCTTCCAATGCAGC
Organism: Cuculus canorus; assembly: GCF_017976375.1. Classification (NCBI taxonomy): domain Eukaryota; kingdom Metazoa; phylum Chordata; class Aves; order Cuculiformes; family Cuculidae; genus Cuculus; species Cuculus canorus. Next base: position 3,167,586 of record NC_071421.1, on the reverse strand, counting down.
AGAATGGCTGTTTCTCTTTGACATGCCCGTCTTTGCTCAGCACAACTATCCGACAGCACAAACTACAGTTGGAAAGGATCAACATTTAGAAATGGTTCTGAATAATACAATAAGGAACAATAAGTGTGATTAAAAGCCATAAATTTGGGGGAAAAGAAAACATTTTAAACCTCTCTCTTACAGAGTCTGAGCCCAATCCTGCAAAGTTTCTATATACCAAGTAGTTACGAGAACAGAGGTCCTAATTAATGCAGTGTTAAAGTTGCTAATGCCGGTTAATTTGTGTGTTAGCAGTTTCAGCGCCGGGCCCCGTTTGATGTGGTTACCTGGCAAAGCACAAGGGTGGGCAGAAGGCACAGTCACACAGCGACACCAAAGGAAGCGGCGAGCAGCCTCCCTTGTCTCAGGCAAGACAAAAATCAAAGAGCCAGAGCCACCGCTCTTAAACAACACATCTTCGGTATTTTCCAGGAAGCCAACACTTGAAGTTGCTGTGCCTTACAGTAAAAACACAGCTCGATGGACCTCCTGGAGGACGATCTTAGTGCGAATTAGCCCAAACTCAAACTCAATCAATAGCGTCAGTAAAAAGGTAGCACTTCTGAATCAATACAGACACTGATACAGCAATAAATGAAAGTTCAAACGCGCTCAAACCGGTCCATATTTCCAAGGAAGACACTCAGATTGTGGGATTATGGTGCCTGCTGCTCTCTGCAGAGCACGACTGGAACATGGGGCTCACTGCAGAGGCTGCTGGCGCTCCTCTCCGGAGCGCTGACGTGCACACACCACACCGGACTGTCCGATAAGCACCTTTACTAAACCAAACATAAACAGTTTTACTGGAAAACCCGAAAGCTTAATGGCAATTCAGACAGGCATCGCAGCCACGCTGCACCGCCACCGCATCCTTGAACTTGAAAGCCGAGTTTCTGACGCAGATTGTTAGGAGAAAGCCATCACAGCGTAACCGTGTGAACAAAATTGTCCTCGAATTCAGGCTTTCTATGGATTGGAGCTTCGAGCTCAGCTCCTCCAGTTGCTGTTGATGTTGGACTTCAACATGTTTGGTATGAGAAGCCACCAGACACAATAACAACTGTTGGAAGAAAATGAATGAGAATTCTTTGGTTTTCAAAGCAAATGATATGGAAGATTACGGAGGTTTTTTAAGAATATGAGTCTTTAAGGGTGAAGAAAGTTAGGCACCGACTACCGTGTGTATTTGATGACCGTGTACAGCAACAGCAGTGTGTGTGTGTGTGCACACGCGTATCCGTCATCACAAGATCCAGGCCACAGTGGTCTTAGCAAACAAAGTGCTTCCTACGAGGTTCAAAATGCAAACACCATTTTTTATAGGGCTCTTCCTCTAACAATGTATCCCAGAGGACGCCAAGTAAAAGCTTTTTAAACACTACCCTGAAATACACACTGCATACTTAATGCTCTTAATTAGATTGGCCATTACCCTTTTTTTTAGACAACACTAAACCCAACTGGCCATCATCTTCATCGGCAAACCGAGCACATGTGAATGAACCCACCTTTGCACTCGGTGAGAATCCTCCGTACACGGCTTTTCAGAGCGTTAGCGGTTCTTTCCTCGCATCAAAGCAAACACCGAGTCTGCTGTAACACCGCAGGCACCCCTGAACATTTTGTTTTCCTGCGCCACAGAAAGCATAGAAATCTTGGAAATCCCGTTAAAACATTCTCCTCTAAAGATATTATAGATGCATTAAACCTGTGCCTTTCCCAAATCAAGACGAGGGCAGTTTTGCCACGCAAAGCAAGCACAAGGTTGCCAAAAATCCTGAAAAGGTCTCTCAGATGGAGGGGGGAAAAAAAAAGAAACAGACTAAAAGAAGCTGTGAAAGTTTATGAGGATAAACACTGATGACAGGTGGAGTAGAAGCTGAAATTTGAACTCCAAAGTAACTGCAAATAAAGATTTGTTACAGATGGTTTTAATATGACCTAACACTGGGATGCCAGCTACAGGATCACTTTTTCCTGTAGGCTGGACAAAACTTATAACTCGGTTATGGAAACACGCTACACTGGTACAGACACCTAAGGAATAAACGGCCTTTAGTACAGGAGTTATCCTCTAAAGGACGCATGATAGGATCAATAAAATGCTGATAAAGAGACACATAACTGGAACCAGCCACGACGAGTTATTTTAAACAGGTAAAATCAAGTCCTTCATACCCAGGCACAGCTGTAAATGTCCTTTGCTTCACAGAGGCGCGTGGATATGTGTGCGCACAGGGTGTGTGCGTGATGGAAATGTTCACTCTCGGCACGCGTTTAATTTGAGCCACTGATCTTTTGATCTTGGAGAATAATAATTCCCTATTTTCTAAAGACTGCATCGGCAAATGGATTCCTCCCCCCCTTCACCTTGGCTAGAAAAAAGCGTAAGCCAACAATATTATAGTGGTTTTAATTGTTTCACAATGACTTTTCAGAAGGGAACATTTGGCCATTTCTCAGCTATTAACAATATTCTCCTTTATTCAGGCACTGAGAGTCCCTTTCCTTCAAGATGGTTTGAATTCTGTGATATCCTTGCCTCTCTCTTGGTACGAATCATCACGCAGAGAGTTTGTAGAGGGAAGAAATAGGATGAAAATTCAATAGAACCCTCTTTTATATGCCAAATTATCTCCAGAAACTACTCGTATGATTAAGTATGGCAAAGTTTGCTTCATTAAGAGCACTGTTTGCTCTTCTTAAAATGCTCGAGATTGTTTGAAGGGACGTTGAGAAGGAAATAACCCATCCTAAATGGGTAAGGGGACCATGGAGGGGAAAAGCACGGTCTGGATCGCAGCCAGACCTTCCCTTTCCTTACTTGGGGGCAGCACAGCGATGCGGGAGAGCAACACCCGCCTGTCCCGTCCCTGCGGGAACCTGGACATGGGCAAATCCTTTGCCAAGTGCTCTTGAGAGCAGCCCAACATAATGCGGCCGTGCTTCCGCTAGGGAGCAACCCAGGCCTTCGGGAAGCTCTGGAAAGGGATGAAAGCAAAGCACAGATGTTGTGTTGGAGGGCACAGACACATTCGAGGGCTAAAGAGATGCGTGGCACAGGGAGCGCACGTTCATTGCGACGCAGCCGGGTCAGAAGAAAGGCTCTGCAGCCCAGACACCTCTAGAGTATCCACAGCCGAGGGTGTGTAATCTTTCTTGACTTGCTCCAAACTCTGTGCATCCCTACGTCTGCCTGCACTTTAGGTGCTGGTGAAGGACAATCCCTAATGAAATGGAGCTGTGCATCGCTGAGCTCACCCCGGGCTCCTGCTGTGTTTTATCCTGCTGGATTCAAGCACCCACACGTGGGGAACTGAGAGGTCACTACTAGTAGTCACACTGAAATTGTATCCATGGTCACTTAAAACTCACAGTTCTACGCTGTGAAGCCTGGAAACGGCATCTCACCAAAGACTGCATCACCAGAGGGAGATACTCAACCTGCCCAAGCACCACCCGCGCCCCAGAATCCCAACTGATGTTGCTGTCATGCTATAAACAGCTCCTTGCTTCCTCCAATGCTCGGTGGGATCACTCAGAGGTGACAGAGGAAGGGAAAGAAGACTTATTTCCATCATAAATCCACTATTTTGGCAGCTGGACCCTCTCAGATAAATAAAATGAGATCTTCTTAGGGAGAGTAGTGAAGTTCTTGTTGCTGAGCACTGACATGCACCCCAAATTTCTGGAATCTCTACTTAATTTGGAAAGCAAAATCCAGCTGAAACATGCTTGGTTGCTACACCTCTGTCTAGATTCCAAGCTTGTAACGCAGTTGGCAGGTTTAAGTGTTCTCATCAAGATCAGTGACAACCAACCTACCACACCACAGTTCTGGGAGGATTTGGAGTTTTTCACAGCATGGTAAATACGAAACGCAAGCCAGAGTAGGGAATGCTCCATTGATACAGCTCTTTCCAGTATCAACGGGCCTCTTTATTTGTCCTTGTTGCTTCAATCAGCTTTTAGAGGAACAAATGCAAAAGCCATTAGAATCACGGAATCATGGAATGGTTTGGTTCGGAAGGGATCTCAAAGCCTATCCAGTTCCACCGTCTGCCACAAGCACAGACGCCTCTCACTGGATCAAGGGGATCAAAGAAAAACTTAGCAAGGTTTTCAGAACCGCCAAACAGCCGTAAAAGATGCAACCAAACAGAAAAAAAGAATATTAAATCAGCAGCACACTGAATGAAATGTGTACTGAAACCACTCATGATCCATTACTGTATTTGCCCCTCAAACAAATGAATACAGCTGACAACCTACATAAACCTCAGCTTGTACACAGTAATATATAAAGGCATTTTATTTCCTTTTTACTGGGTTTATGTATTCTTTTGACAGGCATGGAGTAAAACAAGGGAAAAGTTAGCGAAGACCTGAGCATCCTGGGGGAAAAGCAAGATAAAGCAACTACTCCGAGCAGGCGACCTGTGGTCTGTGGCTGCCAGGCTGAGGCAGGACTGCGTACTCAACCTCCTTATCCCTCTCTCTCCACTTCCACCAAAGGATTCTTGATCAGTACCCTACGGGCTAGTTAGTTATGTCGGTTGGCTTGGAAAAAGTCTGTGTGGAGGGGGAGAAACCACTGACAACAGGAGCAGGCTCCTGGCGCTCGCTGCGTGGGCGATAGCTGGCAGGCTCGCCGCTCGCGGGCTTCTCCTACCGATGCTGTCAGTCCAAACACACAGAAGGCAGTGGCCTCGCTGGAATAAACAGGAGTTCCTCGCGATTGCCAGTAACATTTCCTGCGTTTACCTAAGAACATCGCAACTGGGAGTTGGAGAGCTTTCCCAATAAATCCCCACGGCCGTGCCAGGCACGGCCAAGCGCTGCAGCGGGCAGTAACGAGCCCATCCTGCAACCTCCGCAGAGGATAGGCAGGAGAAGGCACCGGCTGGTGGTTTGCCATCGCTCACAACACCGAACCGAGTCACCAATAAACCCAACATCAGGAATAATAAAACTTTACCACTCACCTTACGTAACTTTTATTTTACGCTCCATTAACTTTTATTACCGACTCCAAAGAATAACGGCATTCTTACTGTCGAGAATTAGAAACAGTCTTTCAGGGGAAAATAAGGGAAGAAGACGCATTCTAATATTAGGGGCTGCGTTCCCTGGCAGCTTAGAATACCAGGAACAAATAGAGTTTAAACAGATACGTCTCATTCGCAGCTAATAGAGAAACAGCCTTACCTTTCTCGAGGCTCGCCAAGCAGCCCCATGCTTTCCTGAGACACTGCGCTTCCCTGGATCACATTCAAGGGATAAACTGCAGCGAGAAACCTCGGCTCTGTACACACAATAACTCAGTAGGACAGCAATGGATTTAGCAATTATTGTTTTCTAATTGCAGCAGCAGAAGACCCAACCGCAGAAAATATTTATTAAGGTCACTAAGGTAGATGCATCGGAACTACACACGCACGCAAAGTATTCCCAGGAACGTGAAGGCGGGAGGAAGCCACGCCTTTCTATATTTCCTTTAACTCATTATGCTGTTTTTCTGCAAGTTTTGGGAACATCAGCCACGAAGGGACTCTGGTGAATAAGGCGTTGTTTGTTCGACTGGCCAGTGCCCTCGGCCATCACGCCCGAGAACCAGGGCACTGCCTCACGTCTGTTTTTCATACGGGCCAAGTCCTTTTCCCCCTCCTGTTTAGTATAATTTTATACTGGGTGGACATATTTAGGGCCTGAATGGTTTGACAGTAATGATTAATACCCTGCATTAGGAGATTCCAGTGAAAGTATTCAGGAGCACGCTGTGCAGTTTGGTTCTCATCAGATGGTCAGGTCTACAGGCCTATTAAAAACAGCAGGAGAGCTGCAGACTTAATCACAGAGGCTGGGCCCGTGGAGGGAGGAAGAGCGACACACAAAAAAAGGAGAGAATGAATAGAATGATAGAGCAGAGGTGCAGGAGCGTGCGGTTTAACTCACGCTCAGACCAGAGATGAAACCGAGGAGGCTTTAAAATCCATGGCCAAAACAGATTCAAACATGAAATCTTTCCTCAAAGCCGGAGCGGGTCCGGTTAGGAGCAAAGGGACAAAGTTGCTGAAGGTGAGAATTACTTACGGTCCAATAGTAAAAAACTTAGAAAGACAAAATAAGACTCAAGGCAGAACGGGTCATGATGGGAAAAGACCCTTGAAAAATCATAGAATCACAGAATGGTTTGAGTTGGAAGGGAGCTCAAAGCCCATCCAGTTCCACCCCTGCCATGGGCAGGGACACCTCCCACTGGATCAGGGGCTCCAAATTCCATCCAACCTGGCCTGGAACCCCTCCAGGGACGGGGCAGCCACCACTGCTCTGGGCACCCTGGGCCAGGGCCTCCCCACCCTCACAGGGAAGCGTTTCTCCCTAAGATCTCATCTCAATCTCTCCTCTTTCAGCTTCAAACCATTCCCCCTCATCTTGTCCCCGCACTCTCTGACCGAGAGCCCCCCTCCAGCTTTCCTGTAGGCTCTTTTTAAGTTCTGGAAGGCTGGAATGTGTCAAAACAGTTTTAGGAGAGAAAGTGGAAAAAATAATCCACCCAGAGAAAGGCCTCGAAAGTCACTGCTGTTGTTTGGTGTTTTGCTATTAGTTCATAGAGCCAGAGTCACCTCTGGATGGCAGGAAAGCTCATTACAAAACCCAGACCAAACTGAGATCCCCGGGAACTCAGCAGGGTCATCGAGAGCTTCGAGCGTCACAAAGCTGAATGAGGTGCAGCCTCCTGACCCTTGGCACAGCAGGACAGCATCTTCCTTATATCTACGATCAATGACTCAGGGTAAAGAACTGTCGATGATCTCCCAGGCGAGGTGAGGATGATAACCTGTGCAATTAGGTATTCAGCACCGTCCATCTGAACTAATCTGCGGGGCTACACAAGGATGTTGAGCATGGAGGCCCCTTGTGCACGGACACATCTGAGTTTGAAGGACTCAGGACAACGTGCTTAGCAAAAAGAGTGGGTAGTTTTTGCCACGTCTGTCTCCTGACAGTGACAAGTCAAATGGAGGAGAGGACAGTGCCTGGAGGATGAGCAGGAGTCAGCTCTGAGCCCGGGCTCACGCTTCAGGCCTGGCTTCAGAATCACAACATATTGTGGGAAACAGAATCATACAGTGGTTTGGGTTGGAAGGGACCTTAAAGCCCATCCAGTCTCACTCCCTGCCATGGCTCCACTCCTCCCACTGGCTCAGGGGCTCCAAGCCCCATCCAACCTGGCCTGGAAGCCCTCCAGGGATGGGGCAGCCACCACTGCTCTGGGTACCCTGGGCCAGTGGCTTGCGTAGAGTGAAGAAAAGCTGTAAAATATCTCCATGCTAAACACGAGGGTTTGATGCTCTCACTCCTTGAGACCAACTGTACAGGGAAATAGATTAATGGATTGTGACACCTTTTATGGGACCAGTGGGCCAGTAAAACATTGCATGTTACTCCCTCTCTCAGCTATAAAGTTCAAAGAGTGCCAGCAAGGAGGATGCAATGCCAGCAAAACGCTACTCTATACCAAAAGGAGCAGAGATTCCTCCTTCTTTGGAGAAAACAGCCAAATTGCACAAATATGCGCAGAAGTTCTGTTTCTAGGACTACCGAGACTCCGCAATGAACGGGCTCGTTTGCAGCAGCAGTAGCACCGAGCTGCTCCTGTCCACGGAGAGGGCAGATGCGCTGTTCTTAGCGCTCTCAAAAGTGAAGCCTTTTAAAAACACAGCTTTTCACAGGCTGAGCAGACTCAGGGCTACATGGTAAATGCCCCAGAAATGAGTTTTTGAGCTGCTCTTTTAGGCAGGAAACCTTAACGTTCTCCTAAAATACCCCTCCTGGGAACAGCAAGGGCTGCGGCAGCCCCGGCATCGACAGCCAGAGGAGCATCTTCTGCCCTCCCGGCCCTGCACACCATCTCTGTTCCGAAACAAAGCACCAGCAAGGTTCTACAACTGCTCTTACATTCCATGTTTTAGTGGAGAAGTTTCAAATTACACCTATTTATTTTCTTCCATGCATACAAAACTCAAACAAAAGCGATAAACGAGATCAAGACTCATCCTTTCTACGTACCATTGCCACTAAGATGAGCCACAGAAAGAAAGAAAAGACTTAACAACACGCTCGCCAGAGAACTGAGCTTTTAAAGGATTTAAAAGAAAGAACTGGAGCAAGGAGAGAAGCTCTGGATTTTCTGGAGTAAGGAGTTCATCGAGGTGAGCACGGACTTTGGAGTTTCAGTGTTGGCCTCAAAGGTAACCATCATCTCCTCTGCTGAAAGCAAAGGACTGCAGCTACTGAACGAGCACCTTCTGTGGCAGAGAGGGCAAGAACGCAAGTACGTCACTGGGTCTTGTGAGCTCCCTGTGAAAGCCCAGAGCCTGGCTAAGAACAAGCAGCCAAACGTTCAGCTGTGCTCCTAAAACCTTGTCAGATTTACCTGACATCTGGAGTCTTCCTTCTGTCCTTGAAAGTGTATAAGGATGAGCTCACTATTCATTGGCTACGTGGACAAAATAAAACAAAAATTACAACTTGTTGAGTACTATAGGTATTTTTTCTTTGAATTTTCATTCATTTTTAATTAATTTTCCCCTGTCACTCTCCAATTTCCACAGATTTTCACACAGTCAATATTTGTTTCCAAGAACTTTGTAGCAACCTGCATCCAAACGCTGTAAAACCCACACTGCATTCACACTGGAGCATTTTTACTATGATCACCTCATTGTGGAACAGAAAAATTTCTGTTTGTTGTCAAAAGAAAACAGCTAAGATCACATCTGTGTCCTACCGGTTGCTTTGATGAATCCCTAAGGTTAAGAACATCCAACAAAAGTACTATCAGAAGGTTTGATAGAAGAACTGGACAACATCTGGACAACATTAAAGGAATGCTGGAAGCTACCAACAAACAGTTTGATGGAATCATTAAAAAGGGAAACTTCATCTTTTAGTGTTTGGAGAAAGTTTATTCCCTAAGCTGAGATTCTTTCCTCCTCTCTACGGAGCGGGAGTCCTTCTCCAGCATTCCAGGCTGGAGCTCCTGCCCCAACCTGGGGACACGCGGGGCAGCGTGCGCTGCCGCTGCGGTTAAAGCCGTTCCATGGGTACCCGAGAATTTCAGTTGGTTGGGCTGTCACCTTTCAACAGCGCTGAACTCGTATTAAAACCCAAATCATCGTTAAAACCCCAACAACACACAAATGGCACAGAACAAAGCCCCTGAGGTGTTCAAAGTCTGCAAATCCCCTTTTTTTCTGAATGTCTGAGTAACAACAAACCCAAAACAAGAATTAATTCTTCTCCAATGCACAGACCCAGTTGAGTAACAAGCACTAAAAATACATCTGAACATCAGAAACAAAAGAGGAGGCACGGAGCACTTTGAAAGTTTGCTCCAATTATTAAATAAATTAGACCTGAGCTGCTAAGAAGGGAAGGACAGAAAGTTCACCACCAGCACGACAGGACTTGACTTGTTTACGAAGAGAAAAAGGGGGAAAAGCAGCACTTTTTACCAGATATCCAAATTCCAGGCATTTTTCGTTATTAAGTGACAATATGATTTTCAAATCGATGAGATGATGTGTGATTTTTTAATAAAGCAAATACAACACATGGCTCTGACAGCTGCCAAGCAACCACTGATGCTGCAGGAGGAAAAGGGACCAGCCAAGCATCCTCCGTGCAGAGGAGAGACAACTAAAGCGGCAACGGAGCTCTCATCCTGGTGTGCCCTAAAGGGCTTTTTTCTCCCTCCCTCAGAACTCTGGGGCATCTCCCAGGTCCACCAAAGGCTCCTGCTGACAATAACGCTGGAGTCCTCGGCACAGGAAGGACATGGATCTGTTAGAATGAGTCCAGAGGAGGTCATGAAGGATGACCTGAGGGCTGGAGCTCCTCCTTTATGAGGAAAGGCTGGGAGAGATGGGGTTGTTCAGCCTGGAGAAGAGAAGGCTCTGAGAAGACCTTAGAGCAGCTTCCAGGACTGAAAGGGGCTTCAGGAAAGCTGGGGAGGGGCTCTGGAGCATGGAGTACAGGGACAGGACAAGGGGGGGGACAGTTTTCAGCTGCAAGAGGGGAGATTGAGATGAGATCTTAGGGAGAAATGTTTTGCTGTGAGGGTGGGGAGGTCCTGGCCCAGGTTGCCCAGAGCAGTGGTGCTGCCCCATCCCTGGAGGGGTTCCAGGCCAGGTTGGATGGGGCTTGGAGCCCCTCATCCAGTGGAAGGTGTCCCTGCCCATGGCAGGGGGTGGGACTGGATGGGCTTTGAGGTCCATTCAGACCCAAACCATTCCGTGATTCTACGCTGTGGGTACCCCTCGGAGGCGGATGCTCCTGCCCCGCCACTCCTGACCCCGGAGCATGCTGCCCGTGTCCCGCAGCCTCCGTGCCCAGCCTTTCCCAGAATGCCAAGGAACGGCAGGGAGACTCCGTCTGCTCCTTGCTAAAAATATTGTTATTGAAATCCAATGCTTTTTTTTTGTGAGACACGAGGAATGTTCCCGTCACAGATTTAGAATCATCAATGAAAAAGGTCATTGTCTGGGGACAGAAACGCTGCGGAGATGCGTTGAGTGGCGAAAAGGATTTCCCTAAACCACAGTACCTTGAAACCGAACTCCCCACTCTCCACGACCCACGCGCAGCTGACTGAAGCCCCACTTTTTCAACCGTGTTTAGAACTATTAATGCAACATAACCATCCTCTTCAAGAATGCCGGGCTCCCCGCGACAGCCTGGCCTGCGCAGAAATTTCCTGTATCCCACTGCTTTCCCACCGCTTGGACCAGCGCCGGGAGCTGCAAAAGAATGAGCATTTGGAAACATCACTTCTTTTGTTTTTTTTTCTTAGTGGATTAGGTGCTTGAATGTGATGGACAGCAAAAGAATACGGGGACAGGACTTCTAAACACCCTACTGCTATCTGCACATTATTTGGATTTGCAGGTTATCAGTGGGGCAGCAGCTTCGGCTATGACCTCATTAACTAATGTGGCCACATCAGCACCTCTCCGCAGCCTTTATCACTCATCATGTGTCATAAAGCAGCCCGTTGACACCTCACAGTGAATACCGGTTGTATCTTATCTCCTGCAGGGCTTGGACCCTCGCTGGGAGACAGAGAGCATGTCTAGGAATGCAGCGAGGAGACAAGTTCACCAGCGGCAGCTGACAGGGGATGATTTCTCAAACAAACACTGAGTGGGAAATTAATGGGCTTTGGTTTGCCACTGACAATACTGAGCAGAAATACATTAACTTCTGACTGCTATAATTCAAGAATTATTACTGTAATTTCAGCCCAAAGCTACTGGGACTCTTCCATCACTCTGCATCCAGAGCACAGCTGCTTTGCTGCCCTATCATCACCGGTACACCAGCAAGGACCAGTGTCTTTCATTTCCAAAAACACAAGACTTATTCCTGGTGGCTGGGATTCTCTTCCCATAGCGGAAAATCACAACCGTATTTTCTCATTTCTTTGCATAAAAATCCATTTGGTTTTTTTGCATCTCACAATCGGACACTGGGAGAAAAAGCAGCACACCCCAACTACAGCAGCTCCCAGCCAGCTGGAGGGGAGATGAAAATGATGCCGGAAAGGCTGAACTGGTTTTTCCTGGTGTTACCTTCCTAATGTTGGTTTTTATAAGGCGTGTTTTGCTAAGATAACGGCACATTTAGGCGGCAGAAGCTGTATATTCCTCCTGACGTACACAGCACTCGGCACAGCAGGGAGGGAAGAACAAGGTGGTTTCAAGTCACCATCACGCAAATCTTCAGAGCCACAGGACACCCTCACCCGCTCTGCTGCTGCTGGTAAAACAAAATACGCTGGGCACACACGTTTTAAACTAAATGGACCTATTAAATTGGTATTAAAAATAAAAACAACCAACCCAGACAGTACGGAAAAGTTCCTCGGACTGAAATCGAAGCAAACCCAAACCCCTCTGCGATCGCGGTGGTCGCTGCGACTGAACCAGGAGGGCTCAGTGGACCAAAATAGGCACCGGCCGCTCGCGCATCCCATCAAACCTCGATAGGAACAATGCCCCGCGTTCTTCGCTATCGGGGCGTGCAGCGGGCAAGCCCGCTCTATTTTCAGCAATGAATAGGAAAGATGATCCGCTGCTCCAGGCACCGGGCTGGGAGGACAAAAAGCTCGGGCACGTGTCCTGGTGTGTTGCTGACACGTGCGCAGCTTCAGGAAGGTTCTCTGATCTGTTTCTCAATGCTTCATCTATAAAACTGTGATAATAATCTTTTATTTGACTTGATTTAGACTTCTAGTTGATAGGAGCCGTTCTGAAATAACTATGGGAGGTGGATAACATCTGACATTCCCACTATAAAGACAGTCGGTGTGCAATAATGACATAACCTCTTGTACGCCAGGAAGAGCCGCAGAGCCCCTCGTCACCCCTTGCACCAGGCAGACGCCAAATTTCTCTAAATGAATTGATCGCTTAGAATTAGAAACAAACAAACAAACAAGCAAAACGACTCTCTGAGATCTGGCATCACACCATGAACTGTCCGTCAAGCGCCGCCTGTTTCCTGCCCAGCACCGAAGGCGAGCTGAGCAGTTCATCCCATGGGATTGGGGAGCGCATTCTGCCCATGGCACTCCTGATAAAACACAATTTATTTTAACTGATTATGGGCACTTTTCTTAATGCTTTAAGGCCTGAGGAGTATTCACATGCAGTTTGCGTACCAACCCGAGTGTTATCTTTCTTCTAATTTTCCTTTGTTCTCTGGTTTTTAAAAGACTGTCCTGTTCTCCCCTACACTTCTTTCTTCTACAAGTGATCTAACAGCAGGTCCGGGAAAGATCAGCTTGTGGGATCTGACGGCTGTCGGATTCACAACTCTGCCACTTTGGTTCCCATCGTCAAGCTATGAAAAATCACAACTTCTTCCATTATTATTTTCTCACATCCAAAAACTTGTCATGGAGCCTGGAGACTACCAGATCCCTTCCAATCAACAGTGGGATAAAGACTCTTCTCTATGCCTTTTCCAGACGTAAAACCAGATCTTTTATTAAACCACATTAACCTAAACATCCTCCCTTTATTTCTCCCCTGCTGGGTAACACCATGTCAGAACATGAGCTGCCAGGAAAAAGCAGTGTCCTGCTGAAAGCTGTAAAAGAGGCTGAGTAAATGCACCGAACAGAAAACATAAACACATCGGGCTGACATATTTTGCATGGATTAAACTTGACCGGGAACATCATAGTGACTTTTCTCCAATGATATAAACAAAAGCAAAACCTGATAAACATTTTCCATACCCAACGTGCCAGGAAGAGTCATTTTGGGAAAAATAAAACAGAATCACACTGCTCGAAGAAGGTTCCACTTGAGCAGAAATAGCCAAGTGCCTCACAAAGCCCATATTGTTCAGAGTCCGCGGGCAGTCAGTGCACCTCTGTGCACTCTAGAGGCAGTATTGTCTAATGGATTGAACACAGCCACCAGGACGAGGGACCCAGCTCTCCCGGCAGCTCGATCAGCCCTTCCGCATCTCAGCTTTGTGGGGGTTCTGTAAGTGGCCCCTAATCATCCTCCATCTCCTTCAGATGGCGCCGTCAGTAATTAATTAATCATTGTCCATCCCTCTGGAAGCTGGAAGGGATGACATGGGTGTGCATGAGGGTCTCCATGAGCCCCTGACGTGCTGTGCTCCCGGATGCTTTGATTATAGAACCGTTTGGTTGGAAAAGACCTTTGAGATCGAGTCCAACCGTACCTGTCCACTATTAAATCATCCCCAAGCACCTCATCTAAACATCTCTTAAACACCTCCAGTGATAGGGACTCAACTGCCTCCCTGAGCAGCCTCTGCCAGTGCTGAGAACCCTTTCAGTGAAGAAGTGTCTCCTAATATATAATCCGAACCTCCCTGGCACAATTTGAGGCCACGATATTACACACTTGTCACGCCAGGCCACGACAGCTTTGTGAACCGATCCGTTGTCAGACCAAGCCACGACAGACCTGGCCCCTCTTTGACAGCGACTCTTCCAAGGAGAGATCGATACAAAATACAACACTTTTTTAGCCACATCCATTATGAAAATCCAATCCCTAAATGACATCTCACTTAGCAACAAAAGCAATGTTTTATTCCAATTCCTCTTTAAGCTTTTCTTTTCCTCCCAGAAAGAAAAACAGAAAGACCGAAAAAGAATATCTGATCGTTATTTTTGCATGGCCCCAGAATTTACAGCATTGTGGAAGTACTACCTCAACGTGGAAGCATTTTTTCTTTTCCCTATCACCTCCGCTACCACTGGAGGTCGGGGGCTTTCTGGCTTTCAAACAGTTGGGGAATATTTTAATGTCCTATTTTTCAAATGATGTCAAACATCTCCAGGGCCTCATAGGGCCCTTATGAGAAGTCAGAATACATAATTAACTGATAGCCAGGCACAGTCTTAGGAGTCAGAACAACAGGACAGCTCAGCAGTTCCTCCACAGGCTGTACCACGAGGCACTGCTCTCATCCAGAATTTCACATGCAGAGACACAGCTGCTTTCAGCCTGGGCTGACATGAAGAAGCCCGGACAGCCACCCTTCCCACCCGTGTGCGCGCGCATAGGGGAATATCATTTGCTATCAACCTTCACATGAACGTGGTTCGATGTGGACAGTGCACAGCGGGTGCACGGCTAACCCGTCTCGCAAGGGGATGATAAGGAGTTGTAGCACTCAGACATCTCACCTGAATCATAGAGTGGTTTGGTTGGAAAAGGCCTTTGAGATCATAGAATAGTTTGGGTTAGAAGGGAGTTTAACGATCATCCAGTTCTAACCCCTCTGCCATGGGCAGGGACACCTCCCACTGGCTCAGGCTGCCCAAGGCCCATCCAACCTGGCCTGGAACACCTCCAGGGATGGGGCAGCCACAGCTTCCCTGGGCAACCTGGGCCAGGGCCTCCCCGTAGAAGCATAGTTTGGGTTGGAAGGGACCTTAAAGAGCATCCAGTTCCAACCCCCCTGTCATAGACACTAAGCCATATCATCCCTGCGCACACCATCTACTCATCTTTTAAACCCCACCGGGATGGGGACTCGGGGATGGTGATGGGCTCAGGCACATTCCTCCTTTCCCAAGGACTCAAACAGGACAGCATTCAGACATCACCACGATGTTTCTGACTCCTGTAATTGCCTCTACACTGAACAACCACAGGGTGATTCCAGCGAGTGAGAATCGCCGAGAAACACAACAACAGCGCAGAGCCGTGCGGGATGGGGATTGGAGAGCTGGAATGGGGCTGATCTCTCTCTCACGGACTCTGAGCTGCATCTTGGGTGTTGAGGCTCTGGAGCGTGTCCAGAGAAGAGCAACGAAGCTGGTGAGGGGCTGGAGAACATCTGACGAGGAGCAGCTGAGAGAGCTGGGGGTGTTTAGCCTGGAGAAGAGGAGGCTGAGGGGAGACCTTATTGCTCTCTACAACTACCTGAAAGGAGGTTGTGGAGAGGAGGGAGCTGGGCTCTGCTCCCAAGGGACTGAGGACAGGAGAAGGGGGAATGGCCTCAAGCTGCGTCAGGGGAGGTTCAGGTTGGATATCAGAAAAAAATTCTTCACAGAAAGAGTCATCGGGCACTGGAACAGCTGCCCAGGGAGGGGGTCGAGTCACCTTCCCTGGAGGTGTTTAAGGAACGGGTGGATGAAGTGCTGAGGGACATGGTTTAGGGAGTGTTAGGAATGGTTGGACTCGATGATCCAGTGGGTCCTTTCCAACCTGGTGATTCTATGATTCGGTGCGCAGAAAGCCTCCTGTGTTTGCCCAAGACGGGATCTTACTTTCCCCGTTCCTTTTAAGTCCCCGCTAACCTCGCAGGTGTGGGCTGATTCATCTTTTCTCTTTTTCCCCTCCGAGATTGATTACATGCTAAGCAGGGTTTCTTTAGCCAGCACACACATCTCTAATTATTAGCACTGCCAACTTTCCCAGCACAATGCTCCGTGTCAGATAAACGAAATCTGTTCCTGTCTGTTCTGTAACTGATATCAGCTCCATAGTGACAGTCCCTGACCCGAGGACCCCACGGCTTTGTGTAAGGCTACATCTTTACTTTGGTGAGAATGGAGTCCGTACACATCACAAAATCACCAGTATTAATTAAATCACAGATCCTGTTATCACTTCGCTGAATAATGGGCTTTTCCAGCCCACCCTGAGCAGCTTCAGCAACGCTTTTCTACCGACGACACTCAAAATATTACATTTCCAAGACTTTCATTCACCTGACCCACAACCCATTTGAATTAGTGGTTTTTATGACAGTCAGAAACCTGTTAAACATCTATCTCTACGCAGCACAACGCAGACAAATATTTAGATTCCACGTGGTTCTTTTTTCAAGCAGGGAAAAAGAGTTAATAATTAAATACGCAAATATCAGCACGTCTGCCTACAAAATGGATATTCCAGCAACGCGGAACTCCTGGTGGTGTCTGGCACAACAGGTCCCAAAGCCAAGGAATTCGGGGTTTATAAGTGCATCTCGTGGGAATAACAGGCCTGGATTCAGCAGCACTGGGTTTAGGGATACCTTGGCAGAACGTACGCATCCAGCCCTGAGGTGTACGACAGCTCCGTGACAGATGACAAACAGGACATCCATCGGGGCGAGCGACTCATACGGGCGGTGCAAGGCAGGGCAGGGCCCAGAGCAGAACCCGGGAATGCTGTTTTATTCCTGACTTTTTAAAGCATTCTATCAGAATCAGCCGTGAGCTCCTGCAGCTATGGGAGAGCACCCCTGCGAGGGAATTTTTAAAGCCTGATGCACGAATACCTGTGATTTTTTTGTTTATTTTCAGTGCTGTCCAAATCTAGAGAGTATATTCAGAACGGAGATGTTTTCTTCTAAAACTTTGCAGCCAAGTCTAGCTGTCACAACAGCAAGGGCGATCTGGCTTGCTTTCTGCTCGTGGCCACAATGGGAAATCAAGTCATTATTCATGAGGACTGTCCACTGCCATCTCCTGCTTTAAAACCACAGCAGAGACTTAGAGAAAACAACTGCAGATGGGTAAATAATAATAACGATGATGACGGTGAAAAGTATCTTCCCTTCCTACCTCAACTCTAAAAGCAGAAACTGTGAAAAAGACTTTGTCCACCCTGCGAGGCTCTAACCAGCTTGTGAGTGAATCCAGCCTGAGTTTTCCATTACTTGAAAATATCCCAAACATGGAAAATACCTGACTTTGGAGAAACTCCCGATGTTTCCCCTCCGCAGCCACTGGACCCCTCACTGGTTATAGAAGCTGTGACAGCCACTCGCAGCTATAACCCCACCACATTCTCCTAACACAGTAACACACAGAACCAAACGCGCTGTGCAAACGGCGCTCTGCACTCCAAGAACATCTGAAGGCAGAAAATGCTAATGTGGTCGAGAATGGACATCTCATTCCTAATAGAACCACCTCTCTAATCAATACGAAAATATTTACTATAATAATCTCAATACCTCTGTTAGGTCTTTCATCAGCTTTATGGTTTTGATAAGCCTTTGAATGTCCCATCCTTTGGGTTTCCATATGGATCAGATGCAGGGGCAGTGCTGAAGGATGTTTGCCGTCCGGGGGCGAGGAGCGGTCTAGGCAAGCTGCCTTAGCGCGCTCGGGTACAATCTGCAAGAACTGGAGTCCAGTAAATTGTGTTACATGGCAAAAGATGTGGAGTGAGATTAGAGCCTAATTACAAAGGTTCCCCAGGCAGATGTTTAAGAATAGTAATATTTCTTTAAATGTTTTGCTGTGCGGGTGGGGAGGCCCTGGCCCAGGGTGCCCAGAGCAGTGGTGGCTGCCCCATCCCTGGAGGGGTTCCAGGCCAGGTTGGATGGGGCTTGGAGCCCCTGAGCCAGTGGGAGGTGTCCCTGCTCATGGCAGGGGACTGGAAGGCCTTCGTTATCCCTTCCAACCCAAACCATTCTATGATTCTACAATTCTGCGACTCTCCACTGCTGAGTGGAACAGGCAGGGCCAAAACTGGTCCTCGAGAGGACACAGAGCCTTTCAAGCTCCAGCTTGCTGCTGCTTCCCCAGATGAGAGCCCCACAGCAAGGCAGGCAAAGGGATGCTCTCTTCCAGACCAGCCCGAGGGCTGCCATGCCTACAACCCATTGAGGCAAAAGCATTTCCAACAAGAAAATTACAGAATTTTATCACAAGCTGATGCCAATCGAAGGAGAAACCCATTTTATAACAGCACAACACTATTTTGAAAAGCGTTTTTCCTATTTCCAAAGGATCCCACAGATGGAAAAAAGTCCTGGTAGCACGTCTTAGTGCTTTGTCAATAGGGGACTTTAGCAAAAACATTTCCTACCCTCTTCAGTTACCTCGATGGCGACACGAGTGCTCAGACTCGGTGTGCTCAGCAGCAGGGAAGGCGTCCTCCCGCCGCGAGTCCCGCGCTGGCCGCTGACCCTTCTGTGACAGAAGCTGCACAATAAATCCCGGGTTGCTCCTTGCTGGCCTCACAAGGCAGTAAAATGCCTGTAAATCGAAACCCCACAGCTTAGGGAGTCGCGGGCAGCAGCACCCTTCGGTGGCACAGAGCCCATCACGGGCACATTAAATACTAACCCCCGTCTCGCTGTGCACGGCGGGGCACGGTTTGGTCACAGGCTGCAATATTTTATGTGCAACAGGTACGAAATAAAGCGGTTTGCAGTGGGCAGATGAATATCTGCGAGAATCCGTTTACAACAGAATGCTGGAAGCAACAGATCACGCTAAAGACTGTTGGATAAAAATAGTTTTGGAAACATTTTCCATTCCAATAGGTTTGTGGTTTAACTTTTTAACCGTCTGGGAGGTCTGCAAACCCATCCTGTATTTTCATATCTCTGATATATCCCAGTATGATCATCATATCTCTGATAGATCCCCATATGATCACCACGGGGGAAACAGAACCTTTGCAGTCACATTCGAAACTCCAGTCCCTACCAATTCTCGTGCAAACTTGCATTCCTTTTCCTATAAAATAAACAGAGTCACACTTCATGGGTGATGAGATCATGTATCCTATGGTAATTACCAGCAAGCCAATTTGGTTTTCAGCCTTAAACCACTATTTGTGCAAGAACAGGGATGCGGCGGTGCCTTCCTTCGGCCCCGAGCCCTTTGCCTACCGGCAGTGTCTGGCTGGTACAGTTTGGTGATTTTTCCGTCTCCAGCAATCACTGCAGCTGAAGGATAAATCAGTGTAATTGGCAGTTTTTGACATCCAGAATGTTGTCCTTCCTCCCTAAACTCTTTTTCACAACTTCTTTTCATGACAGTTATTAAAGGCATGTTGATTACTTGTATAATTGACTTGTACTGCTGGTAACAACACAGCAGCCTAATTGAAATGTATGAGAAACAATTACGAGTAATTGGAATCAATTAATTGATGATTTTCTGGGGAACTGCTGCTTGATGCAGGCAAATTCTAATTACATTTACACAGTCTAGGAAAAACTGAAACACATTATAGATTTTGAAGTAACACTGGGTTATTTTCAGCAGACCAGCTTCTGTTTAAGTGCCAGTTTGCGACTGGAGGAGGGGAAAGAAAGCTGCCCCAGCACTATTTCTCCATGGCCGACAGCTGTTGCTGGAGCAAAACCCACGCTGGTGGGCTCTGCCTGGCCGTGTGGAGGGCTTGGGACACCCACCCGGCACTGCACATTCTGCTCAGCCCATCACTGCCTTGCCTGAGGTGGGATGGGGTTGGTACTCAGCACCAAGTACACCGCTTGTGCTGAGACACACCGACATCCAGAGCTTGTCCTGTAGCGGTAACTTAAGAGATTCATTCCTGAAACTTCCCTCTGCGGCACCAGAACCTTTGTCTTCCTTCAGCCTCAAAACGTTACTAGAAAGGGAGAAAAGGAGTAAGGTGGAGAGAGGGAGATGTGGAAATTTACAGTGCCATCACACCTAGTTGGTGGCCTGTGACAAGGTTTGGGTATTCCTGAGGCAGGGACCTGGTGTGCAGTGCTCGGGAGGACACATCCCTCCCAGAGCATCTCCAAGACTCCTGAGCAAGGACCTCCTGAACAAGGACCTCCTGAGCAAGGACCTCCTGAGCAATGCATCTCCTGAGCAAGGACCTCCTGAGCAATGCATCATCTCCCGAGCAATGCATCTCCTGAGCAAGGACCTCCTGAGCAATGCATCATCTCCCGAGCAATGCATCTCCTGAGCAAGGACCTCCTGAGCAATGCATCATCTCCCGAGCAATGCATCTCCTGAGCAAGGACCTCCCAAGCAAGGACCTCCTGAGCAATGTATCTCCTGAGCAAGGACCTCCCGAGCAAGGACCTCCTGAGCAATGCATCTCCTGAGCAACGCATCATCTCCTGAGCGAGGCACGCCGTCAGCAGACAGGGAGAGCAGGAGGCAAGAGGAGCAGGGGTCAGCATCGCTCCTGCTGCCCAGCGCTAAATGATATGAGTGCTTTGATAGTAAATACACAGGACAGACCCCAGCAGGGCAGCAGCTGCCTTCTCCTCCGCCTCCCAGCAGAGTTGCCCGGGCAGCGTGAAGTTTAGTGTCTCTTTCTTATCAGATGAGAGCAGGCTGGAGTTTCACCATCCTGACTCCTGCCATTCTCCCTGCATTCATCCCGACTTCCTGCTCTCTGAAAGCCAAGCTCCCATTCACAAAAGACGGGTCTTATCTCCTTAACTCCTGACCCTGAATCATGGCTGCACATATAGGGTTGTATTTCTGCAGGTGGCAAAGTCCTCTGGCTCTGTCTTTAAAGAACAAAAGCAACACCATCTTCCGATACAGTCTTGTTGTGTTGAACGCAGCACACCTCCATCGGCAAAACCCCTTTAAACCAATCCACCTTTATAAAGGGATCTCAGGAAATAGGAGGATATTTGCATTAAAACCAGAATCACCTCGAATGCTGAGTACTTTCAGTTACAGAAACCATTGGTTCCAGTGAATTTTCTCTTTTGCTGAAGCTCAAAATTCAAAGTGGCTGTTGGATGACCGGCTTCTTCACTGAAGTTCACCACATAACAGCCCTTATCACAACTTACTCTCATACTTAGCCTGGCTTTGAAAGAGGTTTATCAGGTCTCACAGCCGTATCGCTGGAGCTGAGAAGCTTCAGTGGGGAAAGGACAGGAGACAAGTAAGGTAACTACAACACGAGTGCCCGTGAAGACGTAAAGTGGCAGAAATAGATGTGTTATGCTTAATGACCTGGGAGAAAAACCATTCACTTGTGAGACAACGCTGGAAGTGCTGCCCTCCAAAATTAACTACACTAGCTTAAGGATTGCTAATTTTTTTACAAGCTCATCTTTACCAGAATGCCGGCTTGGAAGGGACCTCGAGGATGAACGCATCGCCTGTATGGGCTCTGCCCTCAATCCCGGCGCCATCCCTGCACGTGAGCCATCGTTCAACATTCAGCCTGCAGCTCTACTTAATATTTGGCAAATTAAAACCATACAAAGCCTCCAAACCTAAGAGTAAAATCGCTTTTCGTGTTTATGGCTGCTAAAACTTTTTCTACGAGTTCTTCTAAAATCCATCTTGCTGCTAACGTGAAATACTGATGTAAATGGGCATTAGCGGAAGAGGTCAAGGAGCAAATACGGCGCAGGAGAGGTTGGCAGCACAGGAGACACGCGAATGCCCAGCGGCTTGGAGCAGTTGGGTGGGTGAGGACAGCCACACAGCTCCGCTCCCTAACAGAAGGAACGCTTTGGTGAGATAACCGTTCCTCCAGCAATTCCAGGAGTGAAAAGCTGAGCCTTCCTGCCTGAAAAGCAGGGAGCAGCCCCTGCTGCCGGTGGCGAAGGGCAGCCCAGCACAGTCCCTCTCCTGTCTTATCCAGAGGCACCTGGATAACGGGTGGAATCGGTTCCTCGAGGGAACCATCCCACAGGTTGGATCATCTTCAGGATGATGCTGTCCTGGCTCAGATGAGTGATGCAGTGAAACAGGACAGCACATACACACCCGAAGAAAGCTGTGCAGGATCCCACCGCTATTTATTAGAAAGAATTCAGTGCTACCTCTTGTCTCAGGCGTCCAGCGTGAGATAAAAGTGACATGAAAGCATTTCTCTTCCCTGCATTCAGGGCTCGCCTGTGTCCCGTGGCAGGACAGTGAGAGCTGACAGTGCACAGTGGTCACCAAATTGTTCAGCAAGCTATGTCATGTACAAGATAGCCCCAAGAGCCCGCATTTAACAAAGTGTTCGTGGTCCTTTGAACTTGTGATGAGCTTTGCGTGTTTTCTCCTCTTTATTTTTGTAACTGCTCCAGACCCCAGGGCAGGTGGTGCAAAAAGATCAAGGCAGAGCTGCAAGGAGCAACAAGTGCTGAGGGCTAAGAGAGACAAACAGACATTTGCTGCTGCAACAAGAATGATCGCATGACACAAGGATTTCGGACGGGTCCTTCTGGATGCGTGGTAGAGGAAAGGAACCTTTTTTGCCAGCACAGTTATTTCCTTTACTGTGATATAAGACAGAAAACCACATATACTACCTCAAAAATATCTGCCCTTCCCCGAGAATCCTGTTGCCACTTGTATGCATCAACAGAGAGCAGAGAAAAAAGAAGAGACTTGCTTATAATCATATAATAAAAGTCCTGAAGTCCTGATGGCCGGCTCAAGGCCAGCTCTTCGGCAGGAAAATGACCTTCAGTTCCCAGAGCATCACTTGTTTCACTGCAAAACCCGTCCCCTCCTCTCAAAGGCTCACGCACGTACACACACTCGAGCCGAGCACTGACATCCCTTTTACCTTAAACATTGGGGACGAATCAGAGCCTTTGTCAGGAAGAGTTTGGAAGGGTGTTTCCAGTGAGATTAACACAGCACGCATTTCTCAAAACGTAGCTGTAATTAAAGCGTCCCAGTTCAAGCTATAAACGTCCAATTGCACCTACAGGTGATCAGCAGAAGCTTTCAGCTGCACTTTCAGCCCCTCTCAATTGGTTTATCACCTTTCCAGGCAGCCTGAACAAACAGCTACTGCAGATAATCTGGAATGAATTATTCAGAAGACCTTTCTCCCCAGCCAGGAGAAAGAAAAACGTCCTAATTTCAAGGCGTTTTAGTAGAGGATGTAAAAGCTTTTTTAAAGGTGAGACATTCTTCCTTGATGCACCTCCTCTGCCTCTAAACACGGTCCGACTGCAGCATCCCAGAGGTCGGAACAACAGATTTCACGTGATCAGCAGGTAAGTTAGTGAGCTGATATGCTCCATATCAGAAACATGATCAGCCTGAAGGTCAAATAACTTACTGTCAGCATAAACAGAATTACTATAATAGGCCCATCTGACTTTGTTGGCCCTAATTGTATATGGCTTCAATTAAAAGTGATTCCCAGTGCACAAAGGGTGTGCGGGTAAGGGCTCGATGAAACAGGTGCAGCAGCTGATCCTTTCGCAGCAGATGCAAGGACACATGGATTAAAGAAAATGCTTGGATTGAGACTCGTGCAGATTTCTGGAAGGCTGGCCCTGAAGCTATCCATCAGGTGTTGCTGCATTCACACCGATCTGCAGGAGCCACCATCAGTTTTGTGTTCTTTCGGTTTGGTGGTGGGTTTTTTTTTCAGAGTCCCTGGATAGTTTGGCTCCCTGAGATGAGACACGAAAGGCTGTGGTTCTCCGTGAGGCTGTGTGTATCTGAGAAACGTGGGGCAGATATCCCTGTGCAACACCACAGGAACACAGAACCTCAGTGCACAGCGGGGCAACTGGAGCACGCTGGAGTTCAGCTATGCCTGGGAGGTGTCCATCCCTTCTCCCCGTTGCCGCTCAGCCACGCAGCGATGCTCCCTTCACAAGGTTCAAGGGTGAACTCCCTGACTTTTAGGGAACACTGAGCGACCGAGACTTTCCCTGTTGTAATCAGAAACATTTCAGAGCCCAAAGATCAGCCTCGTACTCTGCACGAGCCGTTTCCAGCTGAACTGGACGTGCACATCATCAGCCTTTCTGCCTTAAACACATCGGAACGGCGCTTTAAAGCCAGCAGAGGCGCACGCCGACGGTCTCTACGCCCACGGAGGGGCACTGCCTCCCTTCAACTCCCTTTTTTTTCAACTTTGATACATTTTCCTAAGGAAAAAAAAATAAAAAAAATTATATTCTACGTTTTTTTTCCCCGGAACCCGCAGAAACAGCAGCGCGAGGCAATTTAACTCCGCATTCAATCTCCTACGATAACAGGTTATCTACATAGCAGCCTGCAGGTCGGGCCTCCCATAATGAGAGATGCCTGGCAGTTGACTGAAAGCTGATTCCTGTCAGAAGCTATTTTCTCTCCGAGACAGAGGAGACATTGTGCCCCTTGGTGCTTGAGTGTGGCCTTGGCTACTGCCAAAAGACCACCTTTTTTTTTTCCCTTCGCTGAGACAAAACAGAATCCCCCTGCTGTCAGCTCTATCTGGAGCTGCTGAAAGGAGATGTATAAGCCCAGTAATGCTGCTGAGGAGATAACTGTCAAACAGCATGAAAACCGCTGCCTATCTCCCCAGCGGAGGAACCGAAGCACCACGGAAGCTACAACTCAATGCTCAACAGTTCTTGGCATCTGTGAGGTCTCTTTCTTAGTTGCTTTTTAATACCCCGGTGAAAGAAAATACTGTGTGCACCAGGGGGATTCAGAACCTGCTTCTGCTCATCAAGCGCTCCCATCAACCGGGTGGTTCCTGGAGATGTGGAAGCAGGCATTGTTCTTCTTGGAAGGGGAGGGAAAAAGGGGCAGATTCTGCAGCCTACGGCAGGAACGTGAAGGAGATTCGCAACCTGGTTTATAGCCCTGGGCTCACCAGGACAGAGAAATAAACGTGGATCAAAGTCACAGGAACAATACTCTGCGTTACTGAGAAGGTGCATTCATTACCAAAGGTTTTTAACCCGTAGTTACACACAAAATCACACGCAAAGCAGTTTGCACTGACTCCAGAACAGAAATTATGAGTCAAGCACATTCGAAATTACAGAAACGTTTTTAGAAAGGTCCAACACAGCATGAATATAGAAAAAGGGACACTCTGATTTGTAATTATACACCAGAAATGGGTAAACTAATGTCTTCCTCCCTGGCATAAGCTGAAAGCCACAGTGGTAAGGAACTAATCTCTAAGTTATTCTACCTAATAGCACCTTCTCAGACACTGCTTTAGCAGCGTGGGCTCCAAAAGCATCTTCAGGTGCCGTCAGGAGCACAGTACCCTTACACGACCCACATCTCTGGTTCAGAGACTGCAGCTGGTCCATCCAAGTCTTTATTCAAAACCACATCTAACAAACCCTCTGCATTTCAGTTACTTCGGAAGACATAAAACAAACACTGCACAGACAAGGATGGCAGCAGGCACTCAAAAACAAGAAAAACTCACCCCCGTTCCAATAAAAACAAGTTAAAACTCCCTTCTACAGCACTGAAAGTAGGAAAGTAATTAAGCTACAGCAAATATACGGAGAATGCTCTTCATTTTTTAAATACATTTGAGAATGAACAGAAAGCAAATTCCATCAACGTAAGAAAAAAACCATAATGTCCTTTATCATCACTTAAACTACTGAACAGGAGCATAAGGTGGGCTGGACCGTGTTTGACTGTGTTACCCTCCTACCAATCTCTGTGCAAAATCAATGCCGTTAGGGCAATGCAAAGCCAAGTTCAAAATCATCAGCGGGCAGAGAGTTTTGGCTCCCCAAAGCCAAAAAGAGCCTCCAAAAAGCCCTTTTTGCTCCCAAAAGGCTTTGGTTGGCTTTCTTACATAGCTTAGAGCTCACCAGCGTTACCAGCACTTGTCTTACTTATGAAAGACAGCCTTTTTTTTCAGCAGGGGGGGATTTGCACAGACTCCAGATTCTCAAATTACCCCTGGAAGTTTACTCTAACTTTCCATTCTCCGCTGGGAATGTTTTGTCCTCGGCTTCTCATGAAGCTCTCACTACAAGCTCCTGAAACATTCCACGACGTGACGGCCAGAGTGTCCCTCAGTTTGGGTGGCACTGCCTTTCATCCTACATCTTGGATGACACCACACCACCACCAAACGAGACAGACGCGTGTGCCAAATTGCAGAGCACCAAATCAGAGCAGGCAAGAATTTCCTTAGAAAAGTTTTACAGAAAAATCAGGTTTATAGGATAAGTTCTCAGGGGTAAACTGTGGGTTTATGACATCAAAAAGTATTAACTGATTGAACTTTAATGTATTTAAAATGGATGATGTGCAGGTCCAGTATGAAAGACAGACACACAAATCAAGAGTTATACCTGCAGTAATCCCTGCTGCTCTCTTAGGGCTGAACTCCATCCATTACAAACTGACTCGGCAGTTCACGGTCAGCCCAATGCATCCTCGTGGATATTTTCTAAGTGACAGCTTTGACAAAACATTCGTTAAATATTGAAGTGTCAGACAGGCTTTGCAAGGGTCGTTACAGCCACAAGCGCAATGCAGCCCGCACGACATCAAATGAGACATTGCTGTGATGTTATACTGAGATACGGTCAGGACTGAGCAGCAATTAACACCGCAAGGAGCCTTAAGATTGCAGTACAGCCGAGAGCTGTCTAACTCCTGGCTGGACCGGTCATGAGCTTCACGAGGGAGCCCCGGGCTGGAGCACACGGCAGAGCGTGGGAGGCAGCAGCAGTCGGCCCCGCTCCACGGCTGCTCCTGCACCGTGTGCTCCTCTGGTGCCACCCCAGAGCTGGCAACGTGCACGGCTCCTGCCGTAGCGCTGGTGGAACGGGCACTGGCGCTTGGGCATAGTATGAACAACGTCCTTCGGCACATACCTGCCTTCCAAACTTGGCTATAACTCCTAGAAGAATCTATCCTGAGTCCTGTTGCGATGCCACGTTTTGACCCCCACACCCTCAACGCAGTACTGCCAAAGCCCTACACCAATTATCATTTAATTTGAATGCAAGACACATCGCCCCTTCCTCTGGTGCTTCTCCATCCTGCACTCGCACCTCGCTACGTGCCCTGATGTACATGAAGTAACTTGTGTTCCACAGACTTGTTTTTTTAATAATACATCAAAAGAGAAGGTTTTTTTATCTCTTTTGGGCTGGAAGGGACCTCAAAGCCCATCCAGTTCCACCCCGTGCCATGGGCAGGGACATCTCCCACTGGCTCAGGGGCTCCAAGCCCCATCCAACCTGGCCTGGAACCCCTCCAGGGATGGGGCAGCCACCACTGCTCTGGGCAACCTGGGCCAGGGCCTCCCTACCCTCACAGCAAAACATTTCTCACTAAGATCTCATCTCAATCTCATCTCTTTTAGCTTAAAACCATTATCTCTCTCTATATATATATATAAATATGCGTATGTGTTATATACATAAATTTTACCTTGAAGTTACACCAATTTAAGGATGTATGTCTTAGTGTCTACAGGCATCCTTTTTCATTACCAGAGTTTCACCGGGCTAGAAGGTCTGGGGAGGACAGAGAGCATCTACCAGATGCTTTAATCCAGCCCATAAACCATTCGGAAACTTCTAAGAAGAAAGTGCAAATTGAAATCAGAACATAGGGATGCAGCACACGATAAACGGCTGCTTAAACCATGGCGATGCAGACCTCAATCCACAGGGTGATTAATCAGATACCTTCTTTTTGTTTTCATAAATGATAAGTAAATCCACTTAGTTTATATGAATTGTGCCTGCAGGGACTCCGTCCTCCTCCCCCCTGCGCTAATGCTGGGATGGCAGCGAGCCAGAAACGCACAAATACAGGCATCTGTGAATTATGTCAACTTGTATGTTTATTTCTTTTCTTGGGGGAAAAAAAAAGTCAGTCTAGAAGGAATTGCTGGTTTCGTTATTTAGTTCTGCTTTTCCTGCACTTAACCACAATATCATTATCAAAGCATCCCTCGAAAAGTACAATACAAACTCACCCATCTATAAGTTTTGCCAGGAACAGCACAGCCAAGTGGAACAACCATTCCTCTTCCCTTTACCCAATGAAAAGAACACTCTTCGCCCGCAGCGTACGCCTGAGAAACTATTTTAAATCACAGACTTTTGTATGTTTACATCACTAATAGTAGAGAAGCCACTTCAGAGCTTATCGGCTACAATAAAGAGAGCAGAACTTTAGGGCTTTGGTGTCAAAACTTGGACGTTAGCCATTAGAAAGCTTGGAGCAGGCCATGAAACGCCTCTTTGACATCATCGCAGTGTTACGTACGGTGGCAAAAGGCTGCAAATAGACTGAGAAAAGCCCCTTGTGTTTCTTCAAAGGTCCCAGAAGTTTCCGAACCAGAGCTTTTACTGCCACACATTAAGGAATGTGGCTCAGCTTTAGTACCTGCGGTCCTTTCTCCAAAAACTCCACATCCCCATATAACAATTACAACAATCATCATCGAGACTCAGCTTCTACCATCAAGGCAGCTTAACCGCCAGCTCTTTTTGGTCAGCATCTCACTCGCAGGTGAGAGGTCTCCAACTGCCACTATCCAGGGCACCACGACACTGAAACGGGCTTTGTTCCATTTCAGTCCCCTTTCCACCCTCCAGAACACCGATGAGCACCCGAAAGGTTAAGCCAGCTGCAGAAAGGGCTGCAGCCCATTGTATCCCATTAGCGACGGAAAAAAATAACAAAACGCAAATCCCTGTTGAATTAAAAAAATCTCTTTGGATGCGAGACTGAAAGCAAAACTAATGAGCGCCGTAGCGAGCTCAACAACCCAGCATTTTTCTTAAGACGCAAACCCTTGGAGCGAAGAGGCCATAAATTGTACAATAATCAGAAGACTCCACTTTTTACCGGAGGCACCTCTGCCAGCCTGGGTGTCTTTGATCAGAAATATCGCCGAGGAGAGGAGAAACCCCAACGTGTGAATTAACGACTCGCCAAGCTCCGCGGCCGAGCCAGGAAGCCTGCTATTTAGCTAAAGCCCCGTGATGTGTGCGGGGAGAGTGTTATCTAAACCACTAGGACGACTATAAAATATCTTAACAGCTTCTGCCGCTTAGCTGGAAGCGGGGCTCCCCGAGTATCTAATATGAAACTGGTGGGGCAGCCTGTGAAAGGCAGCTCTATATTCGGCGGCCGCAGCGGCTGGAAGCTATGGGGTCGTCTCAGAAGCTCTCAATTGTTTTTAAATTCTGTTTTTACAAGGAGCGTGAGATTTATAGGCTCTTGAGGGGAAGAAAATGATGTAACTTGAGTAAATCAACAGGCCATTTATTCCTGGCCCTGTTTCCTCTCTGTCACTGAGCTCTGGAACTCGCCCCCAAGCACTCCCTCTTCCAAACAAGAGGCAGCCCAGGCTGCAGACATCTTGCAGGGACAGTTAAAGGCGCAGCTCCCGCTCCTTTGCCGTCGGCGTGGGCCAAGCGTGGGGCCAGCCCCGGCACCCCCGTGCCGGCCACGTCCCCTCACAGAAAGCGGGAGCACACGCGAGCTCAGCATTTGCCCGTGGAGAGTTGGCACACGTGGGTTCGTTCCATCCCCGGGGACAAAGGCACACGCGATTTTAACTATTAGAAGGATAAACCCCAATATTGGGAGCTTCCTGGCAAGAAAGTTTCCCGAAGTGTAACGCTGCACGCAGGAATGAGCTCAGGAAGGGGAGGGGAGGTGGATTTTTACCCCCCCTGGTTTTCCCTCTCACATTCTGATTCTCTAATGATAATGGATTAATTCGTTATAAACAATTTCCAAACTGCTCCTAAACCTTCAGCTTAGTTTAATTGCCGCTCAGTGACCATCGGCTCATGAAGTGATGCAGCACAACTTTGGAAGGGCAAAGAGGGATGGATTTTCCTACCAAAGCACCTTAATTCAGATAAAATTTCTGCCCAGAGTCAATGAATGACCCGCGGTCACAGGGACCACAGGCACCAAGTGCCACTGCCTCCGTTCGCCAGAGTGCAGCAGGAGCACCGGAGGGGCCCATCAGCTCATTCTTGGATGGTTTGACGCATGTCTGCCCTGTCTCGGGCTGCAGACGGGCACCTTTCCCTCCAGGACCTGCTCCCTTCCAAGAACGCACCTTTCCCTCCAGGAACTCGATGATCTTTAAGGTCCCTTCCAGCCCAAACTATTCTATGATTCTATGACCTGAGCACCCTTCCCTCCAGGATCTGCTCCTTTCCAAGAAGCAATGGCCAATCCGAAGGGTTGATTCCCATCCAGGGCCCTCCTATGATTTCCTTAGGATGCTTCTCAGATGAAAATGTGACCTGAAGGGTCTTGAAAGCGTGGGCACAAGGCAGGTGCCCACTGCAAGCAGGGGGTACTTGCGGTCGTAGGGAGCAGACTTTGGGGGCACCTAAGCATGCTCACCACAACGAAGACCCCGGGGCGGGACGCAATACAAAAGCCTGTGTTTGATAACGACTTATTTCACAGAACCAAACCCCATCGGCTGAACAGGCGGCTCTGAACCCCGCTACGCCTCCGGGCTCCGAATTAGAAGAACATTTTAACCTTTGCACTCCTCAACTTTCAAGCATGGTTACCATCCCCTACTTCGCTCCCTTAACCTTGACCAGAGAAGGGAATATTTTTGTCATGAACCCCATTTGACGGGTCCACACTGTAAACAGAACCCCTTTACTCCCCCATCTCCTCTTTTCCAGAGCTCTGCCTATTCAACAGAGCAAAAAAAACTTTTGTTTCCTGCTGACGCACAGCAAGAAGGGCAATTTTACCTCTCAGGTCAGCCAGCCCAGTTGACCCCTCACCTTTGACAGTGATCTTTATCTAGACTCCATCTTAATTATTTATCTCAGGAAGGTCAGGAAGAAAATGCCTCTCTCAGGACCCCCGCTGCTTCAGCCTGTGTTACTTGTTAAAATGCAAGTTCTTTGAGGATGGTAATTCAACCACGGCAGCATAGAAACCGATGCATCACTTTTATAACAATCAGGAAACGCTGAGGTTTAGAAGCTTGCTTTCAGCTCCCAATTTTCCTCCTTAAACCTAGAAATTAAGACACTTTCCTCATAAAACCGCAATAAGACTCAGTAGATGTAAAAGGTTTCACATCGGTTTGAAAGCCATTCACGAATTTTCACCTAAAAGCGAGCAGAAGTCAAAAAAAAACCTCAGATACAATAACATTTTAAACCTCTTGGAAAATACGGGTAACGTTTCTAGAAAGAACTTCAGTTGTTAAAAAGCTGGAAGAGTTGTGAGCCAAGTTTTAATAAAGTTATTAAAGCTGCAATGCTGTCTTCCTTGCGGCAGTTTTTCACAGTATAATTTGAGAAAAGCCACACACACAATAAAAGGATGAAAAAGGGGGGAAAAAAAACGCTTGTAGTAAAAAACTGGGGTATAATTTTCTTCAATCAACTCCAGCTCATGACTGCAATTACCCCAAATCTTTCCGAACCTTGCTGCGATACACCAGGGACAGGTCTTGGAGCCTCTGTGGGTGGCAACCTTTCATCTGCCTCTCAAACTGTTCTTTATTGTAAGGTTTCAAATTAGTACTAGCAGCAATGAGCAAATTTGATAATTCGATCTCAAATTAGTTAATGTAATGTGCCAGGAACCACTAACTAAGGCATTGCAAAGATGAAAATGTATCTTTCCAGCCTCAGGATGCAAGGTTAACCAGCCTGACATTTCATATTTGAAAAGTTGGTTTTTATTTTAATTAAAACGAAGTTTTGCTTTAAATGTTCCCCTTTTGTTCCCCACCCCCCCCTCCTCCCCAGTCTATTTTTCTCATTCTGCGTGGAAAAACAGATTATAAATACACGAGGCACACGTTCTTTTGTGAAACTCCACAAATTGTGTCTGACCCAGATAGCTGTGAATTGGGTGGAAATCATTAGGATCGTATGTACTGATTGAGCCTTTGTAGATAGCAAAGTTAACTGGGGAGATGTTTCCATGGCAGCTTCCAATGAAACAAGCCAGTGCTTCACATTTCAGATCCTTATCTCCAGTTCACCCAAACTCATTTGTTCTGGAAATTAAGATGAAATATTTAACAAAAAAAAAAAATCAGACGTAGAGTTTTCCAGGGATTCCTGGGTTTGACAGGTTGGGAATACGAGGGCATTTCAGTACAGCCTGGGGCTTTCGCTTCTCTTTAAAGATGAAGCCAGAGGGACTGGGGTCGATCCTTACGTAGTTTGTTGCTCTTGGAAGAGCTTCTCTTCCACCTCTATGCCCATTTTTCCTTTTCAGGGCAACTGAATGAGCTACAAAACTCACACCAGACCTTGTGCATTTGCCCCCTTCTGCAACGACCACTCGGTGCCCCAGGATTGACTTTCCCACCCTGCGACCACGCGCAGCAGATCGGTTTGCTCCATGATCCGCTGACCCCGAGCAGCCAACCTGCGGGACCTGGAGCCGAGGTGTCCCCGTGGTTACTCTCTGGGATATGCCATCTCCTGGCGTGCGGGTGCAAAGGGTTGTTCTTGAGGGAAAAGGGTGATCTGATGGCCTGGCTCCACCATCCCCACCCCTCAAGGTGTAGGGTGTAAAAGGTCACCAGCTTCTCCTGCTTTCTATGCGCGCTGCCTACACCCAGACAGGCAGCCCCGTTCCATATGGAAAGCCGTTATCCTCCTTCAGCCAAATAAAACCATCGTTATTTAGACAGACTGCAATATTAAGTCAGAGAGAGCCCCAAGGGGAACCCATCCTGAAGCCACTTGGAAGGAAAAGCATATGGGGAGAATCCTCTTCAGGAGCCTTCTCTGAAACTGCCCGTGGACGTCAGGCATTTTTAAATCCACCTTTCTTTCAGTTAAAAATATCCATTAAAATCAACCAAATCTGTGGTTAGTTTCAGCCTCCTGAAAAGGAATTTCCTGGTGAATAATGAGTTTTTAATGTTAAAAGAGTTGCTGTAGCCCAGAGTACCAGCGGGTCTGGACCAAATGAGCACGAGTGCTACAATAAAATGAATAAAACTATCACTGTCGCTCCTTATCATGCTGACACGCAAAACCGCCGTCCTTCCCTAGGCATTCCCGTACATGAAGAGCGCAGGGCACTGTCTACACTGGATTTGTATTTGATTCACTCCAACAGATTTACTCTAACCGTACAAATTACACTTGAATCTACGTAAAACTCAAGATGAGCTGGGATCACCCAGGAAAACAACGCCAAACCCACTCCATTTGGTGTTTGGTTTATTTCCTTTTCAGTTTGGCAAGGACGGGAAGGCTGGAGGGGAAAAGACTGAGCAGACAAAGTTCATAAAGCAGCCGTTGGGGAAGGCACGGGTGAGCCAACGCCTGCCGGGCACCACCCAGCCTCCCCTTTCCCAGGGGAACGGCAGCCTGGAGGGCAATTACCTGCAGCGGTCGAATGCCAGGCAGTTTGATTTAGACTACGAGAAGCCGCGAAGCAAATTCGGGAAGTTAAAATGGAATGAAGGACTGGAAAGGCTTTGAAAAACATCACTGTTGCGCCGGATTGCGCACCTCAGCTGGAGCTGCACAGCCTCCAGCCCGGAGCCGAGTGACAGATGATTCTCCCCTGAAATGTTTCAGAACGGAACAGAAGACGTTCTTTATCTGTGTGGTCTGAGCTCATTTACTCCAGGAGAAATCTCCGGCTCCCGCCCGACTGAAAGCCAGGGCTTGTTCTCCCATCTGATGGATGAATGGAATTTAGAAGTTTGATACTGTCCCCTGAGATGTCATTTAAAGCCACAGATATGTTCAGCAAGCAGGTAAAGGTATAATGTCATTCCAGAGGTTCATCTCTCCAGCTCCCGCCCCCTCCCTCACACACAGGAGCCTGTCTTCACTGCTTCTTCTTGATATAAATCACAGCACCTCTAAAGGAATTATCGCATTTTCCTTCTGTGGGGATGTCTGTCTGGTTTTGTGCGGTTTGCTGTCAAGTAATAAAGCAGAAGCTCACACATCCCTAGCTCCTCACTCACCTGTCTACTAAAAACAGCTATAAAACCCTGATTTCTTTGTTATTATTAAGCTACAGAACAGAAAGTAAGAATTACTGCCACTTCTCACTGCAGAGCTCTAGTGATGTAAGCCACGATCCTCCCTCAACTACTTCTGTGAGATGGCAAAACTACAATTCAATCAATATTTGACTGGCAGAACCACAGCTCCCTTACAACAAACTTACTCATCTTCTTGAAACCCAAACACAAATCCCAAGCTCTATCCTAATCTTTTGTGAAGTGTTTATGGCACTTTGATTTATTTCGCCTGTTCCACTGCTGCTGTAGATTCAAAAGTTCAAAAGCAAAAGAATGCGGCGAAGCAGCAGCAGAACAGAAGCAAGTCCTTTTTTTGGGAGCAAATGACTCATCTGCTGTATTGACACCCACATGGATTCTTCTCCAGAAGGGACTGCGCTCTAGGGTAACTGCTGAACATAAAAGAAATTCTTCCCGCTATAGCAACATATAGAAATGAGAGGCTACTGCATCCCATCACCCACCAAAGATGCGATTCCGCCCATCCCAAATCAGATAGAGCCAGCCGGCGCATTTCTCCGTGAGGTCACCTCCGCTTTATCACAACAAGGGCCGTTGGAGCTGTTGCTGTTGTAATCCATCCAAGATGAGGAGTAGAAAAGCCTGAAATAAAACCCAAGCTTCCTGTCCCATGTGTCTGCCAGACCACTGGTAAAAGGTCAGGGGCATCCTCACTCCAGACTGGTAATTGCGAAAAATGAAGGATGTGAACCCTAACCAGGAGATCAAAGGCGGAGAGGGAAGGAGAGGATTTTACGGGGAGCAGATTGACCACAGGGGCAAAACATTAGGGGGAAAAAAAATATCTTGTAATAGAAAAAAAAAGCCGGTGTAATTAGCATTGCCTCCATGAATCAGTCAGATACAAAGTAAAACTGAGCAGATAACTGACTATAACGATCCCCGGTCAACCGTTTGTTCCCGTGAAAGTAGAACACG
The DNA here is from genome assembly GCF_017976375.1 of Cuculus canorus. NCBI lineage: Eukaryota > Metazoa > Chordata > Aves > Cuculiformes > Cuculidae > Cuculus > Cuculus canorus. The sequence goes on along the minus strand of NC_071421.1, from coordinate 3,132,604 downwards.
TTGAGGCGTAACAGCCAATAATGTACAAGTGCTGGAAATTTGCTTTTCATTGACTGGGAATAACAAAACTGCAGCAAGATCAGAATCATCACAGCCCTCAGAATATTCGGTGCCCACCAGATCTCAGAGACCAACAGGATGCCCCAAGCGACTGTCAGAGCATCGACCCAAAACCCTGGAGGAGCGCCTGCCTCCCAGCAGCCTGGTACTCCACCGCGCGTTATTCGGAGCCAGGGAAGGAAAAGGATATCCAGTTTCATCCGTGGTGTAAATAGAATTTGAACTTCACAGACAAGACCACGCTAAACACGGGATGCGCCTCCCAGTCCTTCCTCGTCTCCCATCCGGACTCGTCACTCCTGGACTCTCCAATGCTGCTCTGACCACGTGCTCCGTACCCACAACCTTCAGCCCAAAGTCTCTCCTATTTTCATGCCTTTTAAAAAGCTCAGAAATTTCTTCCAAGCAGAAAAGTCAATGATTTCTCTCTCTCAAAGCACGTTCAGTGCGGGGGTAAAAGCGAACGCCATAAAGACAAAGGAATTCCCTCACTTTCAGGTCTGTGTATCTAATAAACTAATCCATTAATGGCACTTCCTATTTAAATGAAGGAGATTATGCAACTAAACAACATTTTGCAACCAAAATGTCTAATAAATCATGCCTTTGGAAGTGCTAATGGTGCGCACATTTATTCCCATTAATACTTCCTGGTTTCGAAAGCTGGGCCAATTCCAGAGATAAAGTATTACAAACTTTCCTGCTGAAGGATCTGGGTTCCTCTAGGCTCGATTCCAGTCAGAACTGGCAGCTAATACTTTCACACATTCACAAATCCCTAAACTCCTCACCAAGAGCAGGAGAGAGTGGAGGAGTTTTGGCTTGGACCGGCAGATTCCGGAGCGCTACAGAAATGAATGGGGAGGGATGCAGCCCTCATCAAACGCGCTCTTCATACGTGGGCATTCGTGATGTTGTACGCTCAGACGTACGTCTGCACATCGACGTAATGCTCTGAACACCCCCTAAATTGAACGTACAGACACAGAGCCTGACAAGTTTTCTTCCAGCCCTGTAGTAGCACTGTTTGAATGAAGAACGCGCTCCTGTACAAACTAACCAAGCTCTCCGTAGAAATAACAACTCTATAACGTTCCAGCAACGTTTGCAACAGACACTACTACGGATTGGAAATGAGCATAAGCTGGAATTTCATTTTTCCAGAGCCCAAACTGCCTGGTTGCAAGCAAGCCCCCAGCGCTCAGTGCCTGGGGAGGCAAAGGGAAAAGAATTCCCTGGTAATCTACATTAAAATATGTAGTACGCTTCCGTTTTCAGAGAGCAGAGCCAGAGCGTGGCACTCGGTGAAGTTTGCGGTAGATTTGCTGCCTTTTAACGGAGCCCAGATGGCTCAAGAAGGATCTAGGAGATGGGAAGGCACCAACAGGAATGGCTGAAGGTGTTAACAACTCGCTGCGTGTCCACATGCAACTGCTGAGGTTCGTCCCTCTGCACACGAGCGGTACCCAATACGCAGAGGGCACCTCAGAACCACACAGACGGCCCTTTGGCACTGACCTCCCCTCCTCTGCCCTTCAGGCAGTGAAGATCTCCATTTCCATCTACTGCCTGCAAGAAGGGACGCCAACGCTTGGGTTTGTGATGCGGTTTCTGTGGAATTACCTACTGCCTCCCCAGTCCCTGGAGGATGGAAAGAGACGAGTACACCACTATGTTGAGGAAAGAAAACAATTTGTTGATTCCTATATTGCCAGTCAATAAAATACAACACAATCATCCAGGGAGACCTCAGAGCAGCTTCCAGAGCTGAAAGGGGCTCCAGGAAAGCTGGGGAGGGGCTCTGGATCAGGGAGGGCAGGGAGAGGATGAGGAAAATGGTTTTAAGCTGAAAGAGGGGAGATTGAGTTGAGATGTCAGGGAGAAATGTTTTGCTGTGCGGGTGGGGAGGCCCTGGCCCAGGTTGCCCAGAGCAGTGGTGGCTGCCCCATCCCTGGAGGGGTTCCAGGCCAGGTTGGATGGGGCTTGGAGTCCCTGAGCCACTGGGAGGTGTCCCTGCCCATGGCAGGGGTGGAACTGGATGGGCTTTGAGGTCCCTTCCAACCCAAACTATTCAATGATTCTATGAATACCTTCAATCTAACCCCAAAAGAAAGCTTCCAGGTGGCATCCAACTCATCATGAATACACTGCTGAGTCTATTCAGGACAACCCCAAAGGAAAAGATAATGTTTCATCATGAGTCACAAGAAATGTCTTCAAAAAACTACTTCAGCATCCCAAATTTCCTCCTTACTTTTCAAAATACACATTAGCATACATTGTGCGTTGCAAAATACTCCTCTGTTGCAGCTGACAACACCGATAGCCAAGACCCTCAAGCACCTTTTAGAAGTTATTTCTGGAAATGTTGAATCTCATAACAGCAATAAAAGGAAAATATTGTTTTAGCCAAAGTAAATGTCTATTTGGAACACGTTTCAAAAGCCTTGGAATATTTGCGTGGGTTTGATACATCAATGTTCACAGAAGAACAGCTCGACTGTTGAGAGATACCAGAGCAGGATAAATCCATAAAGACCTCAGAGCTGAGTTGACTTTTTAAAGGAAATGCTCAGTAAGAGAAAAGCCTGAATTTAGATTCTTTCGCAGTCAAATCAGAATCCTTTCTGTCCGCGACCAAATCAGTTACAAAGCACGGAATCTGCGCCAACAGCTACAAAAGCCACAGCACTGCAGATTTTGACCAGGTTGCTAAAGACTCTGAGTTGCTGTTGCTCACAAGGTCAGCGAGCCGAACGCACACACAAACCTCCACGTGTCACCCAAGAAACCACGGGCACTGGAGATGTGAGATCCCAGCAAGGATGTGCGAAAATATTCACAATTCAAGCAAAAACGTGCGAGAAAATTAGATTTTCAAGGTCCTGCTAAAACTAGAGGGCGTTTAAACTTGGGGTTTTTTTTCTTAAGGAAAAAACCTCTCCATCACCGTTGCACTCCCTTCACCTCTGCTGAGCGAGATCGGAAACAAGTGCTTTGATCTGTGCAAGGGCAATGAGATCCAGTCCAAAAAAGCTCTAATATTCCAACCTGAATCAGTGCAACCGTGCACTGTAAAGCCAATATTGCTCAGGTGGAGCCTCCCTTTTGGTGCAAGGTCTGGTTTTGAAGTGAAGCTCACAGATGGGAGGGAATGAGGCAGAGAGGAGGAGAACATTGGCTTAACAAAGCGAAACAGCCCTATATATGCTCTCACCCCCCCAAAAAAGGGCTGCCAGACACATATTTACAGCTCTAATGAAGGTAACATCAGTTATTTTGTCTGCGCTAATTTACAGGAGGATCTGGACCAATGGCTCTGCAAGCTCCCTCCCTTTCTCTTTTGCTTTGAGACTTGGTGCTCAGACCCTGCGACCCTCTTTACTTTATTTTTTTCCTTTTCCAGAAGATAAAACAGCACAGCCCTAGAAATATAACGTATGTGTTCGGGGTTTTCTTTAATAGAAACAACAATAACGCTTCTCTCAAGCTAGGAATGATATCGAGGAACAGTGGAATGATTGTTGCAAGAGTGAATCTGGTTTTCATTAGAGGGAAGCGATGGGTCCAATTTCTGCTGGGGACTGTTTGCTTGCATCTCCTGTTTGGTTCTGCGTGGGCAGTTAACCCTTTACCTGACCAGGGCCACCCTCTCCTGGCAGCACACACACAGGGATAACGGGCAAATCGTGGGCCTGAGAGTCCGCGCGGAACGGTGTGAAGTTACGCCAGGTGATGTTTGTAGCCAAGCTTAGTGGATAGGGAAGCTTTGGTCACTGTATCCAGCCCAAATGAATGTGGTTATGGCAAAGTTTTCATGGTTTTGAGATTTCATGGTAACGTGAGCAAATGGATCACCTGCAGCTGGTTACAAAGCCCTAAACCTTTACTCGTGGCAGTTTTATAACTCATATCCTACCTTAGTACAGCACTGTTCGCATCCAGGCAGTGCAGAATTTGTGTTTTGATACATGAAACTCCTGCTTTCATTTCCTTTACAGGCTGTGAATCCAGTGCCAATCGGCTAAAAGATCTGCAGGCTCCAGCAGGGCACGAACGGAGGCTGCACCTCGACCTTGGGGCTCCTTCTCGTCTTCTCTCACCACTGTGCTTGGAAAGCTCAGAGCCAGAGTCAGTCCCAGCGCTCTGGAGGCTCTCCGCAGACACAAGCGCAGTCACTGCTGAGAGGGATTTACAGTCAAAGCCCCAAACTCATTGCACATCCACGCAGCATCCCACTGCAACACCGGAACGTAGTCAAGATGAGAAAAAATGTGGATGAGTTGCATGGAGCAAATATAGAAAGAGGGGAAGGTTCTCGATGACAGAGCGATCTGATCCTACAGATCCAATGTACAGAACAGGGGAGACCCAAAAGAAAAGGGCAAGTCAGTGTCTGGCTCTAAACACCTGAATTAGACATAACATGTACCTAATGTCCGAGCTTTATTTATTAGGTTTGATTCGCCTCCAGATTACAGGGGGTGGAAAATCTCGGCAGAACACACCAGGATGAAACATTGGCTTGAAATGAACTTTCCTGGCCTCTCTTCTTTCCCAACAGCCATCTCCCCTGCCCGTCCCAGCTCGCTCAGCCTGGAAGGCATCAGTCACAGCGCTACTCACAGACTAGATTTTAGATATAAAATGATAATCTTACTTAGTCCAACCACCACCTCCGCAATTCACCTGCTCAGAACAGATTTGCCCTGGTGCATTGTTCTGTTCTCATCCACAAGAAACAAAGGAACACCTTCCCCAAGCCCTTGACCCCTCCAATATCAGCACCATCACATCCCCAGAGCACAGATCTTGATACGTAAGGGGAAAAATCTGCTCTGCCAAAAGGCTTCTTGGATAGATAAATCCGGAGATATTGTTAGTCAGCTGCTAAGCCAATACACAGAGGACACAAAGAAGATTAACAGAAACTGTCACCACCTATCGCTAAAATTGTTTCCGCCCTCCTGTTTCAGCCAGCCTGCATTGCACCCCTTCTTTGGAAGGAGCTATCTTGGGAGGACACCCCTGCTCATCCTCTTGTTGGGGGGAAACCTCTTAGGCTCCTCCTCCCCTTTGGTATGGAACACGTTCTTGTAGACAGACACCCCAAAATTGCTCCAGGAGTGCAGCAGCAGAGGTTTTCGTTCACATTCCTGCCCTCAGCCCAGTCACAGAATGGTTTGGGTTGGAAGGGACCTTAAAGCCCATCCAGTTCCACCCCCTGCCACGGGCAGGGACAAATCCCCCGCTGACGTTCGGCACAGCCACGGGACGTCGGCTTGTACAGCATTTACGGCAGCGCGTATAAAGTAGCATTTCCCCTCCTCGCCCTATGCCAACACATTTCAGCCTCTTCAAAAGCGATTCATTGAATGCCTTTTTTTCTGTTCAGATAATTCCTCGAATTACTTCAAAGATCTTTTTGCCGCACTCCATACATTTATTATAAACGAGGTGTCTTAAGCCAAAACATTAATTGCATCTTCTAGAAAGGCAAAAGAACAACCACATTTAGTAATGTATTCATTAAGTGACTGATTGACGCAGCCAGAAACAGGGGTTTAAATTCAGACTGTAGAGGAGGACAGAGCGCGGGGAGTTTCCAGCATTCAGCTTCAGCAATCTCACCTCGCTGCGGTTTATCTCTGCAAGTCGGATAATTTATCCTCCTCACGGCAAGACAAAAAGGGAACTTGGCAGAGAGGGCAAGGCAAAAGTAGACATTTTGGAACTGCTAAGTGCTAACATTTTCTGAAGATAATTTTTTTGCAAAAGGTTTCTAAACAGCCCCTGTCAGCCAAGTCGCATTTTGTTATTTCAAAGCGACCGTGGGAGTCTAATCCAGTTCAAGCCCTTTGTAAAATTTAATGGAAATGTTCATACACAAAGGACACCAAAAAAATGCTTCGCTGCTGTTAGATAGTCAGGAAATCTAAATCTAATTTGCACTCCTAATCAGTGCTACAATCTCCGCAATGCCTGTTGTTTCTCTGGTTCCCCACTGGAATGCCAGCGGCGGTATCTATTCTATATCGATATACGGTTCTATACGCAGTCAGAGATAATGTTCTACGTGCAGATGGAATACAGCTTTAATTAAACGCAGAGGGAGTCCTGCCCAGAGCAGTGGTGCTGCCCCATCCCTGGAGGGGTTCAAGGCCAGGTTGGATGGGGCTTGGAGCCCCTGATCCTGTGGGAGATGTCCCTGCCCATGGCAGGGGGTGGGACTGGATGGGCTTCGAGGTCCTTTCCGACTCAAACCATTCCATGATTCTATGAAAAAGGGGGATTTTTTTAAAAATGCAAACCAGTTTCTATTGCTCTGACTTATAAGTGCGCGGAAGCATGGAGTAAAACCTCCAAAGACTACACTCATTAAAGACGAAGATGGGTTCTTCTTGCAGTTAAGGAAGATGACAAACACCCTCATGGTTTCCCTGAAGAAGGACTGCAGAATACTGTTTTCAGCGCTGACCGGTTTTGCCCAGGGAAGGACAGGAGATGGGATGCATGACAGAGCTCCCCTGACACCAAGATCTACACAGAGGGGCCACCACGACCCCACGCCATCCCATCAGCGGGAAGTCACGCTTCCCAACAACGGTTCATAAAGACCAGAAGAAATTCCAGGACAGAAATATGAACGCTCAGTGCTTAAACAGAATCAAATGCTTAGAGGTATGAATTAAATACAATTACGGTGCTGACAGACGGGCAGAAAGCCACCGCAGCCATTGTGCAGAAGGTGAGCTGAGGCACGGAGCAGCACCGCGGTCCGTCGGTGTTGGGAAACCAAAGAGTCCTGACCTGCAGCGCTGGGGTCTAACGGCCTGATTTGAGGCTTCAGAAATTTTGGGCCTCGCTAATTATGGCTAATCCTACAAAAAATGAAGTTCCTCAGGAACAAGCAAAGGATCTCCGTCATCGCCCGGCGTGGAAGGTTAAGCAGACTGCAACATGCATCAGAAGACCATGTAATAAGGCATTCCTTTCCTGGTCAATCTCTTAATACATCGCCAGCCTCGCGTTGCCGCGGATGTTTCTAAGGTTTGCCACATTCTCACCAGCAACAGAGCGAACCCACACAGTCGCTGCGATATCAAAACTGCAATTCATTACAAGAATCCCACAGCAGGAAAGCAACCTAACGGTTAAGGCTTGGATGCGGTCAAATTCAAGCAGCTGTTGAGAGACCCCAAAGTTAGAACCGACCTTGGGCAACATCTCTGCTCAACCCATGAAGCCCTCTAACATCTCCTCCCTTCTTCATTCCATTGTAGGGCTCAAAGCCTTAGGAAACAGCGTTGTTACGCACAGCAAGAAATTCCTACTTGCAGTGCAGCGTGCCTTATATTTTTCCACTATAAGGAAAACTGGAGACGATATAAAATAAGATTAATCTTTGAATTAAAATGTTTCTGAGCAGAAATATGTTTTAAAGCAGAATTTATTTTCTCTTCACGAACAGAGTATAAGTAAATGCATGAATTCTACAACCTTAAAAACGGCTGTAAAGTGAGAAATTCATTCCTATCATCTCCCCTAGCAATCTAACAAGTTCCCAACAAAGCAACACAAGTTGTTTAAGCAGGGCCTCACCACTCTCATGGTGAAGAAATTCTTCCAAATGTCCAATCTAAGCAGATCTGTGTATGTTATAACGAGCACTTGTGCCTGTTATGGGTAAGCAACACACACGGTTGAGTCAAACTAGTAGTGAAGGAGTGCGCGTTTGGGGAGTTCTCTTCATTGGAAGAGAATAGATGGGAATAGGTGTTATTATTCAATGGATTTCATTATTCAAGTAACTACAAGTTAGAAAGCACAGCTGACAATGGGATTGATTGCTTTTGGTTGGGTTTTAGTTTGGGTTAAGAGTTAAGATTTCAGAGCAAAAACAAGCCCATGAGAGCTAATCGCAATTCTTAAAGGAAAGGAAATAGGTGAGACATGGATGGAGAACCTAAAGCAATTGGTACTCTGTGTTGCCAAGCTCTACACGCACAGAATTCCTCAAAAACCTGTTCAACAAACACTGTGAAAACAAGTCCACGGTATCACTCGAGACAGACGCTTCCCCATCCTGAATACCATTCATGAATTTACCTAACCTGCATTCCCGTGCGATCACCAGCTCGTGGCCCCCGTACCTTAATCTCTTTATTTATGAAGTAATAATGGAATTCTACTGAAAGCGCAGAAGCAAAGTTCAGCGCCTTTGATAAGTTTGTGCTCTAACTTCGCCCCAGGCGATTCTGCGCCTCTTATTAAAGCCTTGTCCGGGTTCAGAGCTGGATGGATCATGGCACAGATAGCAACGCAGCCGTCGCCAGACACGATTATCAAACCCAGTGTCCATGGCGAGGCGGGAAGGGTTCATTACAACCCCATGAGGGGCTGAGATGCAAATGTCAACGCCGATTGTTGGATCTAAGAACGCCGAACGTTTTCAGCTCCTGTAATATGGGTGACAAATTATCAGCAGAGAGGCTGGGGTCCCCCGTCCCGCGCCGGGCTGTACCCACGCAGACACTGCGGGGCGCTGGCATTGAAATAAAACTGTTTAGAACAGCAAGAAATCTTCAGAAATGCTTTTTGCATTTATCTAAATCCCCATCCCTGGAGGTGTTCAAGGTCAGGTTGGATGGGGCCTTGGGCACCCTGAGCCAGTGGGAGGTGTCCCTGCAGAGGGGTTGGAATAAGGTGATCTTTAAAGTCCCTTCCAATCCAAACTATTATATGATTCTATGATTCTAAAAGGATGATGACATTTCTTTTAATACTATATAACTGATAAATTTAGTGACTATCAGCCGTTTGTGTTCATTTATATCTATTTCAATACACAAGGTGTAGAACCTGCCTTAAGTGGGATGCTGAAATTCCAGATTAAACGTTTACTCACAACAGAAAAGGCTTAATTTTAAAAAGCACAAACATTTCCTTCGGAAAAAGTCATCCTTTTCAGCTGTCTCCTGACAAGGAAACTCTCCCCTCGCTCCCAGCGGAGGGCACACGATTACTGGATGAAGCTATTTCAATACTGAGGCTGAGCTTTCCGCAGGGCTCCCGAGGAATCAGGCGTGAGCTGCCCACAGTTCACCTCGTGGTTGGGCACCAAGTGCTCCACACGCAATAGGGAATCTTCACCGCGGGATGCCTATACCAAACCCTGGCTCATTCCCAGAAAACCTTTGGTTATACAAAAGCTTGGGAGTTTTTACTGCTCATCATCATTGCCCAGCAGAGCTCAAATTGCTTTCTGCGGATGCTCTGCTCCTGCTCCACATGGGGCTGGGGTTGCCCACCACTGCCGTGCACCCCTTTTTGGAGGAACATCAGCTACGAGGACATACTGATACTTGGGAACGAGGTGCCCAGCCCACTTGCCCCGGCTCCACGCTGCAGCAGAGAAACTAAAACCCGCAGAGGCGACTCGCTACGACGCAGCGAAAGCACTGAGCTATAAATCCATTGTTGAACAAAACAATCTCGGGACAAGTGCGACAGGGATACTCATTCATTCCTCCACCCTCTGTTATCATGAGAAAATGTCATATAAAGTAACTCTTGTTCATGTTCTTTATCCGCAAATTTATAACTGTCTCAGACAGTGCAGTCAAGGGTGAAGGTTATTTGTGTCATACTTGCCAAGAAAGTGCCCCTTTCAACACTTAAGGAACACAGTCAAACCACAGATAAAGAAGCAGACAAAAAAGATTCTGTCTTTTTCAAGTATCATTTATCTCCTCTATGTCCTTTGTTTCCCTTACGGTGGAGATAGTGGCTGGAGTAAGATTCACAGGCTTAAATCCTTGAACCCAAGTGTGTAATTTAATTTTCTTTCAGTTGAAACTCACATCAGATGGGAATATCAAGGGTCAAACTTGAAACTCACCCTTCTGAAACATTAAGTTCTTGTTCCTAAGAAATAGGTCTCAAGCTGATACTCAAAAAACAGTTTGATAAAACTAAGGGCAAAGCTTAATGCAAAATTCCCTACAGGAAGCTCAGCTGGGCCAAATGTTATTGGGTTTCTCTAAGTTAGGCAAAGTTTGTCAATAAGTATAGAGATGTTGTGATGACTCCTGGGGTATTAACTATGATATTTACAGACACACCTTGAGCTTTGTGGGCATCTGCCCAGTCCCCCCCACCCCATCATGCAAAGCGAGCTCCTGCCCCATAGAACCACAGGCCCCGCAGAGAGTTCAGCCGGACGGGGTGATAACGAGAGCCCTCTTGAGTCGTCACCCTTCCAGCTCATCCTGTGCCAACCCTCTGTGCAAGGAGGGACAGAGAGACAGCCTCAAAGGCTCACAGAGGAAGGGAAGGGCTGTCCTCAGGATTGAGGCTCATCTCCTTGCTTTCGCCAGGTTCTTGGGCACAAAAAGGTGTTGCTTAAATTCCCAAGAAGGTTTGATCAAGTTTTCCCTTACAGAATGGTTTGGGTTGGAAGGGACCTTAAAGCCCATCCAGTTTCAACCCCCTGCCACGGGCAGGGACACCTCCCACTGGCTCAGGGCCTCCAAGCCCCATCCAACCTGGCCTGGAACCCCTCCAGGGATGGGCGACCCGGGCCAGGGCCTCCCCACCCTCATCGTGCAGAATTTCTTCCTTATGTCCAATCTAAATCTTCCCTCTTCCAATTTAAAGCCATTCCCCCTCGTCCTATCACTCCATGCCCTTGGAAAAAAGCCCCTCCCCAGCGTTCTTGTACCCCCCTCGTGCCACAGTCCGCAAAACGGTTCCTACCCTGAGGGAGATGCCGAGATGCAGGAGGGCCGCGGCGGTGCTGGTGCGGGAGAGGCAGGTTCCTGCCCCGCCGAGCCGCCCGGGGGCCGAGCACTCCTCCCAACCCGGGTAAGACAGTTAATAAGAGTCCCGATGAATGATTAGTATGGATTTCTGCGCCGCTAATTTCCGTAACTATCACTCTCTGAAAGACAGCTCCAGGGATTTTGGGCCCAGGGTGCCCCTGTCTCTCCGAGGACAGAGCTGCATTATCCGACCCGGTTCAAATTGGCGTATCCCGTTTCACTCGGCTCATGTGCGCTGCGCTTTAAAATGATACAATATTTTGAAACAAGCAACTGCTTTACCGATAGCGTCTGTGCCTAAAAGCCTTCGTGCAGCTCCCGCAGGCTCCTATCTCATTCTTCTGAAAGTAATACAAGGCCCTGGCAAGCACTTGGTACTTTTTTTTTATGCATCGCTTTGAGATCTCGTGTTGAGATCGGCATCCGTAGGGCAGCGGGCTCTCCCTCCAGCCCCAGCCCCGCACCCTGCGCCCCTCGGAGCCGGCTCGTCGCCCGCTGGGCATCGCTCTGCTCACTCGTCGCGTTGCCGGAACACCAAACGCCTTCCATTTACTCTTTGCAACAGGGAACTGCATCCCGTTGATGCCGAAGCGGGCATGCAGGAGCACACAGGAGCAATCCTCAGGCCCAAAAGAAGGAGGAAACATTGGGAGCTTACTGTTAACTGCATTTTTCTCTGGGATGTAGAGGGATCTGGCACGAGAAACCTCATGGAAATTAGCAGGGAACAGAAACTGTGTGTCAACTCAAAGCAAGAGAGAAGCCTCATGCCTCCAACACACCCCAACTCAGCACAAAGGTGATATTTCAGCCCAAGCAGATGCTTTGACACAGTTCAGCTTTGTTGGACAAGTTTCTCATTCACTCTGCTGTAAAACGAAAACCACATTTGAATGAATTTTTCTCCCTCTATTCATATACATACGCACAGACGCCCTTGCTCACCTTTAATCTTAGAAGTAGTAAAGCAGAACCCACCCCTTAAGTCTCCTTTTTTATCCAGAACATCTTCCCTGTGCTGCTGATCTCTCTGAAGCAGAAATTTCTGCGGTGGTCATCAACCCCAGGATTATTATTATTATTAGCAATGTTACCTGGGATTCTGGAGGCAAACCAAAAAAAAAAACCAAAAACCCAAGCCAAGGACTGTATTAATTATTTAAAATCGCCACTGCTGGGTTTAACAAACCCTCCTGAATCCTAGCAAGAATTCAAGATCAAAGCACAAAGTCAAACTTGCAGGGGTATGTACATATATAGGTCACGCTACGTGCAAACGATTCGCCTCTTGTGGTAAAGAAAGCGGATTTTCACGTATAAGTTATTGCCATCTTCATATTCAGCCTCAAGAGTGCTCTGCTTGGGAATACGGCAGTGAAAATACCTGAAAGCTTGAGACAATGTCCAAGTTCCTGTCAGAAAGGAATGTAATTAGTGCAAATTAAGCAGCATCCAGAAAAGGAGGAGGTCAGAGAGAGCTGGCAGGGTCGAACTGGGTCATTACCAAGCATTTTTATAGCCAGGCAAGCAGGAGGGATACCGGGTTACCTACTGCCGCTGCCGTCTGAACTCTGCCTCAGCGTCCCAGACCTGCTATTCCACACAGGATGGGACTGGGATCCATCAACTGTACCAGCAGCACTTAAATAAAACTACACACACACACAAAATAATAATAAAAAATTCAAAGCCATTGTTCTTTTCATCTCTTTTTAGATTTTGCTTTTCTGAGTTGGAGAAAACAAAGTGGACTCAACAAAGCCCAGGGGATTGTTACATTTTTGTGTTTGGTTTTGTGGCATTAGACGGCTCGGGAGGAAAAGGTTTAAAAGTCTGTTTAACTACAAATGGATACAGACAAATAAGGTACCGCAAATCTGCTCTTCAAACGTCCACCGTTTGCCTCTCGTGCAGGCTGGGAGATGATGCCCTGCTCAGCCTAAGTCTCATGAGTAGTCCTCGATCTCTGTGTTCAAAGATCTCCAAAGCTTCACTTCACAATTCTAGAATAACTCATTTTACAGATGCGCACACACAGGCACTCGCACTCAGGGACAGATACACCACGGAACGCCAGCACCGACTCCCAGAGATTAAAACTTGCAGGTAGGTATCAAGTCTTGGTCATACCAAGTTTATATGTTGGAAATCCCCCAAGAACAGGCTCTGTCCTGCTATGTTCGTGCAAGAGGGATCTTCCACCATGCACTTTGCAGCCATGAACTCAGATTGTTAGGCAACCTGAGCAACTTTTTTTATAGCAACTGAGTCTTTAATGAGATATAACCCCAAAGCGGGAGGTGTTGGGAGATTATCCTCTTGAGCATTTATTACCATCTTTACAACAGGGTGGGGAGGCCCTGGCCCAGGCTGCCCAGGGAAGCGGTGGCTGCCCCATCCTGGAGGTATTCAAGGCCAGGTTGGATGGGGCTGTGAGTAACCTGAGTCAGTGGAAGATGCCCTTTGCCCATGGCAGGCGGTTGGAACTGGATGGGCTTTGTCGTCCCTTCCAAACCAAACCATTACATGATTCTATTCCAAATTACAATAAAACTCTGGGGTTTGTCTGTTCAGAGGACACAGAGCTTCTCACTTGCAGCCAAGCACTTGCCATAGACAAGAGCCTGCGGCCCAGAGTGCGACGGACCTTCCACAGAGCAAACCTCCCAGAAGAAAGCCTGCACACATTTGAAAAGGTAGGCAGTGCGTCAGGCCCCGGCTCCAACCAAAAGGCAATGGGATGTAGAGGATGTTCTCCCAAGCCAATGTGAAGTTTTCTGGCAACACCACCTCGCCTCGCAGCCGCGCCGGCTCAGCTGGTGGCCAAATCTGCTCCGAATGCGACTGAAATAACGTTGATGCGTGATGCTGAAAAGGGACTTCATGGTGGATCGTCTCCCTGGCTGTTTTCAGTGTAAAAAGCATGAACGCCAGTCTCTCCTCGCAGACCAAAGAGAGCTCCTGTGAATTATTTCTTTCTGTCATAGTGGAATTTTACATCTTGGAGCGAGCTCCGGGGTGTGGGGGTGAAGGTGAGGCCAATAACGCTGGGTAGGTCACACATGGGCTTAGGTGAGCTTTTCATGCATTTCTACTCAGCATCTGCACAGACCAAGACCTCAACGGAATAGACTTTTTCTTGTGTCTGACAAAACACCGAAAAACCCCTCCAGCGTGACAACAAAAAAAATAAATATCAAAAGAACATTTGAAGAGCTCAATAAATTGATCATATTCTGCTGAACCCTCACCCTTGTAACGATAGTACCATTTAAATGCTAATGTCATTTTTAAAAAAGTCAATTACAGGAGTTTTAAAGTAATGGAGTCAGCAGTCTGGATGTAAATCTGTTATATTAATCTGCTCCGTACACTGTATCCATGGGCACCGATGCATTCACCCCCTTTTCCCTGGAGGTAATGTTCCCTCACAGTGGTGCTAGTAATTGAATCAAGTTGATACAGACACCAAAAATATTGTAAGTCTTGTAGCTAATGAAAAGCATATGTTGATAAAGGCAGTCGCTGTACTTTTGGACAGAGGAGCACTGACATTTGGGAAGTTCAAAATTAGAATTAACCCTTTGATGATGAAGTGACCTGAAATCGTCTTTACAAACTCTGCTAATATCACTGAGAAAAATTGCTTGAAATCTGCGTTCAGACAACTGAGAGCCTTTACCTCTCATTTTCTCTGCGTATTTCCAATAAACGCACTTCCGTAAAGCATAATCTGTCCAAATTTCACAAAACTACTTCAGACAAAATATAAGAGGATCAGAAAATAAACTGCTCAGGCTCCCGTTAATTTCTGTGCCTTTTGCTCAGGTCTAATGAAATATGGAAAGTCCTACTAAAGGAGATGTTTGGATTCTGCTTTTCACATGCAATTAAAACGGACGCAGCAGGAACCTCTCCAGGGCCAGCCCCTGCTCAGCAGATTTGGGGTGCAGCTCTAAACGGGATACACTCAGATAAATCTGCAGCCAGAGGTTCCTCACCACTCAAACCAACTGGTACAGGTGTAGTAAAATAAAACCAGCTGAAAATACAAGAAAATGAGAATATATTCCTCCCGTAGTGCTACTGTATTGTATCTGCACCGGACTCAATGCAATCTCCCATACTGGAAGCCCGTTATCTCTAACTAGAAAGCACGCTTAACACAAATCATATCTCTAACTAAAAAGCATGCTTAACACACACGCTTAACACTATCATAGGATAGTTTTGGGTTGGAAGGGACCTTACAGATCATCCAATTCCACCCCCTGCCATGGGCATGGACACCTCCCACTGGCTCAGGGGCTCCAAGCCCCATCCAACCTGGCCTGGAACACCTCCAGGGATGGGGCAGCCACCACTGCTCTGGGCCAGGGTCTCACCGCTCTCATCGTGAAAAAATTCCTCCTTACGTCCAGTCTAAATCTGCCCCTCTCCAGTTTACACCCCTTGCCCCTCGTTCTATCACTACAAACCTTTGCAAACCTCCCCAGCTTTCTTGTAGCCCCCTTCAAATCTTGTTTAGAATAATAAAATAAACCCAAACCAGAACAAACATACATAGAACATTCCAAGCCAAACTTTTAGTTGAGAACAAGATGGATAAAGCCCAACCTCTCGCAGCTGCTCGATCCATGTTGGCCCATCATGAACCATTCAAGTATTTTAGATAAAACCAGGAGTGACTGTTGCAGATGATGCACAGTGACTGAGGGTGGTAGAACCAAGGTTTCCTGTGCGCACGCAGTGTCCCGTCACTCGTAGGAGCAATCAGTAACGATGCTGAACCAGCACGGGGTTTATGATGTTACCGACTCACAACTCACTGCTCTAGAAATACATACTGGTAATGTACAATGGCCATTAATAACTTTGCAATCAGTTGCACCGCCGGGAAGACCAAAAGGCTGACAGCAACTGGCAATGATTGCCACGTTGTTGGGCCCAATTCGACATCGGCTGCTGCTCGGCTGAGCCAGTTGGGCAAACGCACCGCTTGCTCGTCCAGTTTGGGGGAGTGCGGCCAGCGGAACGAGGTGCGGAAGGTGAACGGTGCCCAGAATTCTGCCCAGAAGCTTTCAGTGGGGTTCAAATGGACCCACAATGTGCGGCTTTCCCCGCTCCCACAACTTGTAAAAAGCTGCAGTGTGTCTCACGTTAAACAAGATTGTCTTTGCTTGATGAAAATCGGAGATTACGAATGTTAGGAAAGAGACTGAACTCCCTGCCTTATGATGTGGAAGTATTATAAACACCCACCCGTACCTGTGCTCTTGGATTTACGTATAAAGAAGTACTACGGCTCGTGACGGCAGATAAAGCCTTCTGAGGATTTCCAGGCAATCAGAGGTATAAAATTAAAAGCCTAAACCCATATTTTTGTAAGTAGCAATGAGTGAACTGCACTCATCACCATTCTGCAACAAAAAGAGGTAAAGAAAATCGTCACTGAACGCATTCAACGTGCTGTATAAACACAGGTTCAGAAGGGGGTGATTAACGGTTCATGAAGATTTTTCCTGCTCCTGCCCTTCACAAATGAATTTTCAAGTGTAGGTCTAATAAAGTCGTAGCAAATGTCACACACAGAAGTACTTCCAGTGCCATCGCAACTCTGAGCCACGTGGAACGCAGCGCTCTGGGTGATGTTGTTAGCTTAGGGCCTTATTCTGCTACGGTTCAGGGGTTAAAGGAATCCGCACGGCATTAAACCACGGTTCAGGCAGCTCCAAGTTAACCACAAATTCAGAACATGTCTAACAACATTTCAACATTCACAAACCCTGGAACCCTTCCCAAGATCCTGCAGGCTCCAATAGCT
The DNA here is from genome assembly GCF_017976375.1 of Cuculus canorus. Taxonomy (NCBI): domain Eukaryota; kingdom Metazoa; phylum Chordata; class Aves; order Cuculiformes; family Cuculidae; genus Cuculus; species Cuculus canorus. The sequence continues at coordinate 3,115,897 of NC_071421.1, read as the reverse complement.
CCAGAAATCAATCTAGAATTTCAGAAAAGGATTGTTACTACCAAAGCCGCTCGATATCCATATTCCAGCCTTTTTCCTCTGCATTCCCACTGGGTGGATGGAAGAGGGGCTGGCACCCCCCAGCCCGGGTACCGGAGCGCGGCAGGCAAACACCCATCCCTCCTCTTGGAGACCCCCCCTAAATACAACAAGGAATAGAGAATCCTACAACAAAGCAAAAAATTCCACGTCGGGGAGGCTGCCAAATTCCTGGCGTCGGAATGCAAAAAGTGGTATTTTTTCGAACGATGTTTGGAATAATTTAATAAACTGACTTACAAAGCAACATTTAGCTACTTCCAGAGAGATCTTCCCGGTCAATCTTTTGCTGTTTGGGCAGAATCGGGAATCGCCGTTCTGGCACAAAACGAAAGGATTTCAGCGCTAAAAGCATCACAGGGCTTTTTTTTGGGGGGTTGTTTGCGTGATTGTTTTAGCGTCTGTTTTTCAACAGGGATAACCAAACCCCTAAGCTGTCTCTCATTCCGGAGAAATCCCGGCACGGCTCTGCTCGCGGTGCCCTGGGAGCCTCGTCTGCAGGAGCAGTTCATTTGATTGGAATAACAACATGCAGAAAAGCGCTGTCATTTTTGATGTAGCGTTCACAGATCCGATATTAGGAACAGAACCACAGTCCTCCAGGATTTGATAGAGACATAAACTCCTACACGGCTCTTTGGAAACCAATCCCTCCTGAAGTCGACACTTGGAAACAACGGAGCGTATTTGTTGAAGTACATTCTCCTCCCACTCAGGCCAACATAAACGGGAACAACTCTTCCGATACGACAAATACCTGCATAACCAAGACCAGAACTGCGCCACATCGTCTGTCAATGACAGTATCTCTGATCGGACCTGCAAAAACCAGTAAAACCATGGGATTTTCCTTTTCCCAAAGGATATAGCTGAAGAGAGTTCCACTGACCATGACGTTGGGAACTGTCATGTTGTGTTTGTTGAGAGGCACTGGAGAACTTTCATAGAATCATAGAGTGGTTTGAGTTGGAAGGGACCTCAAAGCCCATCCAGTGCCACCCCTGCCATGGGCAGGGACACCTCCCACTGGTTTGGACACCTCCAAACCTCCATCCAACCTGGCCTGGAACCCTCCAGGGATGGAGCAGCCACCACTGCTCAGGGCACTCTGTTCCAGGGCCTCCCCACCCTCACAGCAAAACATTTCTCCCTAAGATCTCATCTCAACCTCCCGTCTTTCAGCTTAAAATGATTTTTTTTTGCTTAAATGCAAAGGCTGGCATTAAAATAAAATAATAAAGTTACATCCGAGTTCTCATCTGGAACAAAGCATGTTGTGTTTGATGGGAGGCTGGCGTTGAGGGGGGACGTGGTCCTGTCCTCTGTGCTCCCCCCATCCCCTCCAAACACCCCGTGGCTGCTCCTGGCGAGCCTCAGTTTCCCTGGGATCCAGCACAGAGAGGAAAGAAGTTCCACAGTGACGTGGAAACAGGGAGACGTCCCAATGCTTCCAAAGCCGGTGGGCACCTCTGCACCAGCACTGGGAATGAGACCGGGGGGGCAACAGCTAATGGGGAGCAAACCGGGAGCGTGAAGGGTGACGCTGAGCTCTGGAAGGACCTGGAGTGGTGGAGCATCCCGGTCATCTGGCTGGGAAGTGGTTTGGGAGGGGATCCCACTACCATCGCCTGTGGAAATGGGACAGAGCAGGAGCTGGAGCTGAGCCCAGAGGGGGCGCCCGAGCACAGGGAGAAAAGGGGGGAAGGGGGGGGGGAGAAAGGGGGGGGGAAGAGAGGGGGGGGGAGAAAGGGGGGGGAGAAAGGGGGGGAGAAGGGGGGGGAGAAAGGGGGGGAGAAAGGGGGGAGAGAAAGGGGGGTAAGGGTGGAGGGGGTCAAAGGGGGGAAAGGAGGGGGAAAGGGGGGAAGAAAGGAGGGGAAGGGGGGAGAAAGGGGGGCGAGAAGGGGGCGAGAAGGGGGGGAGAAGGGGGGGAGAAAGGGGGGCGAGAAGGGGGCGAGAAGGGGGGGAGAAGGGGGGGAGAAGGGGGGGTAAGGGTGGAGGGGGTCAAAGGGGGGAAAGGAGGGGGAAAGGGGGGAAGAAAGGAGGGGAAGGGGGGGAGAAAGGGGGGCGAGAAGGGGGGAGAAAGGGGGGCGAGAATGGGGGGAGAAGGGGGGGAGAAGGGGGGGGAGAAGGGGGAGAGAAGGGGGGGGAATGGGGGGGAGATGGGGGGGAGAAAGGGGGAGAAAGGGGGAGATGGGGGAGAAAGGGGGGAGATGAGGGGAGAGAAGGGGGGGAGAAGGGGGGGAGAAGGGGGGGAGAAGGGGGCGAGAATGGGGGGAGAAGGGGGGGAGAAGGGGGGGGCAATGGGGGGACATGGGGGGTGGAAGGGGGGAGAAGGGGGGGGGAAGGGTGGAGGGGGTCAGAGGGGGGAAAGGAGGGGGAAAGGGGGGAAGAAAGGAGGGGAAGGGGAGAAAGGGGGTAAAAAGGGGGCAAAGGGGGGAGGGAGAGAGGGGGAAAGCGGGGAGGGAGAAAGGGGGAACGTGGGGAGACAGGGAAGGAAAGGCAGGGGAAAAGAGGGGGAAGGGGGAAGAAAGGATGAGAGGGGAAAAGGAGGGAAGTGAGAAAAACGAGGAAAGGGAGCTGGGGACCCCCAAGGGTCGCCCCACAGCCGCTGAGCCTCCTGCGTGATCCTATCTCCTGCAGCTTCCAAAGAGGAATCCCCATGAAGAGGAGGTGCAATAAACCCACTCCGTGTGCCCGATTCACGTCCCCCTCCTCGCACACCCGAAATCCACAGGAGAGCTCCTCTTTGCATTCTTTGGGCCACTGTTTTGCCCCTGAGTTTTTGGCTCCCGGTAGGAGCAGCCCTTTGGCCCTTCGTTTGCTGACGCAGGTGCAGCGACGGGGGCTGGCGCTCATCTAGGACGAAATTCTTTGTTAGCCTTCTTCTAGAGAACCGATTGCCCCGAGCTCCCGTGCACACACGAGGATTTTCAAACTCCTCTCATCAAAAGAGGGAGTTCTCTTCCAATTGAAACTTGGACATATTCGCTCGTAGGAGCACATTTTACAGTTAGAAAATTTAAAAAACAAATGGCTCAGTCATTTTTATAGGCATGAAGAGGAAAGCCAAGTTGGTTAGTGGTTTCAGATGCTTTTTATTTGCAAATCAAAAAGGGCTTCATTTATAAATTGGAATTGTACTGGCTGCTAATCCTGACGGCAGACTGAGACCTTTGGCTCTGCCTGAAGTCGAAGGAAAAAAAAGAAATGCATTGTAAAGACAAATTATTTCATTTGGAAAAACGAGTGCTGTGGTTGGACGGTACGGTTATTTTCTAACAAAACTAATATCAAGTCTTTTTGATTACAGCTGTACAGCTTTAACAGCACCGCCGCTTCACGGCGGGTCCACGGCGCCTCGCGCCGTATCGTCTCTGCGCTGGGACAGGCGCGAGCTCTGTCGCCAGTCTTGGTCACAAACACACAACTCAGGAATACATCCTTCAGGGACGTCTTGGTCACAAACATAACTCAGGAATACATCCTTCAGGGATGACTGTTGTATTTGTAGAATCATAGAACCACTTGGTTGAAAAAGACCTTTGAGATGGAGTCCAAGCGTACCTGTCCACAACTAAACCATCCCTGAGCACCTCATCTAGCTGTCTTCAAACCCTTCCAAGGATGGTGACTCCACCACCTCCCTGGGCAGCCTCTGCCAGTCCTGAGAAGCCTTTCAGTGAAGAAGTTTTTGTTAATATCTAATCTGAACCTGCCCTGGTGCAATTTGAGGCCACCTGCAACGTATGGGTATCGCAACAGGTCCGTGGGAGCACCAGGCTCCACACAAGGTGCTCGGAAGCCTCCAGACATCCATCTCCTACAGACAAAGCCTCGTTTCCCCTGTTTGGAGATTGGGAGCTGATGTGCTGAGCCGGTCAAGCGAGCTGCTCCGGCAGGCACAGCCCTGTGCCAGGGTGAGAACGGCCCCGCAACCCTCGGGCTGCAGGCTGCCTTTCTCCCACACACCATCTACCCAAGCTGAAGCATCGGTAATAGGTGTTTTATTAGGTGAAATAATTATTCTTGTCAAGTAATGTGCTAAGGCACCTTGCTTAAAATCGGATACAAGCGTTATTAACTGTTATATTATATATATTACCTGTCTGCACTGCCATGTAATAGCAGAACTCATCCATGAACGGTGCACACCTTTGGTGTGGTCGGGGTTCCGTGTCCGTCAAGACACCCTGATGGTAAATTGTTTTAAAAGGTGAGTTCAGAAAGCAGAGATTAATGAAATCGGACTGAATTATCTTCCCACACCTATAGGAAGGCTGGACACTAGCCTCTCCCTTTCTTCCATACTTAATTCCCTCGTCCCGAAGCGCTCTCTGCAAGACCAGTCTGCTCCCTGCTGAGCTCGGTTCTCTCATTTATCATCCCGCGGAGGATGAAAACCAGCAGACACAATGCAAGCCTTGCACCCAGCTATTCACCCAACTGTAAATGCCTACACAACCAGCAGTGTAACCACATAACAGCCCCAGAACATCTTGTTTCTGTCCTCAGCATCACGCCAGCCTCACAAAAAATAACTGTATTTCTAGTGCGAAACTCCTTCGGCATTCCTGGGTCTACTGTCATCGCATCTCGGAAACCCAGTGAGGACTGGCACCTTGTGGTACACGCCAAACAGTCAAGTGATGAAGAAAATAGGTGCCGTTTCCAGGAATGGGTAAGTCAAGAGTGAAGAAAGGCATAAAAATTAGATGCAACAGAGAAACGGGGAGGGGAGTGAGGATGGAAAAGGTGAACCAGCCATTCCGGGTGGTTGGGGATTGATCTGGTTCATTCCTGAGCGCATCACTTTGAGGTTGATGACAGCCCATCGCTCCTGCGCATCCCGGCAAACTCGCTAGATGGGAAAGTTAGTCAGAAGAAATGCGGATGGGTGCAAGGATGGACGCAGCGCAAAACTGACAGTCTGAAAAGATGGACAAGCCTTAAATCTGACTATAGCAAAGAGTTCAACGGACGGGTATGTGAAACACACGCAGAATACTTGCTCCTAATCCCAGGTGGGATTCCCAGGAAAACAGAGAATGCATTTGTCCAAGAACCAATTCCACTCTTTTAATTCCCTGAAACAATCACTGGCTCTCTTTCTGGTCCAACCACATCCTCCTTTGCCTTCTGTTGAACTTTTTCTCCCTCTCTCATGGAAAAGCAAGTCCCTGGTCGTGGTGGGCTGTCCCCCCGCAGCTTCCCCCGCTGAGATCACGGCTTCTTATCACGCGAAGCCAGCCCTGGTCGCTGTCTCCTGGAATTGTTTGTGCTCGAGTCAGACCTTTTTTGGGGGGGGGGGAGGGGAAGAGGTGGTGTTTTGTAATTTATAGCAAAATAAGAATGATTTCTTATAACATAAACCATCCCGCTAGTACACAGAGCCCATATTTAGCTGGATTTAAAAAGCTGAGGAGAAGCAGCTCCCTCGCTCACACACAGGAGGAGGCGGACAGCAGATCTCACCACACAGCTTTTTCTTCTTAACACCTTCCATATGCCCCGTATCAATTCTTAACTTCCTACAAATGATAAGTAGCTCTGATTTTGATCATTCACAGTTCTTTCAGGAGTTTGTACGTGACAGGCTTCTCTCCGTCTCACACCTCCTCCCCAAACTGCCTGTAGCTGCTCCGCACCCTCCAGACAGCGAGTTTGCCTGTTTGGCACAGACGGTGCCTTTGCACACCGTAAAGAGCAAAAGTAAAGCCAGTTTGCTCCAATGCTCACCACAACCCTTGCCCCAAGCGGGTACCACATTCAGCTGTTTGGCAGACTAGGATAGACCAGGGTCAAAGTTTGGGACCCCAGCTGCGATGGGCAGCCGCCAGCCAGCCCTCAGCATCCTGCAGGCTGTGAGCATCCAGCCAGATGTGAGAATCCTTCCAGCCCTCAGCATCTTTCCAGCCCTCAGCATCCTGCTACCTGTGAGCATCCTTCCAGCCCTCAGCATCCTGCTACCTGTGAGCATCCAGCCAGATGTGAGAATCCTTCCAGCCCTCAGCATCCTGCTACCTGTGAGCATCCAGCCAGATGTGAGAATCCTTCCAGCCCTCAGCATCCTGCTACCTGTGAGCATCCTTCCTCCCCTGAGCATCCTTCCAGCCCTGAGCATCCTGCTACCTGTGAGCATCCTTCCTCCCCTGAGCATCCTTCCAGCCCTGAGCATCCTGCTACCTGTGAGCATCCTTCCACTCCTGAGCATCCTTCCACCCCTGAGCATCCTTCCACCCCTGAGCATCCTCCTACCTGTGAGCATCCTTCCACCCTTGAGCATCCTACAAGCCAGCTGGCAGCACTCTGAAGGCTGACCTTGCTTTTCCATACCAAAAAATATTGTTCTTGAATTTCATTTCCTCTTTCCTACCCCAGTCCCTCCCAGGAAGAAGTGACTCCTTAAGCCCCAGGTGCTTGTCCGTGCTCACTGCCAGTGAAAGGTTGCTGCTGTTTTTTTTTCCTCTCGAGTCTTCTATGCTGGGAACCCCTCTCTTTGGGCCTCCCTTCTTCGGGATAACGTGCCCCATGAGCACTCTCCTCGGCGCGGGCATCCTCCGGCAGAGGAGGGAGGCGGCAGCGTGTGCGCCGGCTCTGCTGCTGAAAGCACAGAGCGCCCCAATGTTTCCCTCCAGCAGAACTCGCTGCCCCAGGAGAGCCACCGGCTGCACTGCCGGCAGTAACCACAGCTGCGGCCAAACACTATCACCCCTTCTTCTCCGACGCGTCCGCAACCTCCTGTCATCTGAATGTCTTGTTCTTTTCTAACGCTTTGATCTGACCACATTTACCCCAAAAAAACAACTGCTTCACGGGGGCCCTGACCTCAACCTGCGTCAGTGTCACAAACCAACATCTTATTTGCTCCCACATCCTATAAATGTAGAGGAGAAGGAGTCCAAGGAGAAGAGCTTTATGCACCTAAGACCGATCACCATCAACCCCATTCAGCCAGACACTGCCCATGGGTCTCTGCAGAAAGCTTTCCCATCACCCTTGATCATTGAGTGGTCTGGGTTGGAAGGGACCTCAAAGCCCATCCAGTCCCACCTCCTGCCATGGGCAGGGACACCTCCCACTGGCTCAGGGGCTCCAAGCCCCATCCAACCTGCCCTTGAACCCCTCCAGGATGGGGCAGCCACCACTACTCTGGGCATCCTGTGGGACACCTACAACCCCTCTGGTGTTCCAGAACCACCCCAGAGCCTTCAGCACTTCACAGGAGCAGATTCTCCGGGTAAAAGCTGATGGCACATGATTTACAACCCAATTTCTGAAGACATTTCAGGTGGGACTGCATTGTGACCACTGCCTTGTGAGGAGCCTCCGCTGTCCGTTCAAGTTAACGAGGTATCCGTGCACACTGTGTGTTAAATCCACACTCCCCATTCATTAATATCCAGGCAATTCTTTATTCCAGGGGCTTCTCACAACAACCACAGGGTTTTTTTTTTTTTGCTCACAGTCGAGTGTCCAAAGCCACAGAACAAACCATGAATCTTGACGGGTTCTTGTAATGGCTTTTAAACCCCACATTGTGGGCTGTTTATGGCACAGTTGCATTTGCTTTAGAGATTTGTTTTAATGCTGTTGGTGTTATTTAGAGAGATATTAAATTCAAACAGCTTTATGGTTGCTAATAAACATCTATTACCATTACAGACATTCAGATATAAAAGCCTCATACAGGTGCTTTCTCTGAACTATGCAGATTTGATTGATTAGGCCACAGTAGTTTATTTTACACTTCAGTGGTCACTAAATCTATCGTTAAGATTAAAAATTGCAGTTTGTGCAGTTGGGGAATAACTTCACACTCAGGCTGTAAAATAAAAGCCACTTTACCAAAATTCTGTGGGGAAAAAAACACAACGCAGTGGGCGGGTTAAACTAACACAGGTTTTGTAACACCTTGTTGGGCTCTGTTTGGAAGACGGATTCCTTCCTCTAACGTGCAACACGCACACGGTCAAGCCCAAGATGTCCAAAAAAGTCAGATCATAGGATCACGGAAGCACAGAAGGGTTTGGTTTGGAGGGAACCATAAAGGTTGTCCAGTTCCAACACCCCTGTCACAGGCAGGGACATCTTCAACCAGATCAGGGGGCTCCAAGCCCCATCCAACCTGGCCTTGAATGCTTCCAGGGATGGGGCTTCTTCCACCTCTCTGGGCAACCTGGGCCAGGGCTTCCCCACCCTCACAGGAGAACATTCCACCCTGTCTTGTGAAGCCACTCATCCCTCGCACTGCCAGTCCTGACCTGCTCCCGTTTGGAGCAGGACGGCTCAGCCGAGGACGCCGCACGGTCTGACGTGCATCCGCGGGAGCGGCTTTTAGAGAAGGAAGTCGGTAGCCTTTAAGCGTGACATTTGCACTAAGAATTCTGATTCAAACACAGCATCATTTATTCCTGTCTCTCGCGCCAGCTCCATCACCGTGCCCGCTGGCTCCGATCCTCTCCCTCGCAGCGCCGCGGAAGCCGAGCTCGCCCGCCTGCCGACCTGCCTGCAGACAGTGACCACCAGGGAGAAGGTTGATAAATGGCCGGTTTATAATGCTGTCATGCCAATTTTGTCCTACGGGAAATGTGTCTCTCTCTCAAAACAGCTTATTACCAACCTGTGGCTGGGGCAATGATCAATCAAACCGATCAGCTATGGCAAACGTGGTAACTGATACAAAGAAGATTTCTTACCGCACATTTTGAGGTTAACATGACAAATGATGGAGTGAGTAAGAATAACTTGGGGAGGGGAGGGGAAACAGCCCATTAAACATTGAACTTAAAAGGAGCTTTGGGAAGCAGAGTTAACGATTCCTTTTAACACGCACTCGTTTTCCCTGTTCATTAAGGTAACCCTGACTGCATTTCCTTGCAAACTCCCGGTACAATCCAGAAGGAATATTGTTTTAAACGTACAGTCTGATGGTAAAGAGATTTAACTCCCTCCTGCGCGTCTCCAGCACTCCGAGCTGATGGTTCGCATTGCAGGCAACGCATTGTGTCACGACTCATTTTCCGTCGTGTCCGGCAGCCGATGAACCAGGTGAGACTGCGGTTCAGCTGCCTGCGATGTGAAGAGTGGCCAACGTGCAGCTTTACAGCAACGTTCTGTATAAACCACTAAATAAAACAGCACGAGCTGCATTCAGATAGGTGCTGAGGTGTCTGGAAAGGCAGAAAACTGCTCAGTCCCAGCGGCTGAGATGGATCATGCACTGAGGTCTGGAGTCTTAACGTGCTTACAGCCAGCAGAGTGCTCTACTCAGCTTCAAATCTGCCTTTCCCTGACTTTTCAGGGAGAATCAGAGTGACAGAGCACTGGATTGGAACTCAGGAAAAGAATCCCTGTGGTTTATTCCCTGCTAAACCATCGCCCGATGGGTTCTGTCTCAAACAGTCTCTCCACACCTCATCTTTCAGTTTCTCCATCCACCAAACCGGGATGCAGGACTTCGGTTTTTAGAGTGGATCCTGTCCTTTCCCCTGACAGGACCGTGGGGTGGGAATACACACAGCTGAGAACAACCTGCTCATCCCCCCAGGCAGACCATCTCCCTCTGATTTTCTCCTGCGCTGACATTGTAGGAGGTGTGGATGCCACTTGTGGAAAAGACAGAGACCACCTAACATGGTAAGACCTTGATCCTGAGTGAGAATTCTGCTACAGCTCAGATAATAAAGGTCAATACGGGAGTGGATGGTCTAATCCAGCCGCTCTGCTACTGCTGGCAGCAATGGAGAGATCTCAGATGTGAAGCTCAGCAATGAGATACATCACAGCATGTCAAAGCCCTTCAAAATCATGGAGAAAGAGTGGTGAAATTCTCTAACCCAACCGTAACGCAATGGCTTCTCTAAAACACAGACATCGAAATATCTTTGTAAAACAAGCTCTGACCACAGCTCAGCTTTGCCCCTTTTTCAGAGGCTTCCTCTGAACAGTCAGGTTATTAAACGCCCCTTTAGCCTCACTGGTCCCACAGAACCTGAGATCAGGTCTGGCAGCGCTCGGTAGAGATTTTGACCCAGAACCTTTTTGGGTCAAAGAGGGAGCATCCCTCGCAGCCTCGGCACACGTATCTATATTCTGACCACCGTTAAAGTGGCTGTTGAGCCTCTGGCAAACGTCTGATATTACTCACTTGACTGAGTTGGTGAAAACGAAGCCTTATTTGCTAGCAAAATTAATGAGAAAAGAGTCTGGAATGAGACAATAATTTATGGCTTCCGCAGCAGTGCGCGTGTACGGTGAAACCCATCTGACCGCGTTCTTCACGGCAAAGGCAAATAATGGGGGAAAACTCAAATTTACTTTCAGAAACATCGTCTGTTATTTCAAAATCTGGTCCTTAGCTTGGTATTTTATGAAAGCCTTCCAAATCTGGTGAAGGTTGAACTAAACGGGTCTTTGTCCCCCTCCCCGTACCACTGCATTTAGCGACAGCAGAATAAAACTGTCCTCCGTGGCCATAGGCCAAAGATGACATGATAGAAACAACTCACAACACATTTTAAATTGATAGACATTTAAATACGTCTAAAAATGCAACATTAACTGAGCCAGAGCTGCAAAAACGCATCCTTTTCCTCGAACCTTGGATCTCCTCCGGCCATAAACACCAACTCTTTGGCTTTCAAGCACTGAAAACCGCTCACAGAAAAGCCAGAAATGCATCAGACAATAAAAATACATATAATGGCTACCAAACTCGGCTCTTCTCGCCCCCCTTTTTTTAACAGATAGGCTTTAGACTCTATAATAATCACGCAGCTAAGATACAAGGTCTCTTGTTGGCAATAACCTACATGACATGACTTAGAAGGCAGGTGTTACTGTAATTAGCTATTGTTTGACTATCAAAAGTCAGAGCTGATTAAAGCCACTAAGTACAAGTGCACTATTTTATTTCAAAGAATATTATGAACTGCATGCTGGGACTCTTTCACTGCGGACCTACCTTCCGGAGTCTGCTAAGAGCCCATGCCAGCAGTAATCAAAACTAAAATCTGCATAAACCTTCAGGGTTTTAATTCAAGCAGAGCCCTTTCATTAGAAATATGTTACTTTATGAAATCTGGTCGCCAGCAAGGGGAGAAAAATGTGACTTCTTAAGAAAAGTGAATGGCATCTCTTTAGTGATTAACCCAAGATTAATGGAGGCTCCCACTGCTAGGCCTAAGTCCATTTTATTGCTAATTCATTTAGGTACTATTTCAGATGTACTTGATGAAAGTCACCTGCTAAGAAGTCATGTTTTGGCAAGCAAGGATAGCCATTATGGTCAAATCCCAAATAGAATTTTTATTAAAGAAGCTTTGAAAAGTGTCTCGTATGAGTCTTTCAGAGACATACTATTTAATGTACTCAATTAGTTAAAAATTTGGGGCCCAAGTCACTAATCAAACATTCAGAAAGCTGTTCTTTTCATTTTTATTTTATTTTTTGTGTGTGTCTACATGCATCTTTAATGCTCCAGGTAGGATGAACACTGTACTGCACGGGGACATTTATAAACAGACAAAAGAAGCGACGCTGAGACTTACCAAGAAGTGGGTGGGATTTGGGCTAAGTGCACGGCTGGAGATGTGAAATGTTGACTTGGCAGAGCATCTCTTTGTTCCCCGCGATACCGTGAGGAGTGGGGACTTATGCAAATCACATGTTCTGAAACTGTACGTAATCATTCGCCTTTGGCTCGTGCGTTCATTTCTAACGTGAGGTTTGAGCTCCTCACACAAATCATTGTAGTTTTAGACTTTTCTGTAGTTTGTTCTTTTTATAAATTAGAGTTTAGCAGATTTAATTACGCAAGAGCATGGATAATTGCTCTGTGGTGATGCTGCCTATACCAGAGCCATTCTACACAGAGCGGCCACCTCCGTTTCCCATCTGAGGTTCAGACCTTTTCCTCAGGCTGGCTGCACTCTGGCCAAGGTTTAGCTGGATTCTATCTGCCATCCTCCCATCTCTCTTAGCTTTTAATACTCCTCCCAAGACACTGGCTATTGGATGCTGTGAACCATGTGCTGCTCCATCAGATGGACCTCAGCTCCACCGTCCTCCCCATGCTGTTTAGATGTGAACATCCTGACAGCCCGTCCAGAAACACTCACTCTGTGGCGAGAAACGAGTACTCTAGAGGTAGTTCTCCCAACCATTCTATGATTCCTCTCGCCGAGCTCCTCACCAGGCACGCCCAGTGACACAAGGTTCCCTAAAAACAACAGTTATTGAATTCATGACAACCATTCCTGATAACCATCACAGATCTAAGCCGCTCACACCAGTTTGGGTGCAAGCTACTCGCTCCCGTATAAAGACAAATGCCTGAGCAATCCCACCTGATGCTCCCTTTGACCATTTTAAGTGTCCGATGAACCCAACAAGGTATGGTTTGGCTATTCCAGCTTGTTTGGGCTGCTCTAGCTCCAGACCAGGAGGATGATTGACTATGTATTCAGCGCTGAGACCCAACAGCACACGCGTCACCCAAATGCTGCAAATCATACTTTGGTTTCTCTCAAGAAGTTTGCAAAGCCCTGAGCTTTGGTTGCAATCACAGTGCAAGCGGGTAAATACCACACTGCTTTCCTCCAGAGCTGCAGAAGGAAGGTGGATTGTTTATTGCTCATCTGTCCTTCTGAGGGATCAGCTTTAACTGCTGATCATGGAGGTACCCCAGAAATCACAGGGAAGGACAGTGATGGAGGAACTCTGTTCATTACACACCTTCCTTCCAGTACGGAAAGGGGGCTCCAGAAAAGCTGGGGAAGGGCTCTGGATCGGTGATAGCATGAGGGGAGACGGTTTTCAACTGAAAGAGGGGAGATGAAGATGAGATCTTAGGAAGAAATGCTTTCCTGTGAGGGTGGGGAGGCCCTGGCCCAGGTTTCCCAGAGCAGTGGTGGCTGCCCCATCCCTGGAGGGGTTCCAGGCCAGGTTGGATGGGGCTTGGAGCCCCTGATCCAGTGGGAGGTGTCCCTGCCCATGGCAGGGGTGGAACTGGATGGGCTTTGAGGTCCCTTCCAGCCCACACCACGATACACAGATGTCTGTGGAAGAACTCAGGGTTTTTGTTAAAGTCTACTTTTTGGCAGAAATATATTGGAAGTTTCAAGTTAAAAAGATGTCTCAGCGTGGAGATGAAGGGAGAGAAAAACATACACGTGTCTGTGATGTTACGAAGCTGAGGATCTCTTACAGCTTAGAAAGTTAGGGGTGATATAAGATTCCCTCTTTGTCTCCAGAAACACAGAGCACTTGGAAACAGAACAGCAGATTCCTAAATCTTTTTTTTTTTTTAAATTACCAATAAGGTTTCTAAAATATTTACTGGACTTGTCTGGATCAGTAAAAGCCACAAAGCCAAACCTGCTTTTTTTGGGTGCTTATGGTGACACCCCCAGCCTTTCCCAGCATCCCCGATGGTGCCAACAGTCACGGTGAAGAGATTCCCCACGCTCTCCTAGCGATATCCAGAATTCTTAGAAACCCCAACACATTCCGTGGCAGAATTCTCCGTGGAGAAGGTACAAAAATCCACACGGACACCTACAACACCCGCCGAAGGGGATGTACGACTGAAAGAGCCGCCTCCCTCTGATAACGAAGTTAACCTAATCTGTTCCCGCTTGTGTGCCGGGGCACTCATATATGCAAATCTTGTCTTGTTCAATGTGTTTGTTCACCTCCATAGTCCTTCGGTGATTCAAATCTGTGTCTTACTATCCTATAATACCCTTGTCTAACAGTTCTTTTTAAATGCATGTGTTAATTATCTTGCCACTGCTGTAATTTCTCCCTGTAGTCCATTAATTAAGAGGTCACAATCTAAGAGCATGTTTACCCAATAAGCTTTCTTTTTTAATTATCCTAATTGCTTGGATACTGACAAAGACTCTATCCCTCCCCTTTCTCCGAGTGGATTAGAAAACGACATTTCAAAGCCCCACACAATGATGGGTTTGTAAAACACACATATATGTGCACGTATGTATGGTTTTATAACCCCACGATGTCCAAACATCAAAGGCCAACAAGACGCAAGACGCGATAATTGTACAGCTCTAGAAAATGTGGATACAAATTGCTCTTCGTTAATTTATCAATTAGTCCAGAAGGTTATATTGGTCGGGAAAAATAGAAGCAAAACTTAAACCTTCGGTACTAGGAACAAGAACAGCTGGATGCACACAACTTGTTTTGTTCTGGAGAGCATCAGAGTCCTATGGGGGAGCCTCCGGATAAAAGCAAGGACAAGGAAGAAAGAAAAGTCAAGCTTTCCCTGCCGCAAAGATCACTTATTTTCTCCCCACCCTGAAAATGTCCCCTTCCCATGGGTCACATCTCGGCAAGCTCATCCAAATCCCTTTTCTACTGACTTAGCAAAGTTCACCAGACGAAATCTCTACCACTTAAACATTTTCAACTCCTCCGTTTGTCAAGCCCTGAAAAGGGGAAAGTAGCCATTGGAATTCCAGATAGGATTGGAACACAACAATTAGTAGAGGTTACGTCCAGAAAAATTAGTACCTTGTCAAACCGTAAACCAACATTTGAGATGTCAACCAAAGTGAATTTTTATGTTTTAATAAAGCCAATGTCTCACTCAGAGCAGTCATCGCGGGAACTATATAACAGAAGTATAATTACTTAGAAATTGCTTAGGTAAGCGTGATTGATGCATGGTAAATAGATGTTTCCAGCACTTATTGTTTCTTCCTGATGGATTAGGAAGAGTTGTTTAACAGTTCATTTGGCCAGTCTCTCCTGGTGTTTCTCGAGTCTGGCTGTGCCAGTCAGCACCAGCAGTTCCTGGTAGTTTAAGTCTCTTTAATAAAGATTAAGATGTCAGAGGTCCTGCATTGCACAAAATCCCAATTTTATTAACTTCTCATTATCAGCTGAAATATGAAGTGCATTTCTTTTCATCTAAAGCAAGGCACTTTCTCAAGGGAAAGAGCAGATAGAGAATATACATTTATGATGGTGGAGGGTGGGTTTGTTCCAGCCTTGACCGACGCCGGTGAACGTTTTCTCACATGATGGGTACCACATATGAGGATATTTCTTCCCCAGAAAGCGTTCAAGTATTTCGAGACTATGGACCATCACAACTTCTCAGTAAGTCAGTGACGGTGAACCACGCAGTTGAACGCTCACACCACCGCACTAAAGACAATGGTGTTTTCATTAAAGAGTAGCAACGAGCTGGGCAGAAGCACCAAACCTCACAGGACAGGTAAAACACCGGCACCGGGTACATCCAAGCTCCTCACCCTCTGCAGGGCTATGGGGACAACCGAGCAAAGCACAAAGACTCCACATTGCTCATTAGAACAGATCACGGCAGCATTCAAAGTCCATTCCGACCAGAAAGGCAGATAAGTTCTTGTAGCACCTACGTGAACTTAGGCAGCTGCTGATAAAGTGAAACTGCTGAAGGCAGTGGTGCCGCACGGCACCCGCGTGCCATCGCTGCCCAGAGATGTCTTTCCAATCCTCCCCGTGTTACACTCAGATTCTGACTCTGAGCAGGCAGGGACACACGAGCAGACACCTCAGTGGGTGCTTTCCCTGCGTGCTCCTCAGAACCATGGCTTGTAAGGGATGTTTGAAAGCTGAGGAACTTCTCTATTTTGCACGTTTTAAGGAAAGCCTCTGACGTGCTTCTTGTTTTCAGCCCAGGAAAGAGCTGGCACTGTGTGTGCTTCCCAGAACAGGGTGACTCCGGTTGGAAATGACCCTGCCGAAAGAGTTAAGAGGTAGGAATGGTTCCTCCAGCGTAAGGCACGTCCTGCACCGAGGGATCAGAACGGCATAGCTTTGCAGTGCCGCTCCTGGGAGGGTTAAGCTCTATTACTTCTGGTCTCTGACACTGCTAATGGCACTCTCAAACTAATTGCATTTCTATACCCATACATACGTCCAGGCAACAAATAAGCCCTTTAATCAAACAGCTTCATCTACTTCTAATTAAATCAATTCCTGAGCCTTTTTAAGAGTACAGGAACACACAAAGATACGATGATCGAGTACATTCTGCTGCCAGTTGACAACTTTTACTCTGCCCAAACCTCTCTCGTGATTAAGACTCAGTTCTGTGTTTCGCTGCCTAATATCGTTGGTGTTTCTGCTGCTCGACACTCAGCGGGTCTACACCAAAGATCAAAGGTAACACACAGAATTCGTTACGATCACCTCAGTGAATTGCTTTTGCATTTGCTATGGATTTAGATCACTTTTTTTTTCATCAGAAACCTCATTCACTTGTCTTTTGGGTGCAAGCAACAATGCCATAAGAGAAGAACACCGCATCAGCTGAGCAAACAACACGGTGGATGTTTGCATACCCAGACCTAACGTAAAGTCTACAATTCGAGGGCCCCCAACTTTGAAGGAAACGCTGATTCTTCCTCCGCATTCACTTCTTTGATAAAACAGGTCAATGTATCAGAAAAAAACCCCACCCCATAGATATTTAGGAAGGAGAAATACATCGGCCGTAAGCTGTCCGTTTCAAAGGTAGGTATGTACAAAAGGCACGATAAGTGGGTGCTGAATAGTTAGGAGTGGCAATTATCAGTTACACATATCATTATAGTCTCTCCACTTTTCAATAGCGCAGAGTTCCTAATACCATGTTTACTAGATGAGGCAAAAGGGGACTCTTAATACTGTGCAAATATGACTTACCGAAGGACTTTGCTTTCTCACCTATTCTTGGGCTTTTCAAATCAACATTATTAATTGGCTGGCTTATCGGTAAGAGCTGTCTGGCAGTTAAAGGATGTTTCCACCCATCGCAACGATACATAGAAACTCAGCAATGTCAGCCACAAGGACAAATAACTTCCACCTTGAAACTGAAAAATACCGTGACACCTTAAATCTTCTTTATAAAAGCATAACGCATTTCAGTATTCATTTTCTATCTTTTACTGTGTCTCTTATTCCATATTCTATCCTTTTATTTCCTTATTCTAATTCAGAACTCTGGCTTAGGGTTACAAGTACTACGGCTTTTCCTTTTCCATTCTTCTTTCTTTTCTTTTTCTCTAGTTCCCTATTTTACAGGTGTGCATAAATATATCTTTTAGAATCTGGATCAACTGGTTTCCATACTAGAAAACCCAACTACGTAGGATTTCAGGAGGTAACTTTCTGTACTTCAGCTCAATTTTCTCTTCACCTGCCAGCTCTCCCGAGCACCAAATCCACTTGAAAACAGAGAAAAACGCCTGGCTGATAAGGAACACTGAAAACAAAGAGCACAAAACTTACCAGGCACCATTAAAGCAAAGCAAAAAAAAGCAAGTAGGAAAGCATTCCCTGCCTCATCTCCCCTTTTTCCGTACGCTCCAGCCTGCGCGCTCAGCCTGCATGAAAGGAGAGGCTCAGCCTCCCGCGCTCTCGTCTCGCTTTCACACCGATTAACAAGATAAACTTATAAAGCACCATAAAAACCCGTCGGGCTCAAAAGAGCCTCAGGAAGCCATCCAGGCTGTCCCTGTTCCAGTGCAGGACGGTGTGTATCTGGTCCAGCCGGTGGGTGTTTGTCCCAGCCTCCTAAGGGCCCTAAACGCAGATATTGTATCTCCTCCTCAGAGCCTGCTCAGGTATTGAACCATTCTAGTATTTAATTTTCCTAAATCTCACCCAAATCTTCCCTGCTACAAGGCTGCCCTCCGCTCCTCTCACCCTGACGGATGCGGGATACGGCTGAGCATCCTTTAGGTGAAGGCAGAATACAAATTTCACCTTCAGTCATTTATTTTACAGCATGACACTTATCTTAAAGCAATTTTCCAGTAGAAACACGATCAGGCCACATTTATTTATTTAATTGAAGTATTTCTGTTTCTTTTACGGAAGGTTTCCCCCTGCCACCACACCAGCTTTGTAACCCAGGAATTCAGATGCTCAGCAGGTTTTTCTCCCCTCTTTTTTTTACTCTTTTAAAGGAAATGGCTATTCATTTATGTAGATATTTAAGAAAACTCAAACAAATATTTGACTTGCTGTGTTAGCACGAGAAGGGGGAGCCCTTTGTAAGCACAGTAAATGCAGGTGAACTGTTTTATGTGAGTGAAAGCAAACTCGGGGAAGAGGGGCTGCTAACGAAGGTAAACCCTGGCTGTGCAAACACGACGAGAGGGGTACGGCTCTTCACAGCTGGGAAAGACACTTATCAAACACACGGCTGCAATAATTCAGCGTGTGACATATTTAAGCATCACAGAAAAGAGTACAAAGAGCAGCAGAGTAACAGAACAAGCAGAGGTACAGGATGGATTGGGATCCACAGTAGGGGTTTCCCCACCCAAGCACAGTCCGGCACATTTTCTGATTGACACTAAATAGTAATTTGACCCATGTCTGAAAAGCATAGTCTCCCTCTTCCAAGTCGAAAAATGTTAAGAGTTTTCCTTTGGCACAACATTAGCACAGTAAAAGCAATTCTTTCCAGCCATTCCGACAGATCTGCGTGGGACCACATCCATCTGGAGGCAACTTGAGGCACGGGCCGAATCATAGAATCAAATCTACCAGCGCTGCAATCAGGCACTTTCTGGTTATCCATCCCTTTTTGAAATCAATCACTGGGATACGAGTTAGTTGTTCACAATCCTGACCGTCCCATTGCTATCGAGTGCTTCTATAATCTGCTCGCAATGCCAACCATACCTGCGCTCGGGGTTCGGCTTTGAGCGGAACAACTCTGTTAGACATAGTCAAAAAAAAAGAAAAAGCCATGGAATTTTATGGGTTGGATTAAGGTTGGATCATCCAGTCCAGCCGTCAGCCCAACCCCACTGTGCTGACTAAACCATTCCCTAAAGTGCCGTGTCTGCATGGGTTTTGAACCACGGATGGAGACTCCCCTGCTGCCGCGGGGCAGCCTCTGCCAGGGCTTCACCACCCTGTCAGTAAAGGAATTGCTCCTAATATACACCTCAAACCTCCCTGGAGCAACCTGAGGCCATTTCCTCTCATCTTATCCCTTGTCTCTTGGGAGAAGAGCCCAGCACCCACCTCACCACAACCTCCTTTCCAGGAGCTGCTGAGAGCAATAAGGTCTCCCCTCAGCCTCCTCTCCTCCAGGCACAACAGCCCCAGGGCCCTCAGCTGCTCCCTGTAACCCTCGTCCTCCAGCTCCGTTCCCTTCTCCGGACACCCTCCAGCCCCTCAAGGTCCTTCTTGGAGTGAGGGACCCAAAATTGAACCCAAGATTCGAGGTGCGGCCTCACCAGAGCCAAGTAGAGGAGCACAGCAGGGGCAAATCCTTGCTCTTTAATTCTACTCAACCTCCACAAGACAGAAAGCTCACACTCAAAGCCTTCCTCAGCTCTGAAGGGTTTCTGAGCTTTCAGAGAAGAAAAAAAATCCATTAGCTCCTTTTCCCATTATTTATGTACATAAGCTCCTAACGCTTTAAAACCTTGGCTGGCATTGCAAACCGAACAGAGAAAATACACCAGAGAAACCAAGTTTTTGGGTATTTCCAGCCCAGTTAGTGCGAGGAATTAGAAGAAAATCTAAAAAAAAAAAAAAAAAAAGTCATGTGCTGGGTTTTCATCGATGTTTTCCAGAGCAAAGGGGCTCTGATGAATTTCAGGGATGCATCCAAACTTCGGAGCGAGTTTCCAAACCAAACAGGACTGCAAACTCTGACATTCATCCATGGCTTCTTTGCCAACCTTCCTATCACGCAGCAAAAAAATAAAAGAGTCATTTCAAATCATCTCAGAATAATCTGCTTTCATGGTCATGGTCATTTCACCAGTCTCCATCTGCGTAACACTTTTAAGTCACAAGAACACAAACATTCATATAGCAAATAGCTCAGATCTTGGTGTAGGTTCAGAAATAACACAGACATCTACCGGGATTGAATAATAAACCCTGGGTTTGCGACTTCATTACTCTGAAAAAAAACTTATCTGGATAGTAATCATTAAAACGTCTCCTTCTTAATATTATGACTTCTTTTCTTGGACTTCAATGTTGACAAACAGTTCATCACACGGCTTTGTGAACACCAATCTGGGCACAAAGGAGTGAAGAGCTTTGTCTAAAGTCATCCCAGCGTTAAGATGAGGATGGGGTTTTGCTGGATGACTCTACTCTATGCACGACACGTCTACCAATACAGCAATACCTTGGAAAAATGAGTTTGGACTTAAAGTCGAATGCTTCCATACGCCAGGGACGCCCGGTTTCCACCAAGGACACCCGGTTTCCACCAGGGACTCCCCGGTTTCCACCAGGGGCAGCACGGATGAGGTTTGCTTAGCAGGAGCTGGGATGCTGCCTGCAGGAAGCCCATCACAGCGAGAACAAATAAGCATATGGGGAACATCAGAACGGGGATGGAAGATGGGATACCATTCAAATTAGAAGTTTTTATTGGCACGAGGAGCAGCAAATATAAACTGCCAGGAATAAATTTACGTTGGAACTTCGAAGAGATGTTCTAGTCATCAGAAGACAAAAAGTTGGAAAGAATCTATCTAGGGGCACAAGCTACTCGATAAAGACTGCACATCCCTTCTGCGCGTGATCACGGGGAACTGGACACAACAGCCACAAGAGGATTGCTCCAGACCTCTGTTCCCGACAGGAATTAAGGTGAAAAAGAAACAAGCACCCACGCTGAGCACATGAGCTAACAGAAAAGGAATTGTGTCAGAATACGGACCATTCCAATTCGAGACAGGCTGAAGCAGAGCCCAGCGTCTCAGACGGTTGACAGTGTTTTTCTTAGTGTACAGATTTACGTGGCAACCCGGACCTCCTCATAGCTGAACTCTGCCCACAAGTTTTTCAGGATTCACCTTTTTAAAGGTTCCTGTGACAAAGAAAATGATTAATCTCCATTTCAGGGAAGCGTTAGCTGGGTGAGAGGCTGCAGGAATCAGCCAGTCGAACTCAGCAGGGAACCCCAAGCGATCACCGGGCATCACTGCAGAGCCAGGAAAAAAGCTAACCAGGTATTAAAGGAATAAAGGAATCATATGGCTTCAGGACTGGATCCTGCACGGCTGTGTGTGAGCAAAGCCCCACAGGGACCAGCGAGGGCCAGAGAAGCCAAGCGGTTCCCTCGCCATTCGGCTCGAAGCAGCCGTACTCCTCTTATGGCTACGGATGCTGCAACGAGCTGCTCAGCCAGCAGAGAGAAGAGAAATAAAATACACAGCTGACTTGCAGTCAAATAAATAACTCATAGGTCATCTAACAATCTGAGGTCATTATAAATGGCATCTTTTTTATCAGACTTTGTACCTTTTTTCACTATTATCATAGAATCATGGAATGGTTTGGGTTGGAAGGGACCTCAAAGCCCATCCAGTTCCACCCCTGCCATGGGCAGGGACACCTCCCACTGGCTCAGGGGCTCCAAGCCCCATCCAACCTGGCCTGGAACCCCTCCAGGGATGGGGCAGCCACCACCGCTCTGGATCAGGGCCTCCCCACCCTCACAGCAAAACATTGCTCCCCAAGACCTAATTACTCTGAGAAATACCCACGCGAATGAAAGAACTCTCAGCTCTTCTAATCTGAAAACTGGAGGTGCCTCAAATCTTGCACCAAACATCAAACCAGTAGTGGATCCATGCGGGCAGAGGCGCTCCAGGCAGATGACATCGCTACCCCAGCGAGTGTGGACCAACACCGACTGCACTGGTGGGGCTGGGAATGGGTGACACCCGTGTAGGATCTTGGATGTATTGCAATTGCCTCAACTGCTGCTTCATCTCCTCCTTGGGAATGGAACAAAGTCAGCCCTGCGAGCTCCGGTGTCTCTGAAATGGTGTGCAGGGGATTTTGGACTCTGAATTTGGCAAGTACTCGCTGGTTTAAATGCTAGAGAAATGCTCCCTGCGATTAGAGATATCAACTAGAGCCAAGGCTAGAATTGATTGTACATTTCCCAACCCAAAACTACTTTGTTGAAAAGTTACAATTTGATTAAATCCGAGTAGTCACAGGCATTAAAATTTATCAGAAGTTAAAGGAAATAATCTGAACGTTTAAATCAATCAGATTTAAGTGAAGTGGTTTTGCTCAACTCAAAATGAAATAAAGTTTTGAAAACTCATGATGTTGTGAAAGAGATTTCCATAAACTGAATGAGTAAAAAAAAAAATCAGGACAGTCACGAAGAGCCAAAATTTCCTCATTACCCTTAAATAAGGCTGGTTTCCCATTGCAGGTTTTAGCACACAGCACTCACGTGCAACTACTCCGTCTGCTACAAAGAGCAAAGGGAATGAACTCGATTTGCTCTCGACGTCCTGCTATTGCGTGCTGACATCTCCAGGGGTGAAGACAGAAGGCACTACTGAACATCACTGAGTAGCTGACTCCTAGTAATTATTTTTCTCTCAAAACTGCCCTATGAAAAATGAATTTGGGCTTATTTTCAGAGCACATATTTTATAATCTCATAAAACCCTCATCTAATCTAAACCCCCATCTAACTGACACCACCAAAATATACGGCGCTCCTGGAACGTGCGTGGGACAACAGCCCTATCTTTACTGCTTTGTAAACCCTTGATATATTTCTAGAGCAAAATATGAATAATAAAAAGAGAACGGAAGCATTTTTTTTGTTTTCCTATGATATATATATTTAATTATGGGTCACTGGCACCCAGTCCCCTGCTTTTTGGCTCTGCTTTTTCAAGCAGCACCGTAGGTGCGAGCAGCCAACCTCAAGTCGCTCTCGTGCTATGCACACGCAGACATATTCCCCCTCTTTTCTTCCCTCCCCAATTACTGTCCAGGTTTTCCTTTTTAGCCAGCGAGCTCTAATCGCCCTCCTACCTGATATATATTCTCTTTAATAGCTGCACAATGTGATTAAGCGAATCCTGCACGCACCCTGGGATCACAGATTATATTAATAGAACCATCTGGCTCCTTTAATGTATGTAATGTATACGATAAATCCCGCTTCCAAATTTCACCCTGGACCAGAAACCTGCCCCGCTCGGTGCAATCCATCCTCCCAACACTGATGTATAAGCCCAGGACCGTGTAAATAACCAGTGGCAACGCACACACGCGCGCTTGCAGCTCCCTCTGCCGCCGTAGCATCGGTTACAGCCTTCTCCCAGTCCATCCCACACGTGGTTCCGAACCCAAACCTCATCCTAAGAACCCTCCTGGCACGTTCGCCCTCCGCATCCAAGAAGGAATCGCCGAGCAGAGCAAAAGGAGGGGGGGGGGTGGTGGTGGGGGGGGTTACCTTCCAAAGTGAACACACAGCTCTGAAATCCCAGAGGCTATCATTCCAAAATTTGTGATGTTTTGTCTACTCTGGTGATTTAAGGTTTGTCAGAAAATGTCAGAAAGGCCACGAGGCCAAGGGCTTCCTGATGGCTGAGGATTTTCTTTCACATGACCTTCCTGAAGTTGATTTTGGGCTCCAGACAGTGCTGCCTTCAGCTCTGACAGGGGCCGGCTGGCAGCAGATTCATGGGGATCTCTGGGGCATTCTGGCATTTTTAAACTGAGGAGAGGCTGTAATGCCTCCTAATCATCCGGAATATTATTTCACCAGTAATCGTCTTACAGGCGGGGTGTAAATGCCAGCCTTTCAGTTTGCAGTTCAGTTCATTAGCAGGGAAAAAAGAAAAAGACTATGTGCTCAAAGGAATGCAAACAATTAAAACCATATCTGGATTCAAATGAATAAACGCGTACGTAGGGTATTTTTAATGTCACATATGGCATTGGACGTGTTTTTTCAACAAGGGCTCATTAATTCGAGATACACTTAAGAGATAAGTGGGATTGTGAGAAAAGTGTTAAAGCTGTTACTGTGGGGTTGTCTTCCCCAACAGAAAGCAAAGGGAGCTCACTCCCAAGGACAGGGGGGCTTCACGCAAGTTAGGAATCTCTTAGCTATAAAAAAGTTTATAAATTCTAAATTTGCAGACTCCTCCAGCACAACCACTCAGCCCAAACGCCTCAAAAAGCCTCCTTTAGGCACATCGTCCTGCAGAGCAGCTGGCTTTGGAGACGGCCGCCCTCCAGGTGAGCTCGGCAGCCACCCAGGCAGGTAAATAACACGAGGCCGAAGGGTTTCTGACCACACTGTGACCACACATCGACAGGATGAACCAAAAAAAAACCCCAGTGTGATCAACTTGACCAGCCAGCTAACGGATTACCGCTCCTGCCCTAAGGAGAGGAGGTCGCCCTGATGCTGAAATACGACTCTGACACTCGGTATAAATCACTAGTGGAGTGGGTTTGGCTTTTCCCCCCCTTCGAGCAGAGCAGTGGTCAGGCACAAGGGTTAAACACGACACCAACTTGGCCTTGGCTCTGCTGTTCACGCTCCCCATTCACAGATCACCGGCTCAGGCCGCCGCGAGCGGGTTGGTTTGTTCCGCCACGGGAACAGCTGCCTGCCTTCTCCCTTCCAAAAAAAGCGTAGCTGCTTGTGTTCCGAACTTGAGGACATCCTAAAGAGTGAGCGTTTATGGTTGAGACACATTCTACAGAGACAAGGTGACCTCTCGTAACTGTCTGTGCCTGAAGTTAAGCGGACACCGTTATCTTGAGGAGATATTGTTCACCAGAGATGCACGTCACTCGGAACAAGGCGCATAAATAGCTCTGCAATGTCTTTCGGACACTTCCCTCTCAGCTACGGCAATTCACCCATTCAAGAAAATAAGACAGTACGGTATAGATTAGGGTTGAAAGAACAAATCGGCATCGCCGCTCTTCACTTTACACTGGTGGCTGCAGCGATTTAACCATGAACTCAGTGTGGAAGGGAAGAAAAGAACCGACTTAATTTAACAAAAAGGTCTTATTTCACATCGTATGAGGAGCAAACACCGTATCCACGCTTTGCACTAATGTGGCAAGACTGTAAATCGCCATCACCACTGTAATCACCTGCACTGCTCAACCTGCTGGAAACAGAACCCAGGCTGAGGCAACACCACTCGCATCTTGAGATGCTGTAGTTGACTAGAATGCAACGGGAACAGGGAGAGAGCAGACTTATCCACTGCTAGTCATCTTAACTTGGTCTGATTTATGGGTTCAGACCCCCCCGAGACCTCTTTATGGAATCATTTGTCACATACACACACACGCTACACCATCAAGCTCAAACAGATGGATCACACAAATAGAACGTACAATGTTATTCCTGCAAAATAATTTAAGCATCACTTTCCTCGCCGACTTTTCTGTGCCGGCCTTACACCTCTTTTTTACTTACATGCTTCATTTCAGCAAAATCAAGGATGCAAACTTCTTAGAAGTACTTAGTTTCCATGGAAACCTAAGCTGACCGCAACATTATTGTTCTCGAGAGGGAACTGACTTTACTATATGTTCATTCACTGAATTAATGGACTCCTGGTTCTTTTATTAGCAGCTCCCTAACAATGGAAAGAGAGAAATGTTATAAAAAAAGACTCTCAGACAACTGTCCACCCTTTTGTCCGGGGCTTATTGGAATGACGCAAGGCTATCCAAGAAAGGATTATAAAAATCAACTCAAAACTGCCCCTGTTTGTGGCAGCTAAACGCACCTTTATTTCATAAAGACACGACCTATAAAACAAGCAAATTAAGGCGCTTTCTGAAATAGTTATGTAAGGTGGGGATCCATCCTGAAACCAGACGTTAGTGATAGGAATGGTGCTGCTGCACAGGGGTTGGTGAAGCGTCCTGAACCTCGGGTTTAGTCACCGCAGGGCGCTGCCCTCCAGTTCTCAAGAGGAGAACATTTTCTAGGTGGTACATTTTCTAGGACCACGCTCTCCTTTTTTAAGCACAAAAAAAGCAGGCGATACTTTACAAATAATTCCATCTGGTTAATAACATGAATTCTCAATAAGCACAAAGAGTGAAACCCAATAAAACCAATTTAGAGAAAGATGAAGAAACCTCATCAAAATGTGGATTTTTAAATCCTTACCAAGAGTTTTGGAATGCTTTTTATTAGAGGTGGATAATAAATAGATTAATAATCTACATGAAATGCCGAAATGCAAACGTGTTTTGTGCAAAGTGCTGTAAATCCAGGCATTTTAAACCCTGAAGTTCAAATCTTGCAGCCGCTCTCTGCTGTACAATATTCCGGCAGGCTCTGCTCAGCCCCAGGGTGTATGGCCCGGCCAGTAATTGCTCCACAAAAGACAGTTAACAGTTCCCTTGCTCTTCCCTAACTACCTTCCTGACTGCTTATTGAAGTCTGATTTCTGACTCCTCTGGGTCATCATTCATCAGTCCTACAGGTCCCACCGGGAGAGACCGGCCAGACCTTTCCATATCCCTCGTTGCCAGAGGCCATTTCTGACGGCCCATGATATAGAAAATGTCTTCACAGCGATCCAGTGGGACAAACTATGGTTATAATACCCAAATAATCATTTGGCAAATTATCATAATTATCAATCAATCATCTTGTGCGAACAATGTGGTTCTGAAGTATCAGATGGTTCCTCTGACCTGTAGCGTTTTGTGTATCATAATAAACCTGGGGAGATTTATGGCTCCATCCCGCTTCTGTCTGCGGGAACCAAACATTGGTTGGTTTTTACTTTTGTTTCGGGAATAAAAGCTTTCCACGCTGAGATTCCTTGTTTACTCTCGATGCTTCCTAAGAGGCCAAGATTCCCGCTCTCACCCTTTCTAACAGTAACTGGATTTTTTTAAAGATCAATGTGATTTAGGAGTAGAGAATAAATTGTGCTGAATGTATTCGTTTATAGCGTCATCAGCACTGCTTCTACTCTTTCACAACACACGAGGTCAGCCAAAGTAGGGGGAAAAATGGGGTTTGCCTCCAGTTGTCGTTGCTGTTGTGTTTTGTACAATACCAGATTGTATCCGACTCTTTCGAAGCCGATAGCATCTCCCGCTCCCGGTGCAACACATTCTTGTTAATGGATAAATTCAAGCTCTCGAGAAAGTCAAAGAATAAATTTAAAGCCTTTTGCCAAATGCCTATCCTATTGGATTTTGATAAGACGGCCATTGAGCTTTAATAATGTCTTCTATCCTTTTTCAGCTGGCCCTTAACATGTCTCTTTATTTGTCCCTAAAGCCTCTTCAGCGATGCCTTTTTATTACAAGTCTCTCAGCTTGCTCTCAGGGGAGACAGGGTCGACAAGAGTGATAGATAGATAACTCTATAGATTATCTCCCACAGATGTTTTCTCTCCAGTAGCCCCTCAGGCCATTCCCTCTAAGTAAACAGAAACTAAATAGAGAGTCTACTGAAGGGAGAAGTCCCCGAGGTCTCTTGTCACCGCAGCCAGAAAAACAGCCCCTCCGGAGGAGGCTGTGAGCTGGGTACACGGAGCCTCCTTCACCGGGATCCTCACGCCATCAGCCAAAGTGACTTTTAGAGGAGAGAGAAACACGCCGAGCATTGCTCTTTAGGTAAGGAGGTGTCTTGTAACAGGCACCGGCCGCGCTTCCTGCCGGAGGAAGGCTCCATCTTTCATCTCATTAAATCAAAATGACAATGAAGATAATGGTAACGAGCCATTTTTTAAAGGCAGTGGAGAAGGTTGGAAAAATCAGAGCAATAGAACACATGAGCTGCTCCCTAAGCAAAATAAACAGAGTGCAGGAAGATGGTTTGGAAAGAAAGACATTTGGGAATAGGGGACAACATACCCACAGAGATAACTTACACATTTGGGACCATCTCTGAATGTCAGAATTCATTCTGCTAAAAAAGCCCATCTTCTATTTTAGCATTATTTCACAACATATTATTTATAATTAAACAACCGGGCTGAGAAGGTGATGTATATTTGGGCAACTTAAACTATCTGCAAGCAAATGAGATGAAAGGAAAACTTGGTTGGAGTACACCGCGTTTTAGTCTACAGTACAGCACATTTCCAGATACCGAAAAATGACCTCGGATCCAGTCTTTATTCTCATGAGACGGTCTCTACCGAACCCATCAGCTTTTGGGTGTTGGTAGTCCCAACAGAAACAACCACAATGCAAACTGAAAAATACCGATGCGGTGGGGAAACACTGCGGATTTTGCTCCAAGCCAAACCAGGCCAGCTTGATTATACGGTACCGTAGCGCCTGCTGCGCCGCATCTTCAGACCACGCACTGCCTCTCAGTTCATGAAAAGTTTGGGAAGAGAGCATCTCTCCCTGGGAGGCTAACAGCAGAAATACTGCTGGGGACAGTTTTTAACCAAAGATTGCTTCCTGCGCATCATCCATCCCTCTCACTGCTACTCCACTTCCCTTCCCTGCTCTATTTTTCACTGGTTTTACAGGTTTTCTCTGCATTCTAGAGCTATTTTTCTCTTCCTGTTGCTGCCCAGTTCGGAGCCTGTGACAGAGAAGGCATCAGACACTGAAAGAGATGGTCCCTCTGTTGGGTTCCGACTTCCTTCCCTCCCCGTTGACATCAGCCCACCCACTACAGGTACATTTGTCTGCAGTCACCTTCTCGCCACCAACTTATCTCCGAAGAACCAGGAATAAATTGAAGTCAAAATCTCAACCATTGCGTCTTTAGGGGTGCGACACCTGAATGATTTAGAGAGGCTGGAAAAGGAAATCTTCCCCCGCGAGGGTTTTGTACCACTGGAAACAAAATGCTCGAGGGCTACTCGCAAACAATTTTTAAGATACTACAAAAACGGACCAGAATAGTTTTTCATTCTTTATTTTTCATTTTCTCCCGGCTGAAAGGCTGTCTAGCAGTAGTCTTTTCACAAGCCATAAAGTTTAGACTTGAACTCTTTACCTTACTGCTTTGACCTTTCTTACCCCAGCTGTAAAACCCTACTGCCCATCCTTCAATAAATTTATCACCTCATAAACTCCCGCGAGTGCTTCTCTACAATGCATTTAGAAGACCGAAGTGGAAGGCCAGTGCTTCCCCCCTTGTCAAATATCATAATTGTCCAGTTTTATATCTGCCGTACAGGAAAATATTTAGGATGTAGCGTTTTTCAAAGACCTGTAGTTTAGGCAACATCCTCCTTTGAAATGAATGATGTTTAAACACCAAACCACCGCTGAACACACAGAGCTGCCAGTCTAACGTCACCCCTTTCGTACAAAACCCGCTCTCTTTAGGGTAACGCGGATTCGGCAAGGTGGGGACAGAGAATTTATTTATGATATTGTAATTAAAGACTGAGAAAGAAATAGCGGAGCAGTCCTGAGCTACGGAGAATTGACTCCATCCCTATGATAAGTGCGTTGCGATAATACGAACCTGCCACCTCGTCACTACGCCTGCTGGGACAAAAGGATCCCACAGAGGCAGAGACAAACACCAACTGAGTTATGGAGATGAGCAAGGTAAAAAGTTCAGCGGTGTTGCGATAGGTCCCCCGCAAGGTCATGGCGTGGTCAAAGGAGGGTTCGTGCCGGTAGCCCGGCTTTCTAAAATCAAAGCTTATTTTTCACCACGTGGTAGGAATGGAACGACCCATAGCGGACATGCGTCTAAATATCTTTTCCCAAACCAACTCTGGAGCCCGACAAGGATTATATTTCACTTTGTTTGGCAGGGTGAAACAAGTGTTTCCTTTTAGCTTTTAGAGTTAAGGAACAGGATTGAAGCTAAAAGAACGAATGAAAATGGCAGTTGTTGCAAGTTCCAATGTTAAATATTTTCCACAAAGCCATATTTCACGAAGAGGGCTGTGAATACCCGTTAAAAGGCAATCGCATATGAAAAGAATTAACAGCAAGCTCGTTATTTCGGCAAGGACGCACCAGCTCTGGACATCCAGAAAGGCTCTAATCAAGTACGACTCGTGACACTTTACTTTAGCGAAGCTGTTAACCAAAAGATAGCCATGGAAAGAATGCCATTGCGGCGCTACCGAGAATAACCCCAACCCAAAGAGCAACCGCGCTACCGAAATATGCAGCGCTGAGGCAGCCGCACAGCTACTACGAGAGATTTATACAGCTGGGCTGTATTTGGAACACATTTCTCTCTGGTCAGTATTATAGTTTAAGCATCTCAATGTGATGAAAAGCACCAGTAATACATCATGCGAGTTAAATTTTATCCTTTTATATCTCTATTCCCTTTCCCTTGGACTCCACGTGAGCCACATTTACACAGTAAAGAGACCTCTAAAAATTTAGCAGTTTTAACAAAGGACCAACGTTTTCTTTTACTGGAAAAGAGGTAAATGAGGTTTTTCGATTTGGACTGGTAGCTGTTTATGTTGTAGCTGAATCAAGGAATACTTCAAGCTATTATTTTCTTTTTCATAAATATTGGAATCACAAAAAGACAGAAAAACACGCCAACAGAGCCACAATAACTTAATCCAAAAAAGCAACAGCAAATATCGGAAAACTTTTACGACGCTATTGCAATACGCACCTCCGGTCAGACGAAAGAAGAGAAAAAAGTGTCTAGGTGTATTTCAAAGCCAGACAGTAAAACAACTTGGATAAGATTGATCCGTGTCCTACCTTTTTGATATTGCCCTCTTGGGAGGTCACCTCAGGATCAGTCAGAATTTGCTATAAAAAAAAAAACAAAATAAGAAAACAAAAAATTAGCTGAATTGCAACTAAGAACGTTATAAAACAATAAAGACGACAACGATGATGATTACATTTAAAAGCCAAAACTCTCAACTGCCACAAAGCGACACAGACGGATTGGAAGTTGGACAGAAGGCTGATATTGGACTACTATTACATTCTGCCCCGCACTTTAAGGTTTTCTGTAGCGTCTATAAAGAACTTGAGATTTGGCTGATGAGAACACGCGTTTCCTTTTCAAATGGCAGGTGATGTAGAGCACTAGCACTAAGAGCATGGGGACCGGTGGGCTTCCTTCTGGAGCAGGTGACCACAGCCCATGGTCTGGCCGCGGCTGGCCCTGCTGCAGGCCAACTCTAAGAAATGGTGGTGGGGTCAGGCCAACGATGGCCACACTCCTGGCATCGTCCTGTGGGCTGGAGGCACCTTTCATCTCACAAACACAAACGCTCTTGCCTCCTGCAGCCAACGGTCAGCACAGCACTAGCTGTATCCCAACAGGAGGGACTGACCGCGGGATGCTTCGGTGCCCCGATGCTTCCAGCAGCTGTGCAGGAAGCCCTTTAATTCCTCCTCCAACAGAGGTGTGGTGATCCAAGTCATTAAAACGCACTGTGTTCTACCTCAGATTAGATCTAGGTCAGCAGGCATTCAGAGAGGTCAAGTACCTAAACTTCATATCGCACGGGATAGCCCCATCAGGATAAACAGACTCTACAAGAACTTGGTCGCGCAGCCGGACTCCAAGTGTTTAAATGGCTTCGCTGACCTCCGAGGTTAAACACAGGTTCGAGTGCTAGGGTGGGGTCAAGGTACTCAACTCTTCCAGATCCCTTTTGGCTACCAAAGGAGAGTGGAAAAAACTCCAACAAGCAGAGACCAAAACACAAGGAAACCCAAGACAGAATGAGAAGGGTCGTACGTTAAGTAAGGTTTCTTCGCAAAAATAAAAGAAAGGGCCCAGGAGGCTCTGTTGCGTTTCAGCAGCTGAGGACTTGGCACAAAGTCCTTGGACCCCTTCACCCAGGTGACATCGACCAATTGACACATTTCAAAACGTTGGCAAAGATCTGCCAAGCTCAGCTGTAATAACAACGCGTCACGTTTTAAACAGCCAGAACCCTAAACCATTCTGTACTTTACAACAGCTCTAATAGATACTGAAACTGCGGTTTAGAAAGTAGCTGAGAGCAAACAGCACCAAGAGGTGAATACCAGAGCAATAAAACCTGTGTGTTCCTTCCGTGCGTGCGCACACACACACGCTGAAATCTCACCCTGAATTACTGAAAGGTAAATACCTACTGCGCACAGCCAGATGCACGCGTCGCCGAGCTGCCGACGGCACCCACAGCTCCCACCGCGTTCCCCGGGAAGCAGCCACCACCCTCAAAAGCCTTCGGAGAAAGGAGCCATCAAACTTTCAGAGCCGTAACGTAAATCCGCCTATGCGAAAATGACTTAAAAGTCTTCACGCAACACCGCTGCCTCCAAATGAAGACGCTTAACTGTAATCATTACATGCAAAACATCTCTAAATACAATTGGTTAAGTATGTGCGTTCGGAGTGCGTAATCCGCCTATTCGACAACGGCCATAAACGTCGAGGGGGGGAAAAAAAAATCAAAATGAAGTGCAAATTGGGCTGTGGTGTAGTCCTGTATAAACAGGCTTAAGAGTCAGGAATTCCTGAGTCTGAATCTAAATGCCAACACAAGCTTCCTTTTGTTGGTTTGGATAGACCCACGCTCAAGGGGCAAGTTCTCTTTCTCAAATCCTATTTATTTTTTTTTCCCTTCAATTCATAGCGGATCCCAAATTTCAAAATTCGTGGAGAACAGAATTTCCGTTAGAATTATTTCATACATATCCAAGAATGGTGCTTCTACAGAACAGCACCTGTGGCTGCGTTTCTACCTGTTCGTTCAGAATACTTCAAAACAGCTGAGTATCGACACGGTGAAATACTTTTTGTTTCTTTTACAGAATTCCCAGGGAAAAAAATCCTGATTTCACAAAGAATTTTAGTTCTCATAGAATCATAGAAGGGTTTGAGTTGGAAGGGACCATGAAATGGTCCAGTCCAACCTCCCTGCCCTGAGCAAGGACATCTTCAACTGGATCAGGTTGCTCAGAGCCCCACCCAGCCTGACCTTAATTTTGACGGAACCATCTCCACACTCCAACTATCAGCACATTTACATATTGGTAAAGGTATTTTAGCAGTAATGGGAGATCAGGAACTCTTTTTATATCGCATTTTCCATCCTTCCTTTACACTGGACTTCAAAAAAAGAAAGATGATTACGGGAAATCTAACGGAGCCTCCAGAAACCCTCCCTGGCTTTGGAGGAAACATCACAATTCTTCTGTGTTCCCTGCTTGGAATGGAAAGGGTCTGACAACGCCTTTTGGGGCTGATGGAAATTCAGAGCAAAGAGGCTGGGGTAGAGCGAGGACTGCCCGGTGCGATCGCTCGCAGCAGCCAAAGGAGAACTGGATGGCGACAGCACCGCAATGGAAATGGTGCCTCCTAATTAAAGGAGAAAAAGGGAAAGTAAGTACCAGATGCGAAGTTTATTAGTAAGAATAACAAAAGATACTTTGAAAATATACTCGTTGGGTAATTTTAGCTCAGGCTGGACCTCATCTCATGCGAGTGCCGTAAGACTAAATATAGCGCTGACACGGGCAGCGGGCTGCGCTTTCGCAGTTAACACAGATGTTCTTAAATGTACTCAAAATTTACACCAGATGCTTTTTCTATCAACCGAGATGTTGATTTTAGCCAAAAGAAAGACAACATGTCAGCAGCAGCCAGGTCGGGGAAACTGGTGTCGGGAGCTCTGCTTGGAGGTGTATCTCTGCTGGTGAGGAATTCCTCTGCTTTTTATTTCCTGGATCCAGGGAACTGGTGGCAGCAGAATCCCAACTTCATTACGTGAGTTAGGGACGTGCTATAATTTTTGCACGGCCTCCTGACTGTATACTAAACATGTCAAGGAACACCATGTGATTCTTCTTGAAAAACAGTTTACAAGCTGGCATCCTCCAGCTGCAGTTAACCCTAATTTGATTACATTACCGAGACAGATCACAATGAGCTTATGTAAATAGTAACGTTATCCATTCATCCCGCGAGCTCAGATAAACTGTCATTTCCAAAAAACCCCAAACCCTAAAACTTCAATAGGCATCGCTTGATGCACTCGGCAAACTCCAGCGGCGAAGATGATGACAGACAGGAACCCGCCCCGCTGCATCACTTTGAACCTTCTATTTCCACATCTGCTCCGAGCTGGAAACAGAAGGGAATGCCCAATAATACTATATCCTGGGCTGCATATCTAAAGAAGCGTGGCCAGCAGGGCGAGGGAGGGGATTCTGCCCTTCAACCCTACTCTGCTGGCAGCAGACCTCGAAGGACTGGGGGTTCATGGGACAGAAGAACCCTACGAGCACGGTGTTAGAGAACACACACATGAAATACCCATAAACCTGACCGCGGAGTGCCAGGCTTGCCTTGCGTTTCTTTACTGTCATCTGGTTTTCCGTTGGGAAGCTGTCCCATCCCTGCTCAACCGTGTAAAGAATCAGCCTATTCACCTTCTGCAGACTCCTCTGCAGCTCAGGGCGAGGAGGATGAGCAAGAGCAGCTTTGGAAAGCTGTGACCAGCGTGGCTCGCCCCGGTGATGCCTGCGAGAGTGCTGCGAAACTGCATTCAGGAGCTGGAACGGTCCTTGAACTCGCAGAGCGAGCAGCCCGACAATGGGGGAGTCACGGAGGTGATGCTCTTTCTTTCACAGGAAAGCCGGCGGGAGAGGGAACCCACAGAAAACCATTTCAGCACTTCATTTCTACCATCAGTCATAAGTTTAAAATACTGGGATTTTATAGCACTTTCTGGCCAACGATTTACCAAAATTTTACATTTTCTATAGTAAGTAAATTTGTGAAGCCCTATTAACTGGAGGAAACTTTCAATATCCTGCCTTGGGAATTTGAAACAAGTGTGCCTGGAATGAAAAGGGAAGGGAGGAAAGCTCTTGTCTGAGAGGAAGAATTTCCTTTCCTGGCTGGTGAGTGAAGGAGGATGAACAGCACGGCTCTGACTGGCAAGAAACAAGCCAAGGGCTGAAAAGAGTATAAAGAATAAACCAAGCATTCAGCGCTAAGGGCAACCCCGGCACAATTGGGAACAGTGTAGAGCAGCCAAGCTGTGGTTTGTGGACCGGTAACAGTCTGCAGAGCCGTGGTCTGACCTCCACAGACCATTTTAGAACCATTTATTTTTCAGTCGAAAGTCTGAACAAAAAGGTGGTGCAGTGCTGCGTGAAAGACGTTCAAACTCAGGAGGGATCTGTGGCCCAAAATCCTGGGAGTCTGCCCCCGGGAACACCTCCACGCTTGCTCGTGCCTGATGGCCTCTATGGCTTCATAGAGGAATTCTGTCTGTTTGCCGACTTTCAGGAGAAGAAAATGCCATTTGCAGAGGTGAATCACTACAGGTTGTGTCAAAGGGTGCTCAAAAGGAGCATCCCGAGTCATCTCCGAGTGAGCAACTGCAGCTCTGATCGTACAAAACAAGCTTCTGCGCCTCCAGAACGGTGCAGGGAGACGTCAGGAGGGGTTAATTAATGTAACAAAGAATGAATGTCAAACATTAAGAGTATGTTTAAGAACAAAGACTGCAAGAAAGAAAATAAACCCGTGATTTACATACAGGGTATCGCAACCGCGGTACCGCTTTTGAAAGGCATAAATCCTCCAGGACGTTGTGATCAAGTTCACTGCAAACCAGGAAGTTAAACACAAGCTAATGGAGAGCGTTTGTAACAACTTCAATGAGCTGAGGACTTGAGACTTTCAGCCAAGACAAATAAGAGAGGGGACTGATTAGTAAATGTCACCGTTCCTCTTGCCAAGCACTTGGGGCCTGGTGATAGGAGAGTATTAAATATAATCTCGCAGTCTTCAGGGGCTCTTTGGTTTTATATTGCGTTCTTATCGGGTTCTTAAAGTCCAGTGTTAATGAGCACGAGAAAAACTCTTGGTAGTTTTGGCAGTTTTGCTAAAAGAGAACGTCTTTCATTCACACACGTGTTTCTTGGGTCTGAGCTACAGATGCCTTACCCTTTCCTACGGCACCACATCTGACCTCCCCCTATTCATTTTCTCCATCTCAGGCATCCAACATCAACTTTAGCAACCATCTATTGACTAGCACTCTTCAAAGAAAACAGGTTTTAACGAGTACAGAGAACGAGATCTTTAAGGACCCTGCAGCGGAGATGAAACATTCCCATAGCAAGTGCACACCCATCGCATCCCCCTGTTGCAACACACGGATTCTTGACAGAAGAATAAAGCCCAGCTGATAACCTAAGTCTGTACATCTTTTCTACAGTATTTTGCTCACTTAAGCACAGAATCACAGAATGGTTTGGGTTGGAAGGGACCTCAAAGCCCTTCCAGTTCCACCCCGTGCCATGGGCAGGGACACCTCCCACTGGCTCAGGGGCTCCGAGCCCCATCCAACCTGGCCTGGAACCCCTCCAGGGATGGGGCAGCCACCACTGCTCTGGGCAACCTGGGCCAGGGCCTCCCCACCCGCACAGCAAAACATTTCTTTCCTGATATCTCATTTCAATCTCCCCTCTTTTAGCTTAAAACCATTCCCTCCTCGCCCTGTCCCTGCACTCCCTGATCCAGAGCTCCTGCCCAGCTTTCCTGTGTCCCCTTTAAGGACCTCAAGGCTGCTCTTGGGTCTCCCAGAGAAAAGAAATACTGAACAGTACACACGAAGAAAAAAAACAGTTTAAATTATTTTCTTTTTAGAACACCATTACAAATACGATTTTGGACACCCCTTTTCCTGAAGGGATATTCCGTTTTGAGAAGATGAAAGGGACACTTCTCTGCCTGCCCAGCGCTGAGCAGTGCGTACAGTCTGAGGATTAAACCAGAATCGCACCCATTGAATTGTATCAGTATTTACTGAGTTTGGCCATGTGCAGCCCCAGGAACGCGCCTAGCAGGCTTTTATGGTAAATAAAGCCCGAGCTCCTCCGACACAATGTGCTCCTGAACTGCAAACCGGTTACATCTTCACTCTAACCACAGAGAAAATGGTCGTGGAATGGAAGCTCGGGGTGATCAACTCTAAATTCCGCCTGCCACGGAACTACACAACGCAATCACTTAATGTATCCTGAGCTATTTATCATCCGAGCAAAAAACCATCTCCAAGAGCGAAGTGTCATGTTGTGGTTAACAGATAAAGGTCTGCTGTTTGCAGCAATGTAAATGGATTGGATGGTTAGCTTTAGCCATATAGGATCCATCTATCTTTTGTTCTCGACCCTTTTTAGTTATAAAAATGACCTTGATATTGACAGAAGAATATAAATGAACTTCCCCCGTGCTTCATATATTGATAACCTGTTTGTTAAGATGATCAGCAATAATCATAAGTAAATAAAGAGAGATGATACATCATCTTGTAATGGTGATGCTGACACGCGCTTGATCTGACGGATGGGGACCTCTGGGCCTCGGCTGAGGAGCTCAGACTTCATATGAAATTGCAGCTTCTCCATCCAGGACACACACTGATGTATAAATCCACGTAAAGCAATACACTCAAATCTCAGTATCTAATCATACCTGTTGTGACAAGGCTTACCCTGGAAAATACCACCAAAGGGAAGAAGCCTGTCGCAACGGATTCAATACAGCACCCACTCCCTGGGACAATTCAATACTCAAACAACAGGCATCGATGTCTCCCTTTGGGTGAGTTCATGCACCGATCGACTGCTTTGCCTCATTCTTGGTATCAGTGGGGTGGCATTCATTTCCAATTCCCTTGGCAAGGGTTTCAGAAACTCCCTGCAGCGGCAGAGGTCAAGCACCTCTACGGCAGCATCAACACTCCTTCTGTTTTCTTGCAAAAACCCCTTCATCACAGACAAACCCTTGCCCTTGACCCTGATGGCCATCAGCGCTGGAGGGAACGGGGAAGTCTCAGCACTTCAGCCTCTCCACACGTACAGCTGCCAAAGAGAAGGACCAGCACGAGATGTACCAAGGTAAAAGGTTTTCTTCTCCAGGTCTCAAGACTGGAAGACAGAGCAGACGAGCTGCCTTCGGCTTCTCCCATCAGCCACGCCGAAGGACACAGCCCCCACCTTATTGAAATGTAATAACGAGACAGTTCAGAATTTGAGAAAGAACAGAGACAAATGACCTCATTGCATTCTCTTCCTCACAGCATAAAAACACCCTGATAAGAATTACGAATGGTTTTGCCACATGTAGAGAATACATTTTTTCATAGGCGCGCTTGCCTGTCCTGGTTCAAAAGCCAAGTCTTTTCTCTGCCCAAGTGACACACAACTTTGCTGAGCTCACCGGAAGCATTCTAGCTCCCCACGTGCAAGCGTGTCAACTCACAAACAGAAAAGCCAACTCACAAACAGAAAAGCCAACTCGCCATTGCATACCGAATTTACCTAAACTCCAGCTCAATAAACTGCAGCTCTATCTAGAGCTTATCCTCAGCTCCATCAAAGTAATGGCCTTCAGTGTCCCCACAGTAGTGCACCACGGCTAAATAGCTAAGCTGTGACATGTAGATTTTTGATCATTAATCATACTTGAAGGATAATAAAGCCAATATGCAACGTTCCCACCGATTTCAAAAGTCTAAAGTGGGAAACGCACTGTCTCGTTTAGCAGCTTAGCTCTGCTGCTCACACTGTGAAAGGAACGCATGAAAACAGCAGCCTTCCTAATGGCTGGTCCCGTCCAGGGGGAGGGTGGGCTGTCTGGGAATGTATCCCTGCCTGGCACGCAGACAGAAAGGATGGGATATGTCAACTTGATACCCATCAGCAGGATAACCTAACTGTCACTTTAACATGACGAGGTCAGAGTCAGGCAGCGCGATGCAGTAAGAAAAATGGCCCATTAACGCCCGAGAAGAACTGGAAGGGAAACATCAGGCTGATTACGAGATGCTCGAGTTCTGTTTTAGGGGAAGATGTGGATGTTCAGGGCTCTTTTCCAGAGACAATCTTCCCTGAAAGAAAAGTTAGAGGACGGTGACCAGCGTGACCTTTGGGGGTCCCTGCCACAGGGAGCCAGAAGAAGATCTCCTCGCTTAAGTCATTTAATTTAGCAAAAGAAGTCCTTGATAAACTGAAGATACAAAGAGCCTCCTAAAAATGAGGGGAGTTTTCTGTACCAGTGTGTTTCTTTGGTGGTGTGACCTGCGCTAACCGTGAGGAACAACGTCTCCATTTCTATGTGCCACTTGTCCTCATGACGGGCTGCCGCTCAAATCCGAAACGAGTAACGTATTCTGGGATGACCGGTTAACTCGGAGAGGAATTACTGGTACTAATGCTCTGTACAGGAAAGAGGACAGAGGGACAGAGAAGGGCACTTCATCTTCCTTTTTCTTGGAAGTGATATCAAGCAAACAATACCCTCTACAACAAAAACCTAACGTGGAATTATTCTGTGCAGTAACTTCAGACATCGGCACAATCGGTTTCTTATTTAAAAGCCCACAGTGCTGTTTTCTCTGCATTGATAGGGGGTGCCAGGTGAGTTCCCTTTAAAGAGCTGTAGAAACAATCTCAGACAGAACTGGATAATATTATGCTTGGAATGATAATATTGTGCTTGGAAAAGGTCAATATTTTACTTAATCAGCCAGACAGAGAGTGGGTGGCAATTGCAATGCATTTGCTTGAGACAGGAATTCAGGGAGTCCAAACGGAAATAAGATTCTGGTTTTCTCTTGGGCTGCTGATGTCTTCCACAGGTAGGAATGCATGTTTGGGGCATTCAAGGCATTATGCGATACGACTGGGTATAGCACCAGTGCTGCTGCTGGCAACTCCACCTCTTCCCCGGGCGGCTCGTTCCAGTGTTTGACCACCTTTCGGTAAATCACTTTTTCCTGATTGCCAACCTAAACCTCCCCTGGTGCAACTTGAGGCCGTTTCCTCTCATCTTATCACTTGTTACTTGGGAGAAGAGACTGGCACCCACCTCGCTGGTGGAATACAGATCATGACTGGGACCCAGCTGTCCCCATGCAGGCACGGGAGCAAACGAGGTCTGCTCGTTCTTCAAGAGCGCCAGAAGCACCTGCCCTCTCCACCAGGACCGCTTTGGGCCTCCCAGACAGAAATGGGCTTTTATTCCTCAAGAGAGAGGCAAAGCCCTAACTTAGACAGAGCACTGATTAAAAAAGGCGATGAATAACCAGAGAAATGAGCTTATAAACACAGTGAGCACTTCATTTCTTGAGGTCAGAGAACCTGACCATTATCTGCCTGCGAGCATTCTCTTGATGAGGCACCTCAGCAATAAGACCTCAAAGCCAACCACTTCAAACGGAGACGTGACAAAAGGCTTCCACCCACTTTGACCACAAGCGATGGTCCTGGCTGTCAGAGTGGTTGCTCAGAACGTTCCGAAACCTCTGCAGAAGGCTGTCCTGCAGCAAGCCAAAACAGCTAAGAGATTTTCAAAGGATCTCAGATGTTATCGTCAGCAATTCCAGTTGTTCCATGTCAGAATTAAAACGATTTGACATTTGGAGCTCCTTTCAGAACAGTACCAGGAAAAAAAAAAATGGATATCTGTTTCATCACGAGTTCTGAGAAGCGCACACAGCCCTTACTGTCGCTAAACACCCCAAGCGAAGATCTGAAGAAAACCTTGGGAGATCCAGCTCCGAGTACAGATTACAAGGAGCTTTTTAATCTCGTGCCAAAAGGAACACTGAGGTTAAAAGATGGCTCCATACGCGACCTTGCCAAATAGCATTTCTGTTTATGTCTTAAAAACTACCACCGATAGATCATAGACAGAGAAACGTCCGTAATGTATCCAGATGCTGGAAACGAAACGGAGTGAAGCCATAGGCAAGGGTCTAATGAAGTAAAGCATTTTTTTAACTGCCAGCCCAAAGTAAATAATCCCTCATTTGAGGAGAGTTAACAGATGCTATCGTACTCGCCAAATAATCTGAATGTACCATCGAGGAAAACTGTTGCTTTGTGCGAATAACAGAACAGCAGTTTAACATTCTCATAAACTTGGTTGTTGTCTTTCTCAACACCTCAAACTTCCTGAGACCGAGAAAGGGTAAAGCAAGCACCGCAGACGCAACACAACTCCCCAGTGCTTGTCAGTCCACTCTGCTGGGTCGCCAGGGCCCGTTCGGACTTAACGAAGGGAAGGATGAATTCATTCGCCAAAGGCTGGGGTGGTTTCTCCCCATTTGCCGATGGCACCTGTACAGACCAAGCTGGGAATGGACCAAACCCTGGCAAGCCGACGGCCACGGCTGCTCTTCTTCCCAGCACAAACAGACAGACAGCTCTAAAACCAACATTGAGGCTTTTACACTGAAAAAAATATTATCATCTTCAACTGGATGTTTATGTATTTCTTGCCGAAGGCTATTTTACTGCTTTGAGTATTTGCCATTGTGTTATGTGCTGGCACTTAGTTCCAGAAGGGACTGTGAGGCCTCGGATGAGTTTGTGGTGTCTCTGATTTCTCAAAAGACACTTCTCCACTGAAGCCAACAAATACAGCCACTCTGTTACATTATTCGCATAACGTGCGGGGTGTTCTGCAGGCATCCTACATGGAAACAACTCCGGTGAGAAGGAATATTCCTCCTTATCTGGAAAATAAGTACAAGACAACATTTCGATCTCTCTTTAGCTCTCAGCCTTCTGTCTCTACAACCAGTTGTGCTGTTTTGCACCTTTGAAGACGCACAACAAAATGACCACACAATAAAATAAAACCGAAGAAGGAAGAATGCAGCTGTGCTTTTGGTTTTCCCTTGTGCACGTATGAAGGCAGACGATATTCTGTAGAGGGACATTTGGCCCTGAGAACTGCTGTCCTAAGCCATTTAAAAAGAACACACAAAGCAGCATTTGCAATATTATCACATGAGCCCCACCATTAGATCTCAAGTTATACGCGTTTATTTCTCACCGATTTTCCCCAATCTGGTTCAATTATGAATTTGACTGGGTTTTTTTTCCCCAGAATATAAAATCCTTTTCCTTGCACCATATAATTGCATTCCTTGGCAGAACTGGTATTCATCATTGCCTCGCTGTCCCCTAGCCTAAAAGATAAAACATCCGCCGGGTAATAAATGTCAAACTATGATTATTGATGCTTTCAATTAAATTGATTATCTATTTGAGGTGCATAGCATGGTGATTTATTGCTGTCTCTTTACGTCGCACTTGGCCCAATGGCTTCTCCCTGGAAGGTGAGCGTTTTGATTGTTTCAATAGATTTTCTATTAAATCTGATTTTTCAGAAGTGGCTCTCAACCATCCCAATGCTTCGCTAACCGAACTGGCACCTGATCGAGCCTGAAATACGCTACCTGTTTTCTGGAGCACGGGGAGATTAGGAGGCAATATGTGAAAATAGGAAAGGAAAACTTTTGTTTAAGTGCAAATAGAAGGACAGAATCCATCCCCGATTTACATCCCTCACTCTAAAACTTTTATTCACAGACGATATTAGACAAAAAGCGTGTGTAACCCTGAGCTGAGCACTACCCACCTCAGCAGAGATGAGACGACCTTCGACTCATCCCAGCCCATTGTGTTTTTTATTCGTTTGAGATAACAGGAGCTATAAAATTCAAAGACGTTTGCTCAACAATGATAACCAACAGCTGCTTCACAAACAACGCTTTTGTCAGCTGCATCATGGTTAAGGTGACACGAGTTGACCTTTATCTGATAATTTACTTGAAGAAATGCCTCCTGTGGTTGGACGACCCAGTACCCAGCTGTTTCTCCAAACTCCAGTTTGTTTCACTCTTTCAAAAGGCAAATTTGGCTCAAGCCCTCGTACAGACTCAGCGATCCATGTGTGTTTTGTGAGATACAGGAAAATAGCACGAGAAAATCGTAATTCCCTTAATATGCTGTTCTTGCCAGCTATGAAGAGAAACATGTAAAACTCATCTTCGAGCAGGTGGACTCGGAGAATCTCAGTAATAAACACCGTTTTCAAGAGGAAAAAAATCAGTGCCGATAAGCCCTTGACTTTAAATCTTGACAGGGTCAGATTTTTCTCCATTACTCAGATGTTTCCAAGCGATGGTGGAGCAGCAGCTCAGATCACCTTGTGACTGAACCTCGCGGCGCTGCACTACGGCCACCCAAGCTCCCACCACGTATGATCAGCAGCACCCAGCACAAAAGCCGGAAGCCCAGGTGAGCTACCCGAGACATAAAATACAAAGGTGAGTCCTTGTGAAATAAGCAAAACCAATGGATAAACGGCGAGACTAGAAAGAAAGAAGGATCGCTATCCCATTGTTACAGACGAGACTGAGACAAGAAGTGACGTGCCCAAACCATCCAGAAATTGAGTTTCGAGCTCCTTAGACCTAATCTTAATAATAGGACTGCCATCCCTCCTCAGATGCAAAGACCTTTGACCTCAGTAAGCTCAGAATTATACACACATCGACTCAGACTTTGAAACCAGACTTATCTCTCGGAAGTCTAACTGTCCCCTCCAGAACCAACAGAGCTGTTGGAGTGAGGAACAAACACTTGAGGAAGGAAAAAACAAACAAAAAAATCCCTACACCTCAGGTCCAAACTATTTTAAATTTGCTCTGTGCTGCCTCCATCGTGGCAAAGCCCAAAGTGCTTTGTAGTTTCTGTCTGTACAGGAATCTATTAAACTCCGACTGCATTGTGACCAACCTCAGAGAGGAACCACAGTGAGTATCCAGCACGCCAAAGCAATCCTGCAGGGCAAAGGGCAAATATTAAAGTAGCGTTTCCATTTGATAGCGCTGGCGGCGCTTGAGAATGCAGAATGTAATAATCTAGGCTTAAATGTGGTCATCAGACCAAGACCAAGACCAGTTATGGGTTTCTGACAGACCCCTGTTTGAAAAGCGAGCTCTCTAACAGCTCGGGTTCATCAGAGCATCACTCTGGGCCATCAATTGAGAAGAATAAGTGATACAATCCCTGCAAACCCCCAGTGTCAGCCTCGCCCCGGGCTGACCTGTAGGAGCAGGTAAGGAAAGGATTCCCCACTCCTGCGGCAGCAGCGCCTGTACCCGTTGCCAAAGATGAGGCTTTGGAAAACTCCCTTGGTGATCTCTGCTGCTGGAACGTGTCTTCCAGCACCGGACACGTAGGTCCCCACAGCCACCAGCCAAACATCGGAGGCAGCCAGTGCTGGGTTTTCGAACCACGAAGCTCGCAGAGAAAAAACAAGAGTTTAAGAGAGACCGCAAGGAACAGGGAATTAGGACAAATTCTTCTTAAAACTACAGATCGAGGCCAATGTGCTTCGCTGCTCCTGAACATCAAGGCTATTCCCACAAAAAGATAAATATATGTCCTGTAACGCCAACGTGGGCAGCACTGCCCCTGCTGCAGAGGTCGAAAATCAGC
Organism: Cuculus canorus; assembly: GCF_017976375.1. Classification (NCBI taxonomy): domain Eukaryota; kingdom Metazoa; phylum Chordata; class Aves; order Cuculiformes; family Cuculidae; genus Cuculus; species Cuculus canorus. The sequence goes on along the minus strand of NC_071421.1, from coordinate 3,071,770 downwards.
ACATCTGGATTCCAAAGGGTCTCTGTGCGCTCACGCACAGCTGTAATTATAGCAACAATTTGTAGGGAACCTGGGTGTATTTTTTTCGCTTGAAGGAAGACACTAAAGCAAACGGAGGGAAAAAAGGGAGAAGGAAAAACAAAAAAAGCAGGAAACCCCTCCAACGGATGGCACTGAGTGCCCTCCATGACACACAACACAGGCTCTCGGATGCATGGAGACAAACCCTCTGCGGTGAGGGTTACTGCATCGCTCCGGGTCCGCAGTCTGATTGACAGAATGTACCTCTTGTGATGGGAGCAGCGGCTCCGAGGTGAAGGTGTTTGCATATGCAAAGTCCTTGGCCCGCTTCCCGTCCCACAGGATGGGATGCAGGAGGAACACGGTGTTCAGGGGAATTCTGCCGCCACGCCTGGCTCCTGGCACGGGGTCTGCACACCCGGTGAGCCAGCGCAGCCCGTATCGCTCCTGGCTCGCGCTCCGAGCTTTCTCCTTTCACTGCCTTAGAAAGAAACAAAAATAACTGACTCAAGGGGACTTTGGTGTCTTTTATTTCACTTGACTTGAGGAATAACCAAATTCCTTCACCCTCAAAAATGTTTGAACGAGGAGTATCACTCCCCTGGGCATGGATCGTGCACAAACGCTTCACTCGACGAAGCAACACACACACGCGGTTGCGGCGAAGCAGCCAAAAGCTCAGGGAACTCTGTCCACCGCCATTCACTCTCTGCATTCTTTCGAAAGCAGGATAACAATTACCAAAAAGAGAACTTTCTGAGCATTTCTTGCTGTTTCCCATACGAGTTTCTTCTTAAAATTACTTTTCAAATTGTCCGGGTCAAAATTCTGCCCCAGAAAAGGCAAAGAAAATGAAAAGCGAAATAAGAGGCCACTGTGGTTCCTTAGTCGCTCACACACAGCCTGTGGCTCAGAGATCTTCCAACCCAGCCTTAATCAAAACTTCCTAAGTCCTCGCCGAAGTTTGAATCGCTCTCCCCTTCCCTTTCCTTCCTGTATGAGTTGTTAGAATGTGCCTCTTCAAAGGAAACTAACTCTTGGATTCACTGATGGGCTGCGTTTCACACAAAGTGCCGGAGCTCCCTGTCCTGGCAGGGAGCGTTGTGAAAGGCCTCCTCAAAGACGAAACGCGTATTTGGCCTTCCATTCGCTAACGTTCAAACCCGGAACCTAAAACAAACTGCTTGCTTTCTTTCTCATTCTTCACATCAACTAAACAGTATTGTTTCAATACCATAAATAACCGTCTGCTGAGTCCAGAGGAGACCACGGAGATGATCCGAGGGCTGGAGCACCTCCCGTACGAGGCCAGGCTGAGAGTTGGGGGTGTTCAGCCTGGAGAAGAGAAGGCTCCAGGGAGACCTTAGAGCAGCTTTCAGGACTGAAAGGGGCTCCAGGAAAGCTGGGGAGGGGCTCTGGATCAGGGAGTGCAGGGAGAGGACAAGAGGCAACGGTTTTAAGCCGAAAGAGGACAGATTTATATTACATAAGAGGGAGAAATTTTTTACTGAGAGGGTGGGAAGCTGCTGGCCCAGGTTGCCCAGAGCAGTGGTGGCTGCCCCATCCCTGGAGGGGCTCCAGGCCAGGTTGGATGGGGCTTGGAGCCCCTGATCCAGTGGGAGGTGTCCCTGCCCATGCAATGGGGTGGGACTGGATGGGCTTTGAGGCCCCTTCCAACCCAAACCATTGTATGATTTTATGATTCACATGAATGAAGAAGCAGTAAACTGACTCTCCAGAACTGCATGTTCACCCCCAACAATAAGAAACCATCACGTTTGTACTTCGGAATTAAAGGACCTTAAAAAGGTCCTTTTTTTTTTCTTCACAGGAACACACTGAAAATGTTACTGTCTTATCACGGCAGCCGCAGAGGGCTATCAGCAATCCCTGCCATGCTGGGCCACGGAGGGGCCGGGCAGGCATCTGCTCTGTTTAACGCACAGGAAGCACAGGGCAGGTTTTAAGAAGCATGCAGGGATGTAATGGAGCTCCTAATGTGTTTAGTTTTCTCTGGCGGAATCCAGTTTTATCGGAAAACAAAGGTCCTGGAGGGATTATCAGCAGAAAGAAACCCAGGACCTGTCTAGTCGGGACGAGGGCTGAGGAGGTTGTTATGTCAAGGTGCAAAAGCTTCCTTCCAGGGCAAACTAAAAGCTACTTCTGTCAATTAGCCTCCTCCATCAAATTAACTGGAATTCTGTGCCCACACGGAAGATCTTTAGCATAAATTAATTGGTGCTTGCCTCATGCTGATGGCTTGTAGAAAGGAAAGAGAAATTGCGGGGTCTCTCTTGCACTGAAGCTGCTCGGGAAGAGGTACCGGCACAAAAATAAAGCATTAATGTTGAGCGGTTTTATTAATAACGTACAAAGTTCGCCCCCACTGTACATCCTCGCACTGCAAATGCACTGCCCGTCGCGTCAAATAAACAACTAAAGCGCTTCACATGCTCGACATCCCTGTTCCATCTTCAGCTAATTAGTGCCCACAAACCCAAGAATTCAAGCGAAAGGCAAGGGGAGCAGCAAGGGAGAAACAGGAACCGAAGGTATAGGGAACTTTTCCACAGGCAGATAATAAGATTGTCATTTAGAAAGTAGCAATTTTCTGCAAACTCAATCCTTGTCTCGTTATTTTTGTTACATGACTAATAAAACAATTATAAGAATTATTTCAATTCAAACACCAGCCTGCACAACGGAAAAATGAACCATGACAACCTGTTGGTCTCAGCTCTGCTCAAGAAAAACAGGAAAAAATCAAGGTGAAGCCATGCAAATCAAAGCTGAAGCGCTTCTGAATACCTCAGAAAAGATCCAGTGATCCCTCTTTAGGCAGCAGAGACTATGCCCATCACTAGAGTTTCAAAAACCCAGATTTACATCCCCGTTGAGGTAGCCCAGTACACTCAGAATAGCGTTTGGCTTCGAGGGCTCTCGATGAGACCACGAAATAAATACAACAGAGGTATTTTCAACGGAGGTATTTCCAACAGAGAACCACAACACTGCTGGAAAACACTGATTTGTGTGTATTCGCCTTCCACATCCCTGCAGTCTTCGCTGCTCCCTCCCCGATCCTCCCTCTCCCTCTTTGTCACGTTGTTGGCATCCTCCAGCAGCTCTCAAGGATTATGCTCTTCACGTGGCGAGGCGCATCATAGCAGCCCGTTCCTCTTCGGAACACCACTACCCTCTTTACAAACAACTCCACCGGCTGCGGGCGCCCCCGGGTTCTGCTCCGGATGCCGCGGGGCTGCTCAGCAGCCCACAACCTTTACCTCCTACACCACGCTACCTCCGTCCATCTCCTATCTGTGCAGAGACAAAGGAGGGGTCTGCTTTAACCAGACGCTTCCAAAGAGGCAATAAATGGATGAGAGCGATCTTTCGCCTCGCCACGGCTATCTGGGGTCTCTGCCACCGGCCGGAGCCAGAGGATGAGACCACAGCCCTCCTCCCTTTCCTCTCCTGCCGTACCCCACCGTCCCCTCACCGCCCCCCTCGAGCACCAACTAAAAAAGGGAAAGAATGAGAAAGTGAGCACTCTGTAGCTGGCACGACAGACAATGTGTGTCTTGTGTGAGTAATTTAGCACTATGGCCAGTCAATCTGGTTTCTGGGCCCAATGCCCTGACCCTCTTTAGAGCTGCTCTCTCTCTCCAGCACAGTGTGAAACATTTCCTTTCACAGCACTGACACTTTGCAGATTGAGACGTCAGGCCTGTCCAACTGCAGCAAATTAGCAATTTTTCTTTTACTAATTGGAAATAAAAATGTTTGCTAAGGGAATAATTTGTAGGAATGCAGTGTTAGGTTTCCGGCTTTTTTATAAAGATGCTTTAAACTTTATACGTGTGCACTTTTCTGCTGTTTTGACGCCTCGCTCTGTACATTTTAATAGGTTACCTGACTGTTAAGTTTGCAGTCTCAGCCTTCCAAAGGATTAAATGAAGTTTTTAATTGATCTTCCTCTCTGGGGCAGTGGGATCTTCTTAAAGCAGTGCCCGGCCCAGGAAGCAAAGAAAAGGAGCGCAGCTTCAAAGGGTTAAAAACATACAGGGCTACGTGGCATCTGGATGAACCTCAGGCAGGCGATTTGTTTGCGAAGCCTTCAGTTCACAGCTCTCCAAAGTTCCCTCCGAGCACGGTGGAGAGAGATGGGGAGCAGATCCAGGAGTGCTTTTCAGCGCTAACCTGCCACAAACGGGGAGTTTCTTAGTCCCGAACCCACACGACACTGCGTTTGGGCTCCGAACAAACACCGAGCGCAGCCACCGGTGAGGATGAGGGGCAAGGAGGCTCTGCTCTTCCATAGTCTCGGCTCGTTTGCGCTAATACAGCTTTGCCCATTCAATGAGGAAATATTGATACTTTGGGTAAAGGTCGGTGGGGACAGCGTTTGGATTTTTAAACTCTTTTCGCATGGAAAAACGGACGGGGGGACGGTTTGAGCTTATTTAATCCTTCAAACTACTCTGCAGAGAGCAGATTGTCACGACTTCTTCAAATAACAAAAGCCCTCAGAGGAAGTGAGATGAGGAAAAAGCCACTTCCAGCCTAGAAAAGATTACTGGGAAAACTGGGAATGAACACAAAACGCCCTTTTGCTGAAACACAACGTTTTAGTTTACCACATTCTCTAATTCTTACGGCACAGAACATCTTCCCGCAACCGAGCAGTGGTACACGAGCTGCTATAACAATGCCAGCACATAAAGAGTTACTGTTCTTTCCCCCTACACCCCCCCCCCCCACCATAAAGCATTTGACAGCCATGCCTAATAATTCTTTCTGGTGTGGTTTTTCTTTTTCTTGATGTCTTTATGTGAATATGAAGCCCGAGTGAAAGGCTTTGGGTGACCCCCGTGAGAGAGAAAAAGTATGAACTACAGAGAAAAAGAGTGAGATATAGACTCCCCGCCGAGACATAGGCATCTTCGCTGGCAGCTCACAACTTGGCTTCAGAGGGCCTTTGTGAAGGAAAAAGGACTCTTCTTCACTCAGGCTGTGACAATAGGTGTTTTGTCAGAGAGGGACAGGATAAAAAGCAGGGGGTGGGAGGCGAGATCATCATCGGCAAGGGGACAGCCTTTGGGGCCTGCAGATGTTGGAAGGAGGATGATTTATTGCTCCAGTGTCCTCAGTGGCATTTGGCTACCTTCCCAGAGCCCAGTAGTGGCGGCTGGGCGGGAGGAGGGAGCGCCGCACAAGGCATCTCCCGTACCTTCTATGGGCAAAGGCTGCTGGGGCTGCCGGGGAGGGGGGCAGAGCCGCCCACCTCGAGCCCCCCGAGGGGACCGGCACTCTGGGACGGAGCCCTGCCCTGGGAGAGCCACAGGGGGAAATGGTTAGACAAGGAGTTATTGCTAAACCACGCTAATGCGAGGAATTAAAGAAAATATCTTCAATCTCTCAGCCTAGAAAGGCGCAGCGGAAAAAAACCCAAAATACAAATTACAGGCAGTGACAACCAAGCAATAGGACAGCTTTATGCTTAGACCAGACCCAATTAAGCCATCTTCATCCGAAACTCAAAACTGAGATGCTTGGGGGTGTTTTTGCAGGAGATTACCCTTCCCACAGCTCCAACAAAAAGGGCTCTTTGCGCGTGGCCATGTCTTTCCCCACGGGTTAACGAAGGGGAGAGCAGAGCTGAGGTGCAAAGCGCCCTCCTGCAGGACAAGTGGGCTCTGCTCACCCTGAGGGATCCCACAGACAATTCCATTTGCTGCATGAATGGGAGGGACAGATCTGACGCCCGTATCTTGCCCAGGAAGTACAGGAAGGCTTGGAAGCGGTGAAGGAGGATTTATGCAAATCGGCAGAGAAAAGGAAACGCTATTTTGGATGTGGCTCCATACCCCACAAAATCTCAGACCCGTTTGAAGTTTGCCCACTGCTCCCTATATCCAGCATATTGAAAAGTATCCCAGCTCACTGAGCCAGGGAGTTCTGGATAACTTCCAAGGAAAAGGAATCACAGCCTAGCAAGAAATACACACCAAGACAGCCTATTGCCAGCAGCTTGATTTAGGACTTTTGCTTCAGCTCCTTTCCTCTTTTAATATACAGTTTTCCACCACACTTTCTATATAAATACTGGATCCTACGGCTGACAGCCTCTTTCAGTAGATTTATCCGTTGGTAGACTTACTAAAACTGTTTTCTGTTGAACCAAGGACACACATTTCACCTCGGCAACAGTCAAACCCAGAGGCAGTCTTGAAATACAAACCCAGGCAAGATAGGTGCGAAGAAGAACTTGGAGTCACTTTGTACAGCAACTGCTGGGTAGGAAACTAAAAAACTAGAAGACAAAACGCGAAAGGGGCTGCAAACGGCATGAAAGAAAATGGACAGAATTCCCGAGCCGAGTGCCACAATAACTCTGCTTAACAAACCCTTTGGCCGAGGAGAGCTGTTGGCTTCCATCGCCAACACCCAAAAGCGCCCACTCTGAGGGAAACCTCCAAATGCTTCCCTAAGTTCCAGACACACTTTTCTGCGTGTATTCAAAACCATTCCATCCACTTACAGAAGGAAGCGAAGCATTCAGAGGATAAGGGACATGTCCAAGGTCAGCCACAGAGTCAACGGCAGAGTCAACACAAGAGTAACTGGATCTTTGCTAAAATCCCCTGGCTTTGACTGCGAGACAATGGCTCCCCCTCCCACGTAATCAACCAGTTCTGGAGAGGCAGAGAGGCATTTCGGCAGGACTAAATACATTCACTTGAGAATAAAAATGTTTGGATGATTATCTATAAATTATATGACATTATCCAGACCTCACTGGTTTGGAAGTCGGATAGAAATATGATGAATCACAAGCAAGACACAAATGTCACAGCTTTGCTCCGACTGCTTCTCTCGGGTTCTGCAAACAGCAAGAGTTGCAGAGATGCAGCAAAAGAACACAACCCAACAGCTCCGAGTATTCAAAACCTCTCAAGTTATTATTGTCACTCCTGATATTAGACTGTTATCACCGCTGACATTTAATATTCCTCTCCTCGTCTTGCCACAAAGCGAGGTTTCCTAAAGTATTGCAGAGACCACAAAGTTTGAGCACGAAAGCCTGTCTGAAAGGGAAAAGAAAGAGTCAGATGGGCTTCACAGACCCTCCGCGTCCCAGTGATGAAATTAATGCCGCCCAATGAACAAGTCTTACATAGTTAGCACATCTTAAAGAGTTGTAATTAATTGTCAAGTTCCTTTTTGCTCAATTTCCATTTTTTGAGGCTGTGGGTTTGGTCATAAATACGCAGATTCTCCTATCTGAGTGCAGTAAATCCCGTACCCCACGCGGTGTCGACCGCTCCGGCTCCTGAAGGACCTCATGGCACTAAGTAGAATATATGTCAAACTGCGCTGTAAGGGCACACGCGGCTAAAAGCTGGCTTTGTCTATTTTTTCATTCTTTTAGTAGGCAGCGTTTGGATCACAGACACGGATAATACCACATCTTGAATGCTCTGCAACAAATTGCCACATCAGCACTAAATATCTCCACTTAATTTTTCATTTGGATACGATGAAACATTTTTTTCCCATGGAAGGAAAAGTCTGGTCTTTGTGATCGTGGCACTGCCAGCCCAAGTTACAGTAAAGGTTAATCACAAACAAGAGACAAGTAAAGTAGACAAAGAGCATCATACACTTCACTTTTCAATGGATGTTTTCATAAATGTATGAATAATTTAAATTATCATTGCCGAGTATTTATTCGAGTGTTTCAGGGGAAAAAAATGCCTCCTCTTTTTTTCTTTTTTTTTTTCTTTCCACTCCTTGATTCTTTTCATTTCTGTCTCATCTCTTTTATGTGCTGCATCGGCTGTTTTCTTGCCATCTGAATCAGTTTTTTGGAACAATGGGATGTATGAGGGCTGAGGGGGCAGTTGAAGAATACAGCCCTTGTTGTACACTCTGTGACTTGACATTGATTAATGAGGGTGCGGACATGGGCAGAATTTGATAGAGAGAGAAGGGGAAATTGGAGGACCTGAGGGCACCAGAAGGAGGAGGGCAAGGAGATGACAGAGACAAGACCAGCACGATGCCAGTGACTCTGTGCCGTATGTGGAAACAGCGAGCGGCGGAAGTCGCTCCGCTCTGGGCCATCTCCCAGGAGTGATCCGGCAGAGCTGGAGAGATCTCTCAGATCAGGAGAGAGACCCAAGAGTGACAGCGGGGTGTTTCGGAGAGGATCACATCTCTCTCCAGCTTTATCCTGCACATCAAGACTCGTTGTGTCAATACAACCCTTTCCTTCGCGTGAACACTTACCCCCAAACCGTGTAGAAAATGCTTTGTTGCCTCCTCTATTCTCTCACACGTACCTCTGCCTCCACCCTGCTGTTTTACTTTCAAATCCTGAAAACATTGAGGGGTTTAACCTTTCCTGCAGGAGCCTACAACACATGCGACTGTCCTTAAAAAGAACGTTCCGATCGAGGCTTTCTGGATGTTAGAGGCAGGTTGGATTGGAAGGAGAAGAGCTCTCCACTCTTGCTCTGGAGAGCAAAGAGCTTTCCAAGGCCTATTATTTAGGTAGGATGTCTTTTATTTACTCATGTGAATAAATCAGAAGTCCCGATGCTGCTAAGAGTAACACTCAAACGTTGAAAAGACAGAGATGGTTTTGGTTGGCTGAACGTTTGGCTGGTTTTTTTCATTCTGTTTCTATAAGAAGCTCAGGCCTACAACATGCTTCATCAGCTGCTGAAGTTGTGGGAGAAGAACACGTTCCTCAAGCCTCGCTGGGTGGTTCAGGTTTAATGAAGCCCAAAGTGCACACTCACCAGGTTTTCTTTAGTTGTATTAGATTGGAAAAAAACCATTCAAACCGGTAATTGTAACGTCTGCCTTATTGCATCCTGTCCTCTACAAAGAAAGATCAAGCCTGCTGGCTTAGAGAGAACTGGAAGCGAAAGTCCTCACAAGCCACCAAAAAGCTTCGCACGATCGATGGGATGTTCAGTCGTCTCCCTCAAAAGGGCTTCACCAAACAAGCAGTGCAGCAAGAACGCGGGAAGCGAGAACCGTCTGCTCTGGGGGTGAAGCACAGCACGTGCCGTACAGCGGGGAGGACAGACAGCACCTACACCGTGGCTCAAACTATCACCGTTAAAAACACCAATCACAATATCTTACTAGTCTGAAATCTTTACTGAAAGCACCCATGATGAGACCTGGAAACAAAGCTGCGGTTTCAGTAATTTCAGTCAGAAAGAGAGAATCCCCGCAGAACAGTGACAACCCCATTCTCAGACTCAAATTCAAATTGGTTTGCCTTTCTCCACCGCCCCAGATAAATTCGGTATCTGCCAGACTACCGACTGTTCATGTGCTAATCTGAGTCAAGCTCTCATTCAGGGCTGTTCTCCTTTGCATAAAGCATTAAGTGTTCCTCCAAGGGGACAGTTGTCCCTACGTGGGAGCTCGCGCCACCAGCCTGCTGGCCACTCCGCCTCTCATTTTCCCTTCACGTGGGGGAGAGCAAAGATCCTGGGTTTGCTGGCACGGACGTAAAAGGAATGCAGAAAAGCTTCTCAGATGAGCACAGGATCTCCTCCCTCACCTCTGCCGCGACCACCAGCAGCTTTAATGCCTCACCCAAAGAGGGAGGAAAACCCTGCGTGTGGGCATCCCTCACCTCCCGGCTGGTGGATGCACGCAACCTGCTTGAGCCCCGGCGATTTCTGCGGGCAACGACAAAACCAGCCTCCTGCCCCCGAACATCTGGCTGAGCCCTCGACTTTCTCTCTGCGGCAGAGTCCTCCCGCGCTCCCCTTTCTCTCTCTCCTCTCGGCCTCCGAGACAAGCAGCCCAGCGATCACCTGCAATGGCAGCCACAGAGGGTGACCTGAGCCCTAGAGCTACTGCTGGAACAAATGAGAGAGCTTAACTAGAGCAAGACTGGCATAAAAAGGAAAGAGAAAAAAAGAGAGGAACAAAGATTCCGTCCAATTTGCTCTTTTCGGCATTGTAAAAACTGGCCTGTTTCCCAGTATATCACTCTGCCATTGAATAAGGTCAATTGCAGAGCAGTTCTTCAGTCATCCTGATGGGTTTTCATGAGAAAGTGAATGGAGTGCAAATTAGCCAAAGTCGTCACAAGCTTTTTTACTGTCACTCTAAGCCTGACAGTCCAAAGGAAAATGAGGATTAATAAATCTAACGAACTTTCTCTATTATCCAAGCCAGGTTAGGAAACTATTTATTGTCTCTCTTTTTCTGTGTTTCATCCATTTCGCCTACTGTGGTGAAGCATTTCAAGAAGAAAGAAACAACAGACGCACGCACACACACGCTTGCACGCACACACAGAGCTTAACCTCTCCAAATCCGCGAGACAGAGCCACAGACATACCAGAAAATAAAGGCACTGGCATCGTGCAAGCAAATCAAGAGTTTAAAGTAATTCCACCTTCCATACAGACCCCGTAGTTTTATGTGACTCCTTTCAGCTGTTCATTTCCATTAACTAATACGTGATCAATGTGCCAAACATATGTATTTTATGCGGGAAAGAATAATGACTGCTAGCAAATTCTTGAAAATTACCTTCTTTTTAAGGGAAAAAAATGGTTAAAAGTTAAGGGGGGTTATTTTTTTTTTAACTGTTATATCCTCATGGGTGGAGTTTAGTGTAGTTTCAAGAGTGTTTTGGTTTAGTAGAATAAGGGATTTCAGTAGCTGCTGCTCTAGAATGCAGATCTTTAGGAGTTTATTAAAATCATTTGGATTTGGGTAGGTTTTGTAAAAACTGGCTTAACCGATAGACAACTGCCTGGAACATCCTCTGAGACCAGGAGGCCACGCCAAGCCTGTCCCAGGAGCGATGCAAAACACCTTTAGGAACCACGTAGCACGTCTGGAGGTTTCAGTACGTGTGTACATACATGGAGGGATGGACGTGTTTAAGTCCGAATAATGCAAACCTGCCCAACTTCAATCTCAAAGTCCTTAAAAATTATCGTGAATCGGTTCTCACGTTGTCTGAAAAGAGATATACGTGTTGTCAGAATTCATCTTTTAAGGGTGAATTAAGACATTTCACATCTGGGGTGAAACAGCCGGGGAAAAGGAGACAAAGAGATCAGTTGCTCGCCAACGTCCTTGGAAATACACACCTGGGAGGGGAGCAGGTTGACTATCTCCTACTGCAATCCTGACTAAAAGCAATCATACTCCTGATTTCGGAGGCTTAGAAATATGTCAGCAGTGCAAACCAGCAAAATACACCATCAACAAAAGTCTGGTGCCAGGATTTAGACTGGACATTAGGAAGAATTTCTTCAGGATGAGAGTGGGGAGGCCCTGGCCCAGGTTGCCCAGGGAAGCTGTGGCTGCCCCATCCCTGGAGAGGTTCAAGGCCAGGTTGGATGGGCCTTGGGCAGCCTGAGCCAGTGGGAGGTGTCCCTGCCCATGGCAGGGGGTGGAACTGGATGAGCTTTAAGGTCTCTTCCAACCCAAACTATTCTATGATCCTAATAACCGCCCTCTCCCCCCGCAGCACCGCCAATAAGGACAGAGATGGTAAGAGAACATTGAATTACTCAAACCCAAAAGTAACATTTTTGAGGCTAAAATGCTGAACGTCAACAAAAGCTACAGCCTAACATGATGCTATTGTTCATCTTCCATCTGGTAACCATGAAAACTCTTATTTCAAATCCCGCTCCTGGCCTTTGTGTTGGAATTGACAATCAGTGTTTTCCTCACCCATTACAACTTGGTAAACTTCCTCCATTAATAACGAGGAAAGATGTCAAAGGAGAAAACACAGGGCTTCATTCTGGAAGCCACAAAAAAACCCTTGATTTCTTCCATATTTCTTTGAGATAATCAAAATTTTAGCAAAGAAAAAAAATCATTAAACCGTATTCATGGCTGCAAGGGGTAACAAACCAGCTTAAAGTCAAGTCAAAGTGTTTCAACACTTTGTTTTCACCTTTATGTGGAGACACCGGAATAAATTCCCTCATAGAGGCTCACACTACAGTCTGAGTAACCAAAGGAAAACTGTTCTGCATTGAAAGCCATCTGGGGTTTGTTGAGATTTCCCTTCTCTGACTTTTACAGTCGCTTGTCGTTCCATTTAATAAGAAAGAAAACTTTCCTGACTGTCTAAATTATGCCATTCAGGATATTAAAGAAAACACACATACCCCAAAGTAAAGGTAAAATTATGCTGCAATCATCAAATCAGCCTTCTCTTCTTTATCCCATCTGCGTATTCTCCCCACAAAGGCTCAAGGATTGGTTCGAGAGCTCCACGAGCAGCGCAGTCCTACCTGCACGCCACTTCAATCGCCAGCATTTTAATCTCATCAAAGAATCTGAGTTTTTCTCCTGCTGTTTTGACTTTGCTGTCTCTTCGTCTTGTCACATTCACTAGTTTTGAATAAGAGCAGAACTCGCATTTACAGAATTTGCAATCTGCGAGATTGTTTAAGCGATTTATCAAATACTTTGATTGAACACTTATTGCCGTTCCAGCTCTGAACCTCATTCAAATTGACTGGGCTTGACATAAGCCCCTGGAGTGAACGCAGGAACGAGTCCAGGCTGTGTCAGGGATGGCACGGGGGGGGTGAAGTTCCACCTCCAGCCACAGCACTTCTGACATCACGCTCTGATAAAATCAGCCAAGTAGTGTATTCCTTTTTAAGCATTTTTGTGTCTGATAGAGCTGGAACACCAACAGCCAGACTTTATCTGATGAGTGACCCAACACCATCTCCCTACAGGTACGTTCACGCACACATCGGGGGTTGGAACTGGATGGTCTTTAAGGTCCTTTCCAAGCCAAAACATTTCATTATGCTATCATCCAGGTATCTAAACAAGAAAGGTTGTGTTATCTCTCGGTGGAGCTGAAGGGTCTGTAACTCAACCTGATCTGCTCAGCACAACCACCAAGACCACATCACTTCAGCAGAGGTTTCCACTGCTTTGCGCTCACAGACAACGCAGATCAGAGCAATGCCGGTCTCTGAAAGGATCTGAAATACCTGCTAAGCTGAAAACTGGTAGATTTTGGTCATCAAGCAGATGAGGCACTTTTTTTTGCTGAGAAAATTGAAGGCAAATAAGTTTGAAGGTCTACACAGAAATCTACTGTCACAAACTGGAAGGGACGTGGCAAAACTCCCCCCATCCCACTCAAAAGCCCTCCAGCACAGATCGGTACCACTAAAAGGTATGTTTTTAACATGAAAAAGAAAAAAACATCTGCGACCACAAACTTCCTTTGTGTTCTCCTCTCTCATTGTGTGCCACTTGCGCACTCTGCACCAACTTTTTGGTGGGTTGTTTGTATTTACCCCCTCCTCCAAAGCTACTGTTCAACACATGGATTAACTGAAGCCATCCGAGGTGACTCAGGCGGTCGTGGACACTCCTGGTCCACCGAAGCAGGGGCAGCTCTGACCAGGAGAAGGTTCTTTTAGCAGGCTGCTCCAAGAAACCCTCAGCTAAGGAATGAGTTTTATCCACTTAATATGAAATAGGCAACATTTGTTGATCTCTAAAGGACGCTGTAAGTTCATCCCTTCCTTCAGGATTTAGTGAAGAAAAGGGTGTGTGGGTTGTGGACGGCTGCGAACACAGCAACGGCGCTGCCAACTGTTTGACCCTGTCTTCTCCCATTCCTCCCAGACTTTTGTGGTTGTGTTAAGACCACAAGTTAACCTCTACAGATTTATATGAATAAATATCATGAAGTCTTTTAGACCTGACATTTCCTAAGAACAACTAAACAGATGTTTATTGCCTTTCTCCTTAATTGTGCTTACGCTCAGGAGATTTTGCAGAGCTCTACCACATCCCCAAACAGTTCCCCTGGTGCGTTCAATGCCTTACTCCTGACTGAGGTATCATTTGAAGTTAACTATTAGTTTATTAAATTCGTGCAGGAAAGTGGCTTCCCTGTCATTTCATAACTCAAGGAAAAAACAAATACACCCTCCAAGAGCATTCAATAGTCCACCCGTTTCAAAAGAAAACTTATTCATTAATAAAATTAGACAAACATTATAATAAATCTCTCCAAAACCAAGTAGAGATGGGCTGAAGCCCAGAGTGGATTTCAAGCCCCAGGACTCTGATACTCGGATGCAGAGTTTTTACCATTAATAACAAGCAAGCAGAGACAGAATAAAGGAAGAGCGTTTGTTTCAGTTCATCAGAGTGAAATGACCTGCTTTTGCAGCATAAGGGGTGTGAGTCTCTCCTACTCAATGCGTTGTCTTTCAGGCTCATGGCATTTTCAATGCTTCCTCCAAACTCATGGGGGGATAATGCACTTCCAAAAAAAAGTAGGCTCTAGGTATGCACATTCTTAAAATCAACCACTCAACACGCATCCAAATAAAAGTGAGCTTTCCTACCCATTTTCCCCAAGAAAGGAAGCTCAGAGCCCTTTTATGCATTGTGAATGGCCCACCTAATTTAGACTGAATTATACCCTAACCTTCATTTCCCCTTTACTTCTTTGCTCCATTCAGCAGCTTCTGACTTCAGCTAATTCACTAACAATCCCAGCTGGTCCTTCCCAGCTCCCAGTTCTTTAGCACATTGTCCAAGGAAACTATGTGCTCCCATCTACACTGGTATTCCACTCTCCAATTAACCTACTGCTGAGAGGCTTTACCCCTTTCCACCGTCCATTCCTCCGCACACACATTTCTTTAACCTTTTCCTTCTTGAATTAAACTTCCAAAGATCTCTTCCAGGTGAGAAAGCGTTAAACCGCATTTGCTAAACGTGGCGCTGGTTACGCAGGGAGACACAACACACCGTCAGGTGATAGGCACGGAGAAATAATCTGCCTGATCTAGAATGCGTTTCAAAGCCAAGTATTTGGGCGCAGATGTTTAAGATACAAGGAAACAAACAACAAAAGAATTTCCCCCCCTCGCTGTATGACAGGCATATGCTTGTTCTTATTCCCGAAACTGTGCGCGGTACCGGAGGTCACCCAGAGGTATGGCTGGTATTTGATCCCCAGCCCGGCAGCAGCGCTGCTTCAGACACGCAGATGGATTTTCTATTCTCACGGTTTATAAGCAATCAATCGCTTTTCTATCATCCAGTTCTAACTTTGTTGACATTAAAATTAATCCCTGTATCCATGCGACCATGTGTTCTCTACTGTGTGTTACCACGCCTGCAAGAGTCATAGGCCCGTATTCCCAATCTATTTAGGGACGCCGATGATCCCAGTTATTGGGTGAATCTGCCTGCACAAATAGAATAAACCGGGCTAGAAACAGTTCCGCTATCTTAAGATAAAAGCCAAGACTTCAACATCTCGAGGTCCCTGCCCGACGTCCATATAACAACGTCCAGAGAGTTCCCAGAGCAAACGTTAAGCAACTCGCCTGGGTCAGACTGGAGACTTCGGATACGGTGTCTGGCAGAGCCCACGCTGATGGAAGTGTCCTCCTTTTCACTTAAACTGTTGCAGTTATTCCAAAACCTTCTGTCTAATGCGGGTTAAGACCACATTTTAAAAGACGTAAACATCGATGTATGGTTAACACCGCATTCTCTGACACAACGCCAAGTGTCTTCTTTCCAGGTAAATGACCCCGATCTCATCGTTGACAAGAACTCAGATAAAAACAAAGACAGTGAAAAAGTAATTGATGGCTGTTAAACACCTACCACCCCCAACTCCTTCTTTCTTATCCATTTGCTTAGACCCAAGTGACCATAATAGCAGCACAGTGCTCAGAAAGTGGCTTTCAGCATCAGGCAGTGAGAAAGTCAATACGGAGCAGCGTGTCCATTTGTTTTGATTTATCTCACTAACTTCAATTGACAGTTAATTCATCAGAGTAGGAAAATGCCAGTCTAGTGAAAACACAACTCATAAAGGAGAGAGAACGGAGTGGAAAACGTAGAGTGTGGATAATACAGGTAATAAATTAAAGGATACAGTATCAGTATTTTATCATTCACATTCTGAATTTGCTCTATTCCTACTCCTGCCAATTACAGTTTATAGCAAGCAGTAAATTTACACATACATTTACTGATCTATATCACGCACGCCAGCCCTTTATAAAACGAAGCAACTCTGAAAAGCAGGAAAAGACTCCCAGCTCAGCAGCAACACCACCCAGACTGAATTTGCATAGGTTTAAATCTCAATAAATAGAACCTCTTTCAGAAATAATGCGTTGGGAGGCGTGAGCTGCACACAATGATATTGGAAGGTAGAAGCAGACTTATGGAGAACCTTATGGAGTATTGTGTATCGATAAAGTTTATATTCAGCAGCTTAAAGAGGACAGTCGCAAAATAAGAAAATATAAAGATTTCCTCTGCCTTTCCCTCTCTCTAACTTGCACTTTTCCCTCCTCCACTGAATATGTGAGTTGCACTACATTAGATATTCTACCATAGTGGTCATTAAAGCATCTCCTAAACCATCCTGACTTCACTCCATGACTAGATTGATCCGGCTTATTTCTGAAGCAGCAATGAGAGCATTACATTTGTTTTAATTGAACCAAGACGACAACACCCTTCATTTACACAATTAAAACACACAGCGGAAAGCCTTTCAATGCAAAAACCCAAGCCACCTTAGTTCAAATTCCTGCATCTGAAATTTCCAGCAGGTTACTGCAAAATCGGCAATGAACTGTAGGCAAGGTGGGGATTTACACTGTGAATGTTGGCTCCCATCTCAGATCCACGAAAACGATGAGTGGAAAACACGATTTGCAATAGGGATAGGGGTACATCACTGACAAGCACGGCACTTCCAGAGAGCAGGGAAGGGCAGCCGTACAGCTTTGTGAGGTCTAAGAATCGGCCTCAGCAGACCGAGACTCTGCCCAGCCTTAGTAGAGCAGCACGTCCCCTCTTTTCTGGGGCCACTCTTTGCTGTGTTCTCCGTTTTGGTCCCCTGACCCCACAAGTCCTACCTTCGTGTCATTTGTTAGCACCCAGAAACACCTGATTTCTCCCTGTCAGAGTCTATACAGCAGCACAAAGACATCCTCTGTCTTCTTCCCAACGTCCTTCCTGGGAAACCCAGGGCGTTGTTGACTTTTTGGCTCCCACTGCACCGGAGGCAGTGATTCCAGTGACCCGGCAGCACAGACCACAAGCTCTCTGCCCTGCTCTGCCTGCCAGGTCGAAGTTGAGCATTGCACGGGCACAGCCTGGATTACCCTTCCCTGGAGGCACTACGTTACCTGACCTTACAATGATCTAAACTGAAGGCAACCTGCGCTTGTTTTTTTGCCCCATCTACTGTTTCACAGTGTTTGTGACATTTCGGTCAGCACCATCCTTGGTGTCTAACTGATGTTGGTAAAGCACTGCTCCTCCATGTCACAGTAAAACCCACTTTCTGCTCCAGAGAACACGGACAATTCGCCCAGAATTTGAACTTCCTGGGTTGTTTGGGTTTGGTTTCTTTTAATCAAGCTTGTACGCTTATTAAAACCCAAGCACAACTGCAGTGGTCTACAAGAAATTCAGCTTCTTTCTGTCCATCTCTCAGGAAACTGGAAAAGAGCCAAAAATAATCCGTCGTGTTTAAAACGAGTATCTGCAGTTTGCCTCCACAACTCTCCAGAAAGGCAGCCTTTTTATCTCCCTTCCACACTGCTGAAATTCATTTTGGAGGTGATAGAAGCACTTATGAATAGCAAAAGATTCCCAGTTTCTGAGAGCGGAAGTGTCAGTAAGTCAGTACAGTATTTCAGAGATGAGATGCACAAACCTTGTCTTTGGCTGCAAGTAAACACCCAACAAGCTGTGAGCTTCCTCGCAATACTGTATTTCTGCATCGCTAAGCTCTCGCAATAAGAGATTAAACACAACCGCTGCTGAGAGCAAACTAAGATAGCATCAACTCTAAAAATCCTACGACTTCCACATCGCTGTCTAAAAGGCTGCAAAGGCACAAATATGTATCAGCAACACGGATATAAAGACATTACAGCCTGAACTTCCACCCAAATATCTAAATTAAATTGGAACTCTTCCAAAGGTTTGGAGAAGTCAGGATGTTTCTGCTACAGTCACAAGCCACTGCGTTTCCAGGGCTTTTCTTGCTCAAGAAGGAAAATATCCATTATCACAGTATTTACGGTCACAGGAGAATACCAAAGTCTCATAGGCTTGTCCAGGGAACAAGTTAAACTCCTCGAAACCTTAAAATAACTTCCAAGCATTGGTCTCTCACCTGCATCCAGTTTCTAAACATCTTGTGGGTGATGTTTGCCACCACTTGACGCTGCAGTATGAATTTCAACCCTGGTTCTTCAGCAGAGTTTTGCGCTGCTGCTCCCCCGACTGCTGCCGCGCTCCCCCGACCTGGGCTCCCACCCTCTGCCTCTCCTTTCTCTTTCACCAAACCGTCAAACGGACCAAAGGTTCAAATGATTTACCGAAGGGGCGAAACCTGCTTGCGTTATATTTTCATGTGTGGATGTTGGTGCTATGAGGCTGGACCCAGCAGGCCCGTTCCACGCTCCTCAGCACCCCTGCAGGATGGGGATCCCAGCCTGCCTTCCAGCCTTGGCTCCAAGAGCCATCATAGCAGCAATATGGCTCTTACCATAACCACCACTACTGATACCAAAGGCTGAGTTGCTGGAGCTGCGTTTTATTCCTCCCTTGCAAAAGCTTTCAAGTCAACTCAGTTAAAGTAATCCACCACAATGATTCCAATTTTACAGACGAGGATTCGCCCTTCAACTGAGCAGCTTGTGATTCAACGGCAATGCTTCAACGTTGTTGAACAACCCTTTATTTCACTACATAGATGATAAGACTGCTCCAAGGTGTAAGCATTGAGAGATACCCGATGCCCTACGCCACTAGGGATGGAATTATCCAATTCCACTAAGCTAACAACAGCTGCCAATGTATGGACAAGATACTCACCCAAATCATAGCTGACAGCTCTCCCCTCCTTCAAGACACAAGTATTTATTCACCTCCTCACAGCAAGGCCTTTGCGCTGTGGCCACTGTCTGCTAAGAGTGGATCTGCTATTTCCTATCGGGCTCTTGGACACTTGTCAAGCTTACTTTAAAGAAATTTCAGCTCTCACAGCATTCAAATCATGCTCCCAGTAAAAGTTTCGCTGGTCTGCTGCACAGAAAATACTTTTTTACATACCTATGGAATCCAGTTGCTAATATTTCCTATATTTAAATTTGCAAGAACCCCTTGTTAACAGTTCTAAGAAAGCCGGAGCCCATCTCGCTGCGAGCACAGCTCGGACCCCTCCTGGCATCTCCTGGGGATGGGATGGCCTTCCAACACGGAGCCTCCATCTCCCGGCCAACAGAGCTGGGGGGTCTCGGTTACTGCTCAGCCCTACCACTTTCTGACCTGGAGACAGGAGGTTTATCCAGTTCCCTACATCACTTCTCTTCCCCAAACATTTGGGTTTGGTGATTTCCCCCCCTCCTTCCCTTTCCCTTACTCCAAGTTTAAGGCAGTTCACCACTTACGGTCATTTACAGCTTACATCCCAGTAAATCCAGAAGGTGTCTGATGAAAAAGAGGGACTAGCCAAGCATCTTAATCCCCCTGTTCATTCATGCTCTCTGTAATGTTCTTTCAGGCCTCTGCTGAGAGACTAGGCTGAAATGAAGGCTGATAAATTAGTCTGGAGGGAAACAAGGCAGATTCTGCTTGTAAAAGGTCATTCCAACTTTGTTCTGGGTGAGGGTTTATCTTGACTGCAGCTGCGACAGACAATGGCCGGGGCCTAAACGGCAGAAATCCTACCTCTGCTCATGAAATTACTGTGCTGATAAGGTAGAATGGACTTTGGTGAGATCTAAATGGGAAAAAGGAGGTGGGGGACAAGGGTGAAACGTAGGTATTTTTGAACATGATTGAACGGGGATGACACAATAAGATGTACAATTAAAGCAATGGCTCGCCCAGGCATTATCCGAAAGGGAAGAAACATACTGCTCGCTAATCAGATCAAACAGAAGAAAATTCCCACTCCTGAGTGCTGAGCAAACGGCCCCGGAGCGAACGCAGGCACGAGCGGGTCCATACCAGCAAACAGATAGGATGCATTAAACAGAAAGGTGATTCCTAAAGACGAGGGCTCCTCAACCACTGCGTCGTTCCCAGCCATCGCACTGCTTCCAGGGCGCACCGGAGAGTCGGTTCACCAGCAACACACTGCCAGGAGCAGCCAAAATCAGCCTCACTGAAGAGCCCGCACAAGCAGGACATCTGGGTGAGGATACTCGTTGGTGAAAAGGACTTGAGTTTTTTTTAAAGCGCATTTTATGCATTTCTGGGGCTGAGAGAGTAAGGGTTGGCAAGTTCCAACGGACCGCGCTCCAGTCCCGATGTGTACACGGATTGCCTTGCCTCGAGAGAGAGATGCCTCTCCCTTATTTACACAACCCACTTGAACGTGCATGTCTCTGATCAGTGCAAACACATTAAACGGTCACACGCACCGTCACCAGCCTGGAGCCCGAGGACGCTCCCCAGCTTCCACGCAGGCCCGGGCTGCCGATGACCCCGTTATCTGTTTGCTTTCAGAGGGTAAAGAGAACCAGGAAATGAAATAAAGATGCACAAATGAGTCAAGATGGATATTTCACACCGACACCTCGCGAAGCAGAGGGGCCGAGTCCCACCTTGAGAAGCTGAGCACATGATTAGTAACACAATTTCCAAAGGCACCCCACAGAAACGCTGCTTCCACTCCAACTGTCCCATTCGCCAGCTTGTCTGGCCACAGGACCTCCTCCTGCAGATGTGCTTCTTCCATTAACGTGACTCAAACCAAGCTTCACACTTTCCTTGGATAAACAGACCGTGTTTTTCACAGTTGGGACCTTTCATGATCAGGACTGTCTCATTTCGTACGGGTCCCAGGACTTTGCTGGGATGAAATACACACAAAGAGGAAAGGATGAATAATTAAAGATGTTACCAAGTGAAGAAAAAAGACCCCCCCATGTCCCACTACTGCAGAAAGAGTGATAGACCCAGCTTGTCACCTTCCCCTCTAGATACAACAATCTAACTCCCTTGCGTTTCCAGAGCCAAGTAGGCAGCAACCAAAGTGCCAAAACGTGTGAAGTGTTAAATCCCACAAATTAAGAGCTGCCACACTTAGCAGTTATCCGAATCTGCAGTGCCGCTCCATATACACTACGGGAAGAGGAGGACGGTGCCAAATTACACACAGAATGTGATTTCCACTACTAAAGTAACGATTCACCCTGGAAAATTCACCGTTGTCGCTTTTTCTACGGTACAGATTGAGGTAAAGGAACCCAATTCAAACCCTTCAGCCTTCATGATTAACAGGGAACTCAAACGAGGTTCACGGAAAGGTTTGCTGATGTCACAGACCTTTGGAGTCTAAACTCAGCACTGAGTATTGAAGCCTTGACTCCAAGTTGAGTAACGACCTCGGGCTTTGAGCACCTGATTCCAGTAGGAGGTGTCCCTGCCCATGGCAGAGCTGGAACTGGATGGGACACTTCAAGGTCCCTTCCAACCCAAACCATGCTGTCATTCTCTGATTCTGAAACCGCAGCTGAAAGAGCCCGCAGAGCGATGCCTCCCTGACAGTCCCGTGTATATTTATGTTTAACTCTAACTTATTGATCATTTCCTTTACAAAAGCCTCCTGTGTTCCCGTGCTCCATCAGCCGAGCTTTTCTGGGAACGAACAAAATAGAGGTTGGACTTCTACGAAGGTTAACATTCCAGAGAAAGAAGCAGTTCCCTGTATTCCGCAAGGCTTTTGACAACGAGAAGAGCTATTTTTCAAATCCCGTGGTCACCACTGAGCTATTTGTGGGATTTTCTTTTCCTCCTTTTTTTTCTTTTTCTTTTTTTTTTTAAAGCGTGGATGATAAAATACTGTTTCAGAAGCTGGTATTCATGGATGTCTCTCAAAGACGAAAAGAAAATATTTATTTTCTTTTTCTGCTTGTGAATCAGAATGTTCTATTTAAAGAAAGTGAAGTGCCCTCTGCCGGATTGCTCATGAGTTATTACCCCTTATGGAAATAAAGGAGAAATATCAGGAGGTATTCTTAGTCATTCCCTTCCTCTGTCTCTTCTTTTTTTTTTTTCTTAATTCCTTATATACCCATGTTTTAGAGAAGAGCCTAAGATAGAGCAAGATATCTCGGCATTCTTGGGCCAAAAAATAGACTTAATCTTTTAACCCTGACACTGAAGGATTTAGTGAAACATCAAAAAATAGTACAAATCTCAGTCGTTTCACTTGGACGTCATAAGGTGCATTTTTCATTTTTATCCAGGCTTGAAATTAATAAATTAAGGTCCCTCCCAATGGTATTTTTTGCCTCTTTCTCTGCACCAAAAGCCAGCAGTGTGTGCCTGCCAGGCATAGGAAACGCTCTCACAATCGACAGGACCTGCAAGCCGAC
This sequence comes from Cuculus canorus, assembly GCF_017976375.1. NCBI lineage: Eukaryota > Metazoa > Chordata > Aves > Cuculiformes > Cuculidae > Cuculus > Cuculus canorus. The sequence goes on along the minus strand of NC_071421.1, from coordinate 3,049,310 downwards.
TCTTCCCCTTCCTCACGATGGTCTCCTAACACCAGAATTCAGGCCATATAGTGCAGAGAAAACCAAAGTATTGACCTTCTCACCACAGCCATTCTCTGAAAAAGGGATGGTATCAGCACGTACAAAGTTGAGCAACTTTACTGAACCAAAATCGTATGAGATTTAGAACATTTAGAGTTCAGTAAGCTCTTTTTCCTCCTTGAGATTTGTTTTTTTCATGTAAGTGCCAGGTTACAGTCTAAAAAAAAGAGCTTTTTTTTGCAGTTTTATAATGCACATAGATGTACGTTCTACCACAGATGCCTCTTAGCGACTGCCGGTGGCCAAGGGCTTATCTGGGAACTCCCAGAGTGCTCTGATGTTCTCTTTACCTTACGAACCCATCGATTCTTCCTTATCCAGAACTATTAAAGCCACACCTGGGCTTGGGAGCTCTTTGCTGAGTTGAAGGACTCTTACATCTTTTAGCATCTTTTATTAAGCAACAGGACAGACTCGCTTCAAGGAACTGCATCAGCTTTAGAGCGAGATGAGGAAATTTGGGCTGCACACTCTTTTAACTGGGAAACAACAAAACCATCAGAGTTAGAAGAACGTTCAGTGTCTTCCTCCTCTTTTAATATTTTTAAGACTCGAGGAAATATGATATAATTCTCATCTCAGCAATCAAGGCCAGTCAGGAGAAGTAAATTCTCCTTGGCACTCACGAGGATTTCTAAAAAGACAAACAAACAAAATAAACAAAATAAAAAGACCCTCACAGCATAATTTAACTATTCCATTTAGTGGGAAGAGGGAGGGTGAACCGCTCGGAATCAGGGACGCTATAAAGCCTGTTCAAAAAGCAGCAGAGTTTTCCACTGGCACGGATGTGACGCCAAGAATGCTCGCTGCATCCTTAGCTCCGGCTCTTATTTTTTTCCACTGTTATTTGTCTTTCACTGGACAGCCTCTATCTTCACGCTGAAGTATTAAAGGAAAGCATTTATTTTTCATACATAAAGCTACCCGCCTCTACGCTTTGGTGTAAGGGAAGTCTCTAGTGTTTCACCAACTTATCTCTCTTTAAATACAAATTAAACCGAAGGAACTAATAAAAATATTTTATTATTACCCTCTGAAGCAAACCGAGCGAAAAGCACATCTGATTGCTTCCCAACTCCCTAGAATCCAGTTGCTAAATTCCCCTCCGGGATGCGATTCCCATTCTTCTCTCAATTAGCAAAATAAACAGTGCTATGATAAACATCATTATAAAGTGATCAAAATTGTGATGCGATGGTTTTTTTTCCTAGGTCCCAGAGGCAACAGAGGGAAACCACACACTGATTTATTCGGGGTACGCGGAATGGTGTGTTCTGTGTCAGCAGGCAAGGAAGTAATAGGATCAGGAGAGCAGAGCAGAAATGCAATCACGTCACACTAAATAATCACCAGGCTTTTAGTCTGGGTGGTGTCTTTTAAGGAAAATAAGGTAGATAAACACAATCAGTGTCAGGGAATGAGGCACCAAGGGAAAATACGGCACACCATCCCATCCAAGCCCTGACTGAATCATCTCCGCGAGGGGCGGGGGCCGGAAGAGCGACACATCTCCTTTATATTGTGAACGGAGCATGAATCACTCCCTGCCATCCCGTAGTAAAAAAGGCCCTTGAATATTGGGTGGGGTTTAATTTAAAGAATAATTTAAAAAACATACTCCACAGAGCAAATGTTGGAGGAAAAACAGACAGAAACCCGGTAGTGAAGACCTGCTGCAGATAAAGTAGAGCATGGATCCACCCAGTCCTAACCCAGTCACAGAATCACAGAATCACCAGGTTGGAAAGGACCCACTGGATCATTGAGTCCAACCATTCCTAACTCTCCCTAAACCATGTCCCTCAGCACTTCATCCACCCGTTCCTTAAACACCTCCAGGGAAGGTGACTCAACCCCCTCCCTGGGCAGCTGTTCCAGTGCCCGATGACTCTTTCCGTGAAGGATTTTTTTCTGATATCCAACCTGAACCTCCCCTGATGGAGCTTGAGGCCATTCCCCCTTGTCCTGTCCCCTGTCACTTGGGAGCAGAGCCCAGCTCCCTCCTCTCCACAACCTCCTTTCAGGTAGTTGTAGAGAGCAATAAGGTCTCCCCTCAGCCTCCTCTTCTCCAGGCTAAACAACCCCAGCTCTCTCAGCCGCTCCTCGTCAGACGTTCTCCAGCCCCTCACCAGCTTCGTTGCTCTTCTCTGGACACGCTCCAGAGCCTCAACATCCTTCTTGTGATGAGGGGTCCAGAACTGAACACAGTATTCGAGGTGCGGTCCCTCCAGGCTGGCTAAGAGGAAGCACGTTTATGAGAATAAAGAACTACATCCCTTTATTTCAAGCTATGGCAAGGACACGGCATTCAGCACAGGGAGGACATGGAGCCGTTGGAGTGAGGCCAAAGGAGGCCACAAAGATGATCCAGGGGCTGGAGAACCTCCCGTATGAGGCCAGGCTGAGAGAGCTGGGCTTGTTCAGCCTGGAGAAGAGAAGGCTGTGAGGAGACCTTGGAGCAGCTTCCAGTACTAAAAGGGGCTCCAGGAAAGCTGGAGAGGGGCTCCTGATCAGGGAGTGCAGGGACAGGATGAGGGGGGACAGTTTTCAGCTGCACGAGGGGAGATTGAGATGAGATCTTCAGGAGAAATGTTCTCCTGTGAGGGTGGGGAGGCCCTGGCCCAGGGTGCCCAGAGCAGTGGTGGCTGCCCCATCCCTGGAGGGGTTCCAGGCCAGGCTGGATGGGGCTTGGAGCCCCTGATCCAGTGGGAGGTGTCCCTGGATTTGTGCAAGAGGCAGAAACTAGTTAAATTAAGGGACAACCGACCACTAAAGACAAACAAGAAAAGACTAGATCTTCAGGATTTGCCACAGAAGTAGCATTATTATTATGAGTATAAATGATAGGAAATGAACTGGGAAGTATGAATAGAGAAGAAGGTTAGGTGTGACGAACAGATAACTTTCCTGAAGCAAAACTACTCATCTAACTAATAGAATCAGCAGTTCAAGTAGAACAGCAATATCTCACTCAGTCAGCAATAAGTCAGAAGCCTTACAAGAGCCTTCAGCCTTTAAGTCACTGCAGGTCAAAATGAGAAGTTACAGAGGAATTATTGTCAAAAATAATATCAAACTGCATCAGGGACATTTCTCATGGTACGCTCCAAAACGTAGCTCCATTAGATCCACCATTTTTGTAAGAAACAACATACTAGAGGCACTAGTCCAACAACATATAGGGGGACAAAACACCTCCCCTTCTCCGTTTTTTCTCTTGCTGCCAATTGGCCGCTTCATTTTATTCATAGTGGATGAAAACCTGTCCCAAGTCACAATTTTCTAGCACAACTGTCACCACGTAAAGCTGCCTAGAGCATCTCTTTACGGCTTTTAGATCTAATGGAAACAGCTCTGAAACCAACACAGGATTTACTACAAGAATTCCCATTTAGCAGCGCGCGTGCGTGTCGTTCCCAAGCAAAACAAGTGATGAAAACCATATTTCAGAACTTTCTTTAAACATAATGGGAGTTGCTAAACTTCCCGAGGTATCTGCAAGTGCAAGCAAGGTCAGAAGAGATAGTATCAAGGGTGGGTCGGAGACAGTGTTTGAAGACCTCTGATGGAGGACAAATAGTCCTTCCTTTCAGGTGTGAAAGGGATCTGCCAAAGCAGAGAACAAAAGAACGCCGCTGCAACGTGCGCAGGACCACAGAGGGAGAACATTTGTTCAATTACACTATGAAAATAAAGAGTATCGCAAAGTCAACGCAGACTGAAGTTAATAATCAGAGCTTGTATCAGGCCTGGCACTGCAGAATGGATACAGGGAACAGTTCTTACGAACGTGAAGGTAAATACAAACTTTTATCAGAAATATCAAACACAAGGACAAAAGTTTTGCTAAGGTCATAGAAGAAAAGATCTGCAGTACTCGGATTTGGTCTGACTTCCAGCAGCCAGGGAGGATGGCACTGTGTTCCAGGAGAAACATTGTCTTACGAACCCACACACCCAAGTGGCACCTACGCATACCGGTTTCAGAAAAAGAGAATTCTCCTCTCTGTAGGAGCCACTCCCACACTGCAGCCTACAAATAACCAATAGTGCATATTCCTAGAGGAAAACTCTGCTCTGTTTCAGAGAGACCTTAGCGTGACCAGGACCACCAGGTATCTCCAGCTGCCTCGCACCTACAGCTTCCCTGGAACACACGGACTTCCAGGATACTAAAAAGGATGGGTTTTCCCCCCAAACCCACGCTTTGAAGCTAACACGGTAAGACTAATCGAATATTCTGTAATGCCAATCACAAGACAAGCAGCTAACACAACGACAAGCTGCTGAGGAACGCCACGGGCAGAGGGAACCAGAACTCACGGCTGAATTTTCCTCCTTTCCCTGCATTAGAGAGAGAGAACAGGAAACTCTCGACTCGTTCAGCCAGACTGATTTTGGCTCTTTAGACGCTTCCTACCGCAGAGCAAAAAAACATCACTGAGTTTTGGGTTTATAGTGAGTGGTTTTTGCCTTTTCCTGCACTGTGGACACATTAAAAGGTAAACAAAACCATCTGGATGTACGAGTACTTCTTCGGGTTTCACAGAATCTGATTTTTCAGACATCACAATCAAGAGTGTAAATATAATCAGACACAATTGAAAACGTTAGTGCTTCAGGTTGGCCTTTTTGACCTCATTTTCTAAGAAAACAGGGCTCTTGTGTCTGCGGCAGTGGGTAACTCATACCCGTTTATCTCTTAGCTGCTTCCCACCTCGGAACCCCAATAGTTTTTTAAACCACAGCTTCACTTCAGATAGTGTCCGAAGGATAAAACAGGCCAAGTTTCACTCTGGGCAAAAAGGAGACAAAATGCAGCTTCGACATATTTTGAGGTGCCGGGCTGGCCTAGCAAACACCACTGGTGGAGTCCCCACCAGCCGAGCCTCTCCGAACCCCCTGCCCCAGGGGACGCTCTGCCTCAAGACAAAAATGACAGCAGATCTGATGCGCCACGGAGGTATTGGAGTGTTGGGGGAACACGGGGCTGCAACACGAGTAATTATGCACTAGATAACGGACATGAGATGCACTGGGATAGGACTGTGGATACAGGGTATAGATCCTAGGCTACACTCCACTCTTCACAGAATCTACTATAATTTATGGTAATTATTCCAGGGTGTGGATATTTTCCAATCAAGAACACAGGAGCAGAAGAGACTAAGATAATTCCTGGGGTAATCCCCAGAAAAGCAAGGAGAAAGATATGAGTTCTGGGACAGGAGTGGTTTTTCTGTCAAAGATGGGGTTTTGTTTAGCTCTTAGGGAAAAATGACTTTCACATTTCTTTATCTTTGCTGGCGAACGAGAACTCAAGAACACCTCGGGTGTTAATGGGTACATGCTATTCCTCTATGACCAGTTAATAGCACCCGCACCGCTAACATGGACTGGGAGTCAAAGGTAACACACCCGACTACAAAACATGATGCGACTCATCAGATTTCTTCCATTGTGACAAGTTCTGAACACCGTTCGAAAATGACAAGCGCTTTAAGAAGTGACCCAACATAATTTAAAACCAACCTTCTAAAACGGTGCCAGAGCAGCGTTTGTAGCCCAACAAGCTCTCTTAAAAAGGATTTCTGCTGCTTTTTAAATACTGCATGGAATCAGGGATGCAAAATAACGCAGGGAAATACAGCATTAGCCAAATCCCTCCTCCTGTCCCCAGGATTGGCAGGACTCAATCTAGCTTCATCAACAGTTTGCATAGAAGACAAATGAACGTGGTTATCGCGTCCAGCACGCTTACCTCCCATCCAAAGTTTGTTTCCTTTAATGTGCTTCTTTGTACTGTCATATAGGGTCCAAATCTTTCCCCAACTTCAATCTTCTTTTTGGCCCAAATCCCTAGCCCTGCCCCTGGAATCGAAGATTCTCTGAGTTCAAAATCTGGTGGGATTGGAATGTCATCAGGAATGTAGACGGGAGCTTCATAAGGTGAGCCCTCCTTGGGAGTGAAGTCCTCACTGGTGGGAAAGGGTGATGGAGGTCCGACAGGAATGGGGGACATAATACTGTCCTCTGTTTCCTCCTCTGCGCTTTCGCCAGCAAGGAGATCGGGGTCGGTCTCGTACATATTATTTACAATCTCGCTGTCACCTAAAAGGGGAAACAGCAGAACAAAACACACTGAAATACCCACGTGAACATTAGTTAATCTCTTCTTGGGATAAAGTTTCACAAAGCCTAGTTCGCATGCTTTAAAGACAGAAGTAGTGGCAGGAAGAACGCTAATCCTCGCCTACGGAGCTCAGGTAGGACTCGGGTAAGAACGTTCCTACCAGTGGCACAATATTCAGCACTAGTGAAGGATGGGATGGAAGCTAATTGCGGCTCTGTCTCGTTATACTGGATTAGGGTCACTGCAGCAGTTGTCTTTCAACAGCAGAAAGAGGGGAGGAAACACAGAAAAGGTGTTCAAACTCCCTGCAACTGTTTATGGTTTTAACCGCCTCAGTAAAGGAAATGAAAGAGAAATTAAGGTAAAATCCAGCTTAAGTTGGGCAAGAACTGTGTGCCCAGTATTTGGGTTTCTTGGGCTCAATGAGTTATCCAACAGAAGCCATGGCTGATGTGACCTTCCAGGTGCATCCCAGCAATACATCATCAAAAAGCATCACGAGTTTATAATGCTGCTTTAAAACTAATGTGCTCCACACACTTAAACAGTGAGTACTTTAAGGCAGACGCTCAACCACAGTGCGGGTATCATTTCACTGAACTCTTAGGGATGAAGGTCTGGTTTGCAATAGCACTAGAATGTCAAAGAGAAAGTGAGGAAAAGCTGTAAGCTTCCTGCTGTTCCAGGCAACATCTCCTAAATCAGACAAACAGATCAACCCAGGCAGTATTAGAACATTATTCCTTAAAGAGAAACCCAAGCACTTAAAAGCAGGGGCCTAAAATGATTATTTTCACACTATTTAGGATGCATGAATCTCAGAGGCAAGTCGCTATTGCTTTTTACCTTATTTAAAATAACGATTTGTGTGCTCTTTCCCCAAAAGCAGCACCAGAACTGCTGCTGCTTTTCCTACGCCTCAACTTCTTCAGTTGTATAAGGGATCAGAAAAAAAAAACCAAAACCCAAACACATCAGAAGATTTGAGTGGGATGGGTACAGAATAAAGGCAAAATTTTAAGTAGGAGTTAACATAACCAGCCAGAACTGATAACTGCATCCAGTGAGAAGCACCGGATCAATTCTTTCATGCTTAGCATCTTCACTAGAATTACAGCTCAGTGCCTACAAAAGACAGGGAATCAAATTAGCCCGGAGGATAGGAAAGGAGAGCCGAGTTAAACCCAAACCCCACATCACTGGTTTCTCTTATCCACTGCAGCATCTGCATTCGGACCCCTAAGACCCCGGCATTCCCTGAGCCAAGCTGCTCTGCTGCACCCGATCCAACTGGGAGATACCGGGATGGATCATAAAGAAACCAACAGGGCTGCAACCACATACATTTTAAGGACAGAAAAGCGCTTTTGTGCTAATTCCATATGACCTCCTTCATCACTTAGAGCACAGGGCTCCTCTGAACTAAATCCATCTTCTAGACCAAAAGATGGCACGCAGCTTTTGGGCTGAAACCTCCTAGTTTAAGGTTTTCCAGTGATGGCCAACAAGCCCCGGGGCTCTGCCCCACTCCTGCGCTCACGCCCAGCAGTGATCACTGTGCAGGGAAAAGGCTTTGTACGACCCCCACGCAGAGCCCGCAGCGAACACTAATGGCAATTATAAACCCCTTTGTCTCCTCTCTCCCTGGCAAGCGCCTGCCTCCTTTTCACCTTCTGCATTCAACATCTCTCCCTTTTCAATTTTTGAGGATGTCACCTCTTAACCTCTTGAATGAGCTACATCGGATAGAATATCTCTCACCGAGACGTGGTTTCCAGCCTTCCAAAGGCTCTGACTGAGCCATCTGGGGGTTTTCAACAACTTTTTTGAACTACCTGTATCCAAACTAGCTGGAGGATTCCGGCATCGTCCAAGTGCATGCTAAATCCAGACAGGAATTTTCCAGAGGAACTCCAGTGCAAACAACAGACTTAATCTCCGGGATGCATTTACTTCTGCAAATTGTCCTAAACAGGGCCTTTTTCCATTTGACAAAGTAGAATACTCCATCAGGCACTGCACTTAAGTAAACAGTTATCCAGGCATCCTAAACCCTTTAAACAGAATTATCTGAATCGGGCTCCTATATTGCATATTTCCCTGTCTCTGAAAAAAATTATATATATATATATACACACACACACACTATATATATACGTATATTTAATTCCAGCTTCCCAGTGCACAAAGACCATTAAAGGCACTTTCATCTATCTAACAAAGAGCATTTCCACTCTAATGGCCGGAGATTAAGTAGAAAGTTTCAGACATCTTCCCTGAAAGCTACTCGGAAACAAAAAAGTATTGTAATTACCATGTATCTTCAAAGTTTTTGCCACATTAATTGGAGTGCTCGTTAGCATATTCGAGTCCCCTATTTGAATTGAATGCGATGAGCGGATATTCACATGCTTCACACCAAACTGATGTTGCTTCAAATACGGGGGGATTTAGCTAGCAAGAAAATTGTAGCTGTAGCAAAAAGCTGGGTAAAACGTTAAAGTAATATCCCCAAACACCAGTCAAAAAGAAAATCCAGATTCACCGTGTATAGTAAAATTAGTTCACACGAAATTGGGTTTACTAAAAGCTGGCTGCAGCTACACCACGATAAATCCATAGTTATTAATCAGAAGTTAATCCTAAATTAACAAAAATACAAGTATTCCCATCAGCTTTGTAGTGCACAACTTCAGTCATTAACGGAGACTCGCCGTGGATTATTATTTCTTTGCAAATCTGCAGTTCACAGAGAAAAAAAAGGGATATTTATTACTCCGCAACTTTTTCAACACTGAACAAAAGGTCTCGTGTGGCGCAGGGGGAGCATCTCCACAACTGCAGACGTGCGCATTGACGCACTCAAGGATTATTCTAACAGGGACTTATTCTAACAGGGACGTCTCGGAGCAGAACTTCTAAAGGAGACGCATTGAAATCTGATTTAATAGAGGGAACGGTGCGAAAGAAGCGGCAAACGACTGAGCTGGGTGGATAAACTGCTCTCAGAGGAGGCGACAAGCACCAACCCAAAAATCAGCTGAGCTTCCCAGGCTGATTCTGGAAATTCTACCCGATAGGAATAAAATTGATACAGAGATGGACTCGTTTATTAATTTAACGTTAACCTGACGCAGTGGGAGGTGTCCCTGTCCACGGCAGAGCGTTGGATCTGGATGGATCTGGTCCCTTTGAAACCATTCTGTGATTCTATGGTTTTATGACAACGGTCTACACTCCCTGCCTCACCTGCTGGAGGTCTAAAGGCATCCCTGCTGACCAGGTCCTACAAGAACACTCCTAGCATGATGCCCAGCATCAGAATGGATGTGCAATAACCTTGAGAAGCGAGTTAAGGACCAGTTCCGAACACACTAATCCAAAAAAAGAGGAAAAATAAACCCAGCAAGTCCCAAGGAGCCTGAAATACATTAGAGACTGGAAGCTTCAGAGTGAAAACTATAGGCTCAGAGGGTAACAATGTTGGGGGATTTTTCCAAGAGGAGCCAACCGCTAAGCTACAACATTCATATATGAACAAAAATGAAGCTTTTTTTTTTCATCCCAAAAGGAAAAGGAGGGAGGAAGGGAAACAGATGAAGGGGAAAAGAAAAACACATTTGTCATACAATACAAGTAGCTGAAGTATTTTGGGAACAGATTTGCCATCTCTCAATTAAACACGAGGCAGCATGACTGTGCTTTCATTGCACAGTAGTTTCCACTATGATAACAACTCCAACAACCGCCTCATTGTGGGCCAGACCGAAGCGCGAGGGACTCCCACAGCGCATATTAATGACTGACCTCTGATGTCATCGGGGGGAAACGGCACCCAGCAAAACTCACAGTTTTCCCTGCCTGCCAAACAGAAACCGTCAGGGAAGAATAGCTCCAAACGCAAGGCTCGGGGCTGAAGGTCTGCACAGAACATCTCTTCTCCCTCCTCAGAATGCACCTTCTGTGCGAGGGAGACATCTCCTCCTCTGGGTTTTTTATGCCTAATAAAGATTTTCCTGAGTTCACGCCTAGGAAACCTGGTGGCAGACTTCACTAAAGAAGAGGAGTTTGATTTCCATGCCAACATAGTTTTTTTTGCTCCAGCTTTTGAGAAACACTGCCTGCCACGGCTTACAAACGGTTCCTCTGCTCAAAAGCGCAGCCCTCCTTACTCAAACACAGCGCCAGAAACACGCTTTCATAAGGGACGATCTACCCCGTAATCCTCAAAATACTTGTGGTCGCTGTAAATGTTTTCTCTCCTGGTATTAGCAAGTCAAATTATTTTCTACTCTGTGATTAGCCTCTTTCGCACTTAAGAAACAGGAATTCCAACCGAGTTGAAAAGCAAAACTAGGTTTATTGGAACACGACCCGTGAACGTTTTCAAATGGCAGAAGCAAAGAATAAAGACAACTCACTACTGAACACTTAATTTAGCTTCTTCTAAGGGACAGTCAGGTCAGTTCTGATTAAATTTTAATTTACTCTGATATTGAACCCACATCTCGTTGACCTCATATTTCAAGAGAAATCATGAAGCCCGGGCAATCTTGTTCTTCTGCCTTTTTAGTTCCTAAAACTAGTTCTTGGGAACAGGCAAGAGGCA